>NW_027210686.1:432500-492500 GCF_029030835.1 Brachyistius frenatus
TATGCGTTTTTACAATTCACACTGTATATGAAAAATCTGTTTAGATTGGGAAATCCTCTCATGTGCACTATGCAGAGGGTTGAGTTGTTTAGGAAGAACACATTGGAGAATACATATGGTGTAAAGCGGACACTGCATACCAACATGTAAACATCAACCCATCAACCCCTTCAGGATAACGTCCGGGTGGCTGTCCAGCAGGCGCTCAGCAGAAGTAGGCTGATGCAGCTGCACAATGACCCATAACAGCCAAGTAAAGTACAGGATGACTACAAACTAAGAAAGTACACAAAGTACTACACAAAGTATTTGTTTGAAAAGTTGTAAGTTTTTTCTGAAGTATTTCTCTGAAATTCTTAATTTCGTTTGATATTTCAAATATTTTGCTTATATTGAAGAATCTGATTAAGTCCAACATTGTTTTGTTAAAATTATACACAGATTCAACATTAATTTTGATGACCTCCAATTGCTGTTAAATTGGGTGTCATTACTACTGATTGGAATAACAATAGTTCAACAACATACAGTGGGTACGGAAAGTATTCAGACCCCTTTAAATTTTTCACTCTTTGTTTCATTGCAGCCATTTGCTGAAATCAAAAAAGTTCATTTTATTTCTCATTAATGTACACTCAGCACCCCATCTTGACAGAAAAAAACAGAAATGTAGAAATTTGTGCAAATTTATTAAAAAAGAAAAACTGAAATATCACATGGTCATAAGTATTCAGACCCTTTGCTCAGTATTGAGTAGAAGCACCCTTTTGAGCTAGTACAGCCATGAGTCTTCTTGGGAATGATGCAACAAGCTTTCCACACCTGGATTTGGGGATCCTCTGCCATTCTTCCTTGCAGATCCTCTCCAGTTCCGTCAGGTTGGATGGTGAACGTTGGTGGACAGCCATTTTCAGGTCTCTCCAGAGATGCTCCATTGGGTTTAGGTCAGGGCTCTGGCCGGGCCAGTCAAGAATGGTCACAGAGTTGTTCTGAAGCCACTCCTTTGTTATTTTAGCTGTGCGCTTCGGGTCATTGTCTTGTTGGAAGGTGAACCTTCGGCCCAGTCTGAGGTCCAGAGCACTCTGGAAGAGGTTTTCTTCCAGGATATCTCTGTACTTGGCCGCATTCATCTTTCCTTCAATTGCAACCGGTCGTCCTGTCCCTGCAGCTGAAAAACACCCCCATAGCATGATGCTGCCACCACCATGTTTCACTGTTGGGATTGTATTGGGCAGGTGATGAGCAGTGCCTGGTTTTCTCCACACATACCGCTTAGAATTAACACCAACAAGTTCAATCTTGGTCTCATCAGACCAGAGAATCTTATTTCTCATAGTCGGGGAGTCCTTCATGTGTTTTTTGTCAAACTCTATGCGGGCTTTCATATGTCTTGCACTGAGGAGAGGCTTCCGTCGGGCCACTCTGCCATAAAGCCCCGACTGGTGGAGGGCTGCAGTGATAGTTGACTTTGTGGAACTTTCTCCCATCTCCCTACTGCATCTCTGGAGCTCAGCCACAGTGATCTTTGGGTTCTTCTTTACCTCTCTCACCAAGGCTCTTCTCCCACGATTGCTCAGTTTGGCTGGACGGCCAGGTCTAGGAAGAGTTCTGGTCGTCCCAAACTTCTTCCATTTAAGGATTATGGAGGCCACTGTGCTCTTAGGAACCTTGAGTGCTGCAGAACTTATTTTGTAACCTTGGCCAGATCTGTGCCTTGCCACAACTCTGTCTCTGAGCTCCTTGGACAGTTCCTTCAACCTCATGATTCTCATTTGCTCTGACATGCACTGTGAGCTGTAAGGTCTTATATAGACAGGTGTGTGCCTTTCCTAATCAAGTCCAATCAGTTTAATTAAACACAGCTGGACTCCAATGAAGGAGTAGAACCATCTCAAGGAGGATCAGAAGAAATGGACAGCATGTGAGTTAAATATGAGTGTCACAGCAAAGGGTCTGAATACTTATGACCATGTGATATTTCAGTTTTTCTTTTTGAATAAATTTGCACAAATTTCTGCATTTCTGTTTTTTTCTGTCAAGATGGGGTGCTGAGTGTACATTAATGAGAAATAAAATGAACTTTTTTGATTTCAGCAAATGGCTGCAATGAAACAAAGAGTGAAACATTTAAAGGGGTCTGAATACTTTCCGTACCCACTGTATACCTTTATTCTTAACTAGCAGTTAAGCCAGAAATACATTCAGCTGTTATGGCTCTAACTTTAAGTGTCTCACAAAGGAGCTTGTAACAGAGTGAAGTGTCCTATTGTGGAAGGCTGATACAGGCTCATCCACACAGTAGACTCTTGTGCTTTATTTGCACACAGCAGTTTCTTTATGAGGTACCAGTAGTGGTGCTATAGACTCTGAGTGTTCCTCCCTTATGGGTTGTTTAGGGAACACTGTGTTAACATATTACATTTAAAATTAGAGTAGTGAAGGTACTGCATGCAACTCATTTGGATTCAGTATGGATTCAACCTTTCTCCCAAAAACATTTTCTGACCTCGTTCATCCAAGCAGAGGGCAGCCCTGCCTTTTGTATTTAAGTATATTAGACTTAAAGTATTGTAGAAAGACACGTTAGAAGTTTGCGGGATGACAAATCACGTCGATCAATCTAAATGACCTTTGGTATCTGTTGACTCTAAGTTCAGGAGCTCGACCTGCTTGTTCTCCGCCAGTGATTTCCATTTAGAATAAATAAACTTCTTAATTTGGTGATACAGACAGAGCACAATATGTTTGTCTTCTATGTTTTCATATTGCGTTTCTTGATATATTTATTCCTTATCTGTGGCCCCCCTGCTTATGAGGGAGGTACACTACAAGTGTCGTCGTACCAACACTGGATACATGACCAATAACACATTCCTATTAAGTTGTCTAACGTAACTATTATTCATCCAGACAAGCTGTCTAAGAACCCTTTCTTATTTATTTATTTCCTGTTTGCAGTAACCGCCGCAGGGAGCGGTTGTCGTAGAGGTTACACACACACACACACACACACACACACACACACACACACACACACACACACACACACACACACACACACACACACACACACACACACACACACACACACACACACACACACACACACACACACACACACGCAGTCCCGGGATGATTTGGCAGGTACATTTTCCGCACTGGTGATGCTGCAGCGATGAGGCTGTTTGCAGCAAACCTTTCAGAAACAACAGAGGATACAAAACAGGTTTGGATTTGGTTGCATAAATTAAATTATAGATTGTGTTTTCTTGTTTGGGGAAGGTATAGAGAAAACACCAATTTTGTCGATGCATTTTTATGCATATTTATCAAAGCTTGGCTTTCTGACCTCAATGATACTTATTAGCCTCACTTGACATTGTCACTGTACTATATATTCATAGCTGTATACATCTCATGCACCCACATTCTGCCATAGCATAGTCTAAATACAAATATTGCCTCTTGTTTTTGTATTGGTTAATCAGGGTTGAAGCCCTGAAGGGGCTGTGTGAGGTAACCCTACAGTCTTATGCTCTGGTTGATGCTGCAATGCTCATGAATGTAGTATCACAGCTCGAGCTTGGCACCTTCAACTGGCTGCTCGGGGGTGGATACAGCCCACTGGAAGTTATCTCTGGCCTGCAGGAGGACGCCTGGCATGTGAGTGATATGATAAATAAAACTAACGTATGAATCTCTGATCTGCTGTAAGACACCTGAACCACAGACAAGGCGGGAAGCTAGTAGGAGTGTGCCTCTTGAGTCATAGATGATCTTTGTTAGTAACCTTGACAACAGGACCTTGCCAAAGAGTCCCCGAAACCGTCTGTGTGTTTTAGTGACAGAATGTGCTTTGTTTGATTGATAGGACACCTGCTTCTCACTTGCCAAAGAGAAACTAACATTAACTAAATTACGAGCTTCAAAATGTCTCCTTAATAGTTGATTGTAAAAATTCAATATCGGACAGGTATCTATTAAATATATTAAATAAGTGGTGTGTTTGTGGTGCAACAAATGTATTGCTGTGATGAATGAGTACAGTGTGAAGAAGCAGTAAGTCACATCATGGTTGGTTCTGCTGGTTTTATTTGAGGGCTTGGAGGAACAGAGAAGGAAGAACTTCTGGGGCTTATTCAGTTAGAGGGACAAACTACAGAATCAAAAGATTGTCTATTTTTGAACACAATTCCTCCATTTGTGTTGTGTGCTATCTCAGTGATGATCTGAATGGCACCATGGACACTCATGGACCGTCTGCAGCTGGCTGACTTGGAGGCAGAACATACTGATGCCCTCGTCTACAACGATGTCTGATAGCTGAGCAAAGGAAAGGTTCTGGACCATTAATGTGAATTTCACCAGCAGATTGTCTCTTTCCTTTGCATGTGGAAAGACAAACAGGCAACAAACATCTTGGAGCACATGTTGGATGAACAGTTTCTGGCTCAAGTTCACTTTTTGTGTGACATTTTTGGATCTTGGACAAATCTAATAATTTTCACATTTGACTTGATACTGTCAATGTTTGGATCCACTTAAACATGCAAGTCTCGCTCTTCTCATATGAATGCCATCAAAACAAGGGCATGTTGTTCCATGACCAATTAGAAGTTGGATGAGTGCCATAACTATTTTATTTTATGTGGTAATAAATCTAAGAACATTATACTGTAAGAGTATTTCTATCCATTGATTATAATATTGATTGTGATCCTGACCTCCAGTGATTTAAAAAAAAAAAAAGACCTAGTTTAAGACCTCGTGGTGAACATCTTATCTCACAGGCAGAGCATTTTTTGTTGTCCTCAATGAACTCATCTGTAAAAAATATGACCACCTGTGGAACACCGTAAGGCATGCTGCTCGTCTAGTCCTTTTTAGTCTCTATTTGTTGTCCCTTGGCGGTGGCTTTAGGAGACTTTCAGACGAGCTTATTAGACTCAACAGTAGGATTGCTTTGTTTGCTGATGAAACAAGCCCCATTGATGCTCTTCATTAGTACAAAACTCATCTTTTTAACCAGGCTTTTTTGTGTCTCTTAAAATGTTCATTCTGTTTTAGACCTCGTGTTCTTTTACGTTTACTCTTGCTTCTGCTTTTTGTGTTCATCACTTCAAGCCACATTTGATATCTGACTAGTAGACATTATGTATACATAAGCTTCAGTCGCTCCAGGATTTAAATTAGTTCTTATGTGATGGTTAAGATAAAAACAAAAATAAAAAAAAGATTTTGGAATCACTTAAAAAAAACAAAAACGTGATGAAATCGTTTCATGGGATTATTTTGCAGTTATTTAAAAAGTTAATGTTTTTGAAAAAAAAGGGTATTTATTTTATTTTTATTATTTTTTTTAAAGAGTCATATTTAATGATGATAAGCATTCCACACATTACATGGAACTTTAAGAACTTAGGGCTCAAAGTTACAAAAAAACCTTCAACCAAAAATAAAGTGCTGTAATTTTGCAAAATTGCAAATTCCAGCAAATAGTCTGGAGATTTGTTTAATTTGCATAAATGGTTAGGATTGCAAGACTGCAATTTCTTGAAGGGACAAAAATTTGTATTGAATGATTGTCCAATGTTAACCAGTGAATTTTCTTGATGCATTTGAGACCATCAGTTGAATTGTGTTAAGGTTGTGTTGTTAAACAGCAAAAAATCGTATTCAACTACTGCGGTCCATCGATTCATTACCTATACTAGGCTATACTAGCCTCTTTATCCTGGACAGGTTCATTGGAGGGTTGTAACCGATCCCAGCTGAATGTACGCTGAGGCAGGTTACAGTCTGGAAAGGTTGCCACTAAACTACGGTAATAATCCATATTATGGCAAAAACTGCTCAACTAAGTACAGAGAAGTGACAGTCCGTCATTACTTTAAGATATAAAGATCAGTCAGTGCAGAAGACTTCAAACAGTTTTAGGTTTCTTCAAGTGCAGTCGCGAAAACCATCAAATACTGTAATGAAACGGAATCATGAGGACCACTCTGGGGCTCGAGCCTATCGCAGCTGACATCGGGCAAGAAGTGGCGTTCACCCTTGACAGGCCGGCAGTCAATCAGTGGAGTGACACATAGAAACAGACAAGCAGTGACAGTCACATTCTAACCATAATCAGGCCGTATTCTGCCTCCAATGTTTCTGGACTGCGGAAGGAGGCCAGAGCACCTCAATCAAACCCATGCAGACACATGGAGATCATGCATACTACACACAGAAGGGTCCGACCCGAATCCAGAACCTCCTGGCTTAGAGACGCCGGTGATAACCACCTCACGCCGTGCCTTCCTCAAAGAGAATCAATAACCTGCAGGAAAAGCATCTGAGGTTATATTTTGCAATCTTCCTTCCTCAGATCTGCTTCTCTAATCATCATTCCATCACTGCTCCAACAGTTCATGCAGCTGGTAATGAGGCACACATTAAACATTACCATCAAACTGTCAGTTGAATGAAAGAACACTTAAATGAAGTTTAGGAGGACTAGCTCATTAGCCACCACTGCTTTATTAGTGTTAGACGTGTTGGAGCTGATCTCCAGGCACCACACTCAAATTTGCATTAAGGTACTTGAGTAATTTAAGCTTAAATTAGTGGACCACCAACATTACAAAAAAACACTTCTAATGATAATTCACTGTGATTGTTGAAGGACAAACTAAGAAATGGAAAATAAAACTCCATTGCTGGACTGTTTAAGGCCACTTTGTGTGAGTGTGTTGCAGGTACTTGTCAATCAAATTCAGAAATGTCAGTTTGAGTGTGAGTTTTTAGAGGAATAATTTGATATTTTAGAAAATGCACAGCATAGCTTACCCAAAAGACTGGAAGCATGTATTTGCCACCCAGTTGGGCAACTTCTTTAATTGGACAACTTACACTTGATAATGGTGGGTTGTTACATTGGGATGGTTTCAAGGTGCAAAGTACACACAGGAGACAAGGGTGACAAGAAAAAGGAGAAACATGAGGTAGGATAGTCTACCGTATGCGATGAACGTGCATGTCAATCCTCCATTAAATAATATAAAGTGATGCCAATGAGCCATTACAACCAATCAGATATTGATTATCAGTGCATGTTAAGGTCTGGGTATTAAAGGTTTCTGTTTACGATGATGCTTTTTTAATCAGATACAGGAAGTGTTGTTTGCATTAGCAGGTTAACAGTAACTAAAGCTGGGAAAATGGAAACGGAGAGAAATTAAAGAACGGCGAACATTTCATTTCCTCACTTGGACAGAAGAAGATAGCGGTGCCTCGTTTCGGTGTGCTCCGACAGTACATCACTCACGGTTACAGGTTGAAGTCACCTCCGAGATATTCGGTCAGGGCAGGCTTCTGAACAGACAGCAAGCTCAGGGACAGTGATGCTCTTACTTGTTCCTAGTGTGTGAATTATATATAAATCCCGCTTGCCTTGCACCTCCCCTTAAATGCACTGTTTACTGGCCGACCAAAGAAAACAAGAGAGAGACTTCAGCTCATCTAAAACTCTGCAGCTGGATTATCAACCAGAACCAAGAGGAGAGAACATCAGTCCAGTTCTGGCTGCTCTGCACAGTTTACCTGTAACACACAGGACTGGCTTTAAGCTCCGCCTCCTCACATACAAAGCTCGTAATGGTCTCAGACAGAGTTCCATCTCTGACTGTCTGGTGAACTATGAGCCTTCAGGAACACTGAGATCATCTGCTGCTGGTTTATTGGAGGTTCAGCAGCTTCTGTCAGCGACGCTCCAAATCTGTGGAACAAACTATCTGTTAGATATCAGGAAGCTGCTCAGTTCATACTTTCAAAAAAAAAACAAAAAAAACACATCTCTTTACTTTAGCCTTTAACTAGTTACTCTTGAAGCTCTCTTGCACTGACTGCACTTGAACTACTGCGACTTTAAAATGCACATTGCTTATTTGATATTTTAACTCTATTTGTGTTTAATTTTATGCATTTTATCTGTTCTTATCCATCTCATTTCATCTCTATATTTTTAAATGCTCCTTTATATCTGTTTTTAAGTCAAACATTGCATGTCATTTTCTTGCTGTAAAGCACTTAGAGTTGCATTTATTGTATGAAAGGTGCTATACAGATAAAGTTTATTATTTATATTATTATGTTATTATTAAATCCCTTCTCTCTATGCCAAAACAATAACAGAGTTGAAACTGAAAACCTGCAACACAAAACTTTAATGCTTGTGTTTTATTTTCTGCTGAAAGTTTCTTTTCAGTGCCAATACTTATTTTAGTGCCCATCCAACAAGTGTTTAAATGCCTGTTTCCTTTTTCAATTTCAGATTTTGTTTTGAATGCCAAATAAGATTTTCATTTTCACTGTTTCATTTATCAACTGTAGTGTGTTCGATGTTAGATGTGTAAACTGGGCATGACATCAGTGGTTGTAACAGAGAGGCTTATTTGTCACTGAGGACGGCTGCAGGATGTTTTACAGGCTGACATGAAAATCAATGCAGTGGTTGTAGAGATGCTACTTCTAAATGTACACTCTCCAGGAATATGTGTGTGTGTGTCTGTGTGTGGATCTCTGTTTGTTTGCCTGACACTCATCATTTCTATCTTCCTCACGCTGACCTTGCTTCAGTTCTGGATGATTCTTTATCTTTCATGTGTGTGTTTTCCTTCTCTTATCTCTCTCACACAGAATGTGAATATTTACACGTGTGAGTGTGTGAGTGTGTGTGAGAGAGACACACATCAACGAGATGCAAAGAAATGAGCCAAGAAATAGAAGGAACAATTACACACACACACACACACACACACCACACACACACACACACACACACACACACACACACACACACACACACACACACACACACACACACACACACACACACACACACACACACACACACACACACACACACACAAAACAAAGTATCACTAGTGTGAAATACTGTTGAGTATGTAAAGTATATGCCATTATTTCACCAGATAAAACTGTTTTGTTGGTGTGTGTAATCATCATTTCGTACAGTGTAAATGGGTTTTCGAGAACTACAGTTAGAGCAACTTCTTTTCATGCTTTAAAGTGCACAAATCATAAAAGTAATGGAGGGAAAATGTTCAATATCTCAAGGAGGACGCCTTCATGCTGGCTTAGAGTGCTGAATAAGCGGTTAGTTTCTGTGATATGGTGAATCCTGGTTATAAACGTCGATGGTTTAACAAGTGAACAAGTGTTTAACAAGTACTACCAGGCCCAGATTCACTGTGTGGATTTATTGGTTTGTCTCAGGGAGCTGTTTCCAGTTGTTGTATCCTGCTGGGTGTCGACCTCTGGTTCATTTTGTTGGAGCATCCTTTAACTTTGTTGAAACTCTGCCAGCGCTGCAACTACAATTAGAAAAAAAGGGTTGACTTGAACGTCATCAGATTGAGCCGCCTCAGCGGTGTGCTGATCGGTTTGCCCTTCAGAGTGGCTGAGCAAACATTGATGCAATCAGGGTTTCCAGACTGTAATAACAGTGAAGAAACCTGAAGCTGTATTCTGGTACCACCAGGCTAGTTTAACACAGGACCTGGTGGCCAACACATGCTTATTTTATGGTTATATATCTCACACTGTAACTGTTGAAGTTCTAAAATGTCAAAATTGGGTCCAGTCTCGTAAATTCCACTTTGTGCATTAGAAGATGTTTTGTCAGTGCTGCATTCAGGTTTTTCACCCTCAGTAAGAGTTTTGACTTTTTCTTTTGTTAGTAGTTGGCTTGTTTATAGCTAATAATTGCAAAGTTACATCGTATAGACCCAGAAGTAGATTGAGAAGAAAAAAGAAAATGATTGGTTCAGCTTATGGCCTCTGATTAGTCATTACTGTGCTGACTGTGCTGGATATATTATTAAAAATACCAGGACTGAATTAAATATATCTATGTGGGATGCGTTAGCAGCTGATATTGCAAGCGTTTGCATCGGATGCAACTGAGCACTGGCTGAAGTATTGAAATATGAAACAGTTATCACAAACTGAAACATTAGAATGAATTTTAGGTGAGATTTTTGCCAATTTCCAGCTTGGCAAGACAACACAATCTCAGAGAGCCAGATACTGTGGGCAGCGCTGCCAAGTCTGCAAGGACACACACTGATTCACAGGCTGCTTCAGCCCTGATAACAGACCACAGCCTGTGTGTGTGTGTGTGTGTGTGTGTGTGTGTGTGTGTGTGTGTGTGTGTATGTAAAGTTTTATATATCTAAAGTGAATCTATTATTTTGAATGAAATATAGGCCGTGCTTATCTGTGGATTAAATGTGAGCGATTTGGAGCGAACGTGTGTTTCTGTTGGCAGTTTGTGTCTCGTGGGAACGCATGTATAGTGCATGAGATATGTTTTTCCTGATACAGAGTAGATGAAGCATTTTCAGCTCCTCCGGTCCACCTGTGATTGAAGCGTCAAGACACTTAACCTCAAAATGCTCTGGTCACATCAGCACCTTGAATGGCTGCACGACTTCAGCAGGTTGTGTGTTTGGTGCATGAACAGTGTGTGTTTGACTGGTTAACCTCAATTCTTCAGTGATCTGACACTTGTGTAAAGCAGACCACCGAAACCATTTCAGAGACTTATTAACAATCAAAAACCCATAATATGTTTGTCGTTTATGATATTATGGATGTTTGTCAGTGTAGACTGATGTATGTTGTGTTTTTGCTATCTAATGTTGCACACAGTCTGTTCTCATCATAAGATGACATGTACCAAACCCAAATCTTCTAAAAACTCAGTATCTCAGACGAGCGTTCAAGGCTAAACATACTAGCGTGCAATAGGCCTCCATGATACACATAACTCATCCACGGCCAAAAGGTTCCCAGTAGAACTCACCTGGAGGGTGATGAAACCACTTCTGACAGAAGTCTCATCCAAAACTTAAAGTCCTGTAACGAGCTGCTTTGGACAAATAAATGCACATTTACACTGTAAATATTTTGTGGTTGAGCATGAATGGACGGTTCAGACATCTGCAGTGTTTTTGTGGAAGTTATTAATTCTCATTCTGGACAAAACTGGAGACTTTTAGAGGATTCATCAGCTTTTGGAAGTTTTGGCTCCTCTGTCCTTTTAAACCCGTCATCTCTGAAACAGCAAGGCTTGTGTTGTACTCCTGATACGCACCGGTGAGGAGCCCACCAACAGTCGTCTGAGGAGGGATAAAAACATGGACTGGCAACCGGGTAATGAGGGGGTTAGTGGATCACAGCCAATTTTGGTGTAACATGGCCTGACAACATAGAGAGATGAAATTTTGGAAGATTTTGATGTTCAGGCAATTCCTCTTCTCTTGTGAAATAATTGGTTTCTTGGCATTACATCCAAGCCTAAGCTAATGGTTTTGTCCTTCTCTGCAGGACTGAATCTTCTACTGACCAAAATCCTTCTACTTCTGTGTCCAGTTTCATCATCATTGTAGTTTCAGAGGAGTAACATCACATCATGTAACTCCTTCACCTACAGTACTTCCTGGAGGCTGTCGTTGTCTTATTCTGCTGCTGTGGTTCTTATAAGTAAACATGGTTTAACATGGAATAACAGCTTGATATTCATATTGACCAGATTGTTTTATTAAACCTGCTGTATTTGCAGTGGTTGCGGATCTGGGATTAACGCAGGGACTCCAGGGCTCCGAGCACCCTGATTGGCTGAGAGTGAGTCACATACATGTTCTCTAATGAGCTGACAGAGCACATCAGTGCTGAGTGTCTGGGCATCTGAGTGTGTCAGAGTGTGTAGACCAATATGTGCACACGTCTCTGCCACTTTGAATGTGTGTATATGAGAGTGTGTCTTTGTGCATGAGTGATTGCACCTTAGGGCCCAGCAGAGTATTGAGGCCAGTTGAAACAGGGCGACTTCAGAGGTATGCAAATCACATGCGCTCACCAAATAAGCACACACACACACACACACACACACACACACACACACACACACACACACACACACACACACACACACACACACACACACACACACACACACACACACACACACACACACACACACACACCACATTTGCATGAACACTCTGTCTCACTTCCATTTTACTCTCTTTTCAACCATTTTAATTTCAATACAAACTTCTGTGAGATACAGCTTCCAGGTTGTTCCCAGTTGTCTCCATTCCTCTGCTGGAAGAAGGTAAATATAAACTTGAAGGTGCGAAGATGTGAACCAACCATATCACCGGTTTTATCACCTTAACCAATCGTAAAAAGTGAGGAACTGCCTCACATCCACCCATCCACCCATCCAACCATCCATCCATCCATCCATCCACCACCCAACCATCCATCCACCCATCCAACCACCATCCACCCATCCACCCACCCAACCATCCATCCATCCACCACCCAACCATCCATCCATCCACCCACCCATCCATCCACCCAACCATCCATCCACCCATCCACCCATCCATCCATCCAAACATCCATCCATCCACCCATCCATCCATCCATCATCCACCCATCCATCCATCCATCCATCCATCCATCCATCCATCCATCCATCCATCCATCCATCCATCCATCCATCCATCCATCCATCCATCCATCCATCCATCCATCCATCCATCCATCCATCTAATACATGTGATAACAAAGGGTTTGTACTCTATTGCCTTTAAAGAATAAACCATCCATCCATTATCTATACCCTCTTTATCCTGAACAGGGTCAGGGCTCCACCCTGGGACAGGTCGCCACACCATCACAAGGCCAACACAGAAAGACAGACAATTAATTACATTCACATTCACACCTACGGTCCATTTACAATCATTAATCAACCTAGCATACTTATCTTTGAACAGCGAGAGGAAGCCAGGACAGCCGGAGAAAACAGGCACAAAGACAACATACAAACTCCACACAGAGGTCTCAGCTGTGCAGCAGGTTCGAACCCAGAACCTTCTTGCTGTGAGGGAACACTGCACCACCATACCATGCCGAGAATGAAACATCAACCACTAATTTCCAAAGGCTGGAATGGAGGCTGTGAAACAGGATTAATGACTTCGAATGTCACATAAACAGGAGAATACTGAGTTATGGCCGACCCGTCTGATGTGGGTAGAGCTGTACGTGGTTCTTCAGTAGCAGCCAGCAAGGTTTGGGGGTTGGAGAGGTAATGCAAAGTTTAACTCTGGGTCTTCAGCCTTACTACAGTGGTTCCCTTCTTTCCAGGACAGATCGCCATGAAAACATATGCTGCACACATAACCTTATCCAGAGCAGGTTATGCTTTAGACAACAGATCAAGACATACAAAAGCGACACGTGATCAGTTCCCTTTTAAAATTATCATCAGGTTTTTGAGCCAGTCCGGACCTCCCTGGGGTCTTAAGCACAATTCTGAGACCTCTTGCCAGACCTGGGAACCATGGAAACCATTTGCACCATGGCAAATGGCTATTCAAAATGGCTTCCCTGGGATTCCTTTCATATATTTTTAGATGTAAAATATTATTTATACTATAGCCTGGCAGAATAGTTGATGGGTGCATTCATATTGCGCCCAGCCAACCAACACTTTGAATTATATATTTAATCAGTAGTCAAGACAATCTATTACTTTCCATCTTCCAGAACTGTAACTCAACTTAGACTGTGATATCCGATAATGATTGTCTGGTATTGAAATAATTGACCTGGAGTGCCATCACACCAATATATATATAATATAATATATATTGTCTGAACTGGTCCTCACTAAGGGACCTGCTGGAAAGACAAAGTTTCATTTTCTACACATGTTGGAGTTACTATTTACATGTAATTGAATTACTAAATATATAGTGTATATACACAATAGTAATCCACTACGGTTACTGAGAAAAAAAATATGTAATTAAATTACAGTTCATTTTCAAAATGTTTATGATTACAAAGAAGTTACATCCGAACATATTTTTGATAAAATGCTTCGATGTAAAATATAACATTTATTCTGTTGCTTTGCATCTTGTCGCTGCCCAGAATGAATTCTGTCTACATTTAAACAGGCTCATTGATCTGGCAGCATACCTCGTGTTTTACCGCTTGTTTGTGATTGGTTCTCTTGTTTGAATGCATGCCACCTCTCAATAGCCAATCAAATCACTGCGCATTGCTTTAAGAAACCACACCATGGCGGCATACAAGACAGAGATATTTAAAAAGAGGCAATAAGCAACCAGTGTCAATAACTAGTAACCAGCACCTGAACTCAGCAGGGAGCCGAGCTGAACGTCCACTTGGTTTGAGGTTATGGGAACATTTTTCTTTACTGCAGTCAGTTGTGATCTACATACTTGTTTTGGTGCTCCTGCTTTAAAATCAAAACATTCCCATCTTATTTTTAAGTTATATTTAAGTACTTTGAATAGAAGTTTGACAGTAACCAGTGTTCAGTAGTGTTTGGAGATTTACACGGCCGAGTTCAAATTTATACAATTTATTTTAGCTGTATTTACAGTTTAATACTTTTGTTTGAAAAGTAACTAAAAAACAATCAAATGTAATAAGTTGCATTGCTTTGATGAAGTAATGAAATAGTTACAGTACTTCTTACATTTTTAACAGGGTACCAAGTAAATCTGTAGTATTTCCAAATTACGTTTCCCGGCACTGCATGTGTGCATGTTCATGCCAGCTGCAGTTTATTAACAACGTTGCTGCTGGCGTTCATCAAATGTAATAAATAGTTGTATTTCTCAATTTTGTCAGGCACAAAGTCAAAACACACACAGAGCAGCTCGGTTAGACGGCCTGAAGAGATGCACATCAACTGAACCTGACTGTTGCTGACAACATGGAGGGGAGAGAATACACCTTTATTGGCTTCTCTCACGAGTCTCTGTCATTGTGTGTTTTTATTTGACCGTTTGTGAGCAGAAGAATAGTTCAGTCTGATGCTCTCATTGACGTTGTAAACATGAACACACACTTTGTCATGAAGGAGGCAGGTTGTCCTGTGTTTGCATCAAAAGGCAGCTAACGTTGTGACAGCAGCTCAGCAGGGAATTAATTAAACCAGTAATATTAGTTAGCTGACCCTTAAGATAATATTATGTTTTTGTGTGTTTATCATTGACATAATGTATTCCAGTACATCGTGGGATGTGTCGCGTGCTTTTGGGAGCCCTCTGCTGGCCACATGGGCTCTAAGCATGCGCTTAGCTCGCTTCGTCAGCATTACTCGATGATTGCAGCACGCTGGTGTGCAGATAGTGAGAGGGTCTCTGTGTAGTGGATATCAATTCCATTTCATGGTGCTTTTGTAAACCAACATCGTCCTACAACAGAGACTGATTGAAGCTCAAAGGCCTTCTACTTTTTCTAAAAGTATAAATAATACTACCTAGCACTTTGACATTGTTTTTTATAGTTATTTCTTATTTGCTCACACAGTTTGTTTGACACAATAAGAGTGCATTTTACATATTAATTTCATGGAATACACAAATGATATATAATTATCATATTATTATGTGCTCGTGTCCTACTGATGGGCAGTGCTATTATAGGCCCATTAATTTACAAATTCAAACAGTTGGGATGTTTTGGCCAGATGTCCTTTCTGTATTTGGCAGTAACAACTGTGTTGATTTCAGCCTGGATCATGTATTTAACTTCTTCCTATTTATCTATTATTTCACTGCCAGTAGACTTGTCCATGTCTGTGATTAGTCAGATGCTGTTATGTGATATGCACATGTCTAAATAGAAAACCTGGGTTGGCGAGTTGACCGCTGAGCTTGACTGTTGTTGTTTGGCAGATAATAAAAAGACATCCTAGATATCATGAACCTACTCGGTAGTAGAGCCTCTGGTGTCGTTTGCGTAACGACGCTGTGCTTTGATGCAGCACGTCTCCAGAAGCTGCACATTTATCTGCAGATGTGTCCTGCTGCCTTCAGATGCTGCAAGGATTTCATGAATTGACAGACAAGCTATAGAAACAGTATAAACTATGTATGGAGAACAGATACTTTAGGAAGCCGTCTTATTCTTTTATTGATAATTGCTTGCTGGTGTTGAGGAAATCGGATCAGACCGGCCTGGCAGCAGACTGATGTTGTACCAGGAGAAAACGCGGTTCAGAGACGTCTGTTTTTAGCATTTTCCACCTAAACACCAAGAACCACATTTGAATGTTTGTCCTTCTCCCTCCGTCTATCTATGCACTCTGAGCCAGGAGGGTTAGACCAAACAGTTTTCACGCTGCTTGCTGTGAACATAAAGACCTTTTGAGCTGATGAGGTCTGTTCTTCCTCCTGAAGTTCCTCAATCTGTCTTTACTTCCTGTCAGTATTGTGTCTGACCTTGAAAACGCTCATCAGAGCACATCGTTTTAATCCACCCACATACACACATTTCAAAAATCCCATTTGCATTTAGCCTGATAGGCATCAGGCCTGAACAGTGTCAAGCTCAAAGGCACTCGGGCAGAGGTTTGACACAGAATAAAACCTGTGACTCTGCTGACCGACCACATTTATTGTTATTTTACCACCGAGAAAATTATCCCCGAATAACAGAGTGCTACCTCCGCTCGTTGCCATGGTGAATCTCAGCAGGTCTGAGCCTTAGGTGTGTGTGTGTGTGTGTGTGTGTGTGTGTGTGTGTGTGTGTGTGTGTGTGTGTGTGTGTGTGTGTGTGTGTGTGTGTGTGTGTGTGTGTGTGTGTGTGTGAGCAGGTAAGCGAAAGGGAAGGAGGGAGAGAGAGAGGGAGGTTGGGCAGGTTTTCAGTCAGAATCCTCCTCACGACGCTCACCTGCTCTCCACGAGACACAACCGTGTTTGTGAGGGAGAAACACTGAAGGCAGCACAGCTCGACACCAGTTCACATTCTGCATGATAATAAGCTGCTAGGTAGCAGACTTTACACACACACACACACACACACACACACACACACACACACACACACACACACACACACACACACACACACACACACACACACACACACACACACACACACACACACACACACACACACTGATAAACCTGCATCATCCCTTTCCTCCATCCTGAAATGCATTTCTTCTTCATCCCTCATTTCCTCTCTCCTTCGCATGTGTTCCTTCTCTCTTCTTTTTTTTAAGCTTTGCTCTTATCGTTTCTGTCTCGGAGCTTAGCCTTTTTCTTCTCTTCAGTCAAGCGTGGCATATGCGCCACACACACACACACACACACACACACACACACACACACACACACACACACACACACACACACACACACACACACACACACACACACACACACACACACACACACACACACACCCTCGTACACTGCAATGCACACACAGAAACATCCTCACTGCTGGCAGGAAAACACATGCATGCATTTGTATATAAGCACCATTCCTCATTGATGTACACACTGTTTGCTCTGTGTGTGTGTGTGTGTGTGTGTGTGTGTGTGTGTGTGTGTGTGTGTGTGTGTGTGTGTGTGTGTGTGTGTGTGTGTGTGTGTGTGTGCTCTCCTGTCAGACTGGCCTACTCTATTTGCTGTATCTGTGCTAGCCCACCGGCCATGCACAGTCCACCTCTCTCATTCAGTTGTTATCTCTGCCTCTACTTACAGCGTGCATGCTTGTATTTGTCTAGTTGTGTGTGAATGTGTTTGCATCTTATCAATGTTTTTAAAAGCAGCCATGGTGACAGAGGAGGAAAGGGAACGAGAGTGAAGAGGAGTGGGTGGTGGGGAAAAATACAAAAGAAAGAACGAAAGAAAGGAGGAGAGAAGAGAAGTGGCCAGCGGGCTGAATAGAGATGTGTGTGTGTGTGTGTGTGTGTGTGTGTGTGTGTGTGTGTGTGTGTGTGTGTGTGTGTGTGTGTGTGTGTGTGTGTGTGTGTGTGTGTGTGTGTGTGTGTGTGTGTGTGTGTGTGTGTGTGTGTGTGTGTGTGTGTGAAGCCAAGTGTAAAGACATGATCTTGACAAAGCCTAGAAATGCTTCAGCTCAGCGGTGGCCAGAGCCAAAGGCCTAATGTTGATAAATGTGTATTTCACTCAGTTAATGAGTCTTCTTCTTATTTAAAAGTGTTTAATGATACCTGGATTATTTGATTGTGTTTGGGTTTCAACATTTCATTATTGTGTTGATTACTAAATGGAACCATGATAGGAGAAGTGGTGCTGATTCCTCTATTCGGTCCAGTATTTATTAATGATGTCATCCAAAGCTAGTGTCAAAAAAAAAGACGTGAACAAACAAAGAAATTGAAAACAATAGAAACGCCAGTTCTCTTTTAAAAAAAAAGAAGGTGATTTCTGTTGCTCTCAATGAGACTTCTACACCTGCTAACAGGTGTTTCTGTCTTCCCTTCCAGAACAAACTGCTCCAGCTGTCTCAGGTTCGAAGGCTGCGTCCTCCAGACTCATGTTTCAGCTGAAAATGATGGTGTTACATGGTTGATAGGATTCAGATGGTTGTTCATTAAAGGTCACTTCAGAATAGTTCAATGTTTTGTTCTTAGCCATATTTGGTGCCTTTCTCAGTGTGTTTTGGGTCTTTGCACCTGAGCTTTCTGACACCGGGCAGTACGTTCTGCCCCAGAATAGCTTGATAGTCTTCAGATTTCATTGTGGACTGCACAGATTTAAGGCAGCCTGTCCCAGATGCAGATAAACATCTCCGAAATAACACCAAGCGTCCTCCAGGTACGATTTAATTTGCTTTGGAAACTTCATCCTTTCTTCTCTAAACAGATAGATGATGTGACTTGCAAAGAAGCTCCAGTTTTGTCTCATCTGTACAAAGGACATTTTCCCAGAAGCATTGCAGTTTAACAATATGCATATTATCAAATTCCTCCCTGTTTTTCTAGTTTTTTTTCCTTGAATAATAGAGTCCTCCTGGGTCTTCTTCCATGGAGCCTGCTGTCACTCACAAAACAACTTCACTGATGTGAAGCTGTCCATGGCTCTTTGTCTATCATTACCACCATCCTTCTGTTCAATCATTAATATCATCAATACATATCTAAAAAAACTGGGGTGTTGAATTAATGTACATTACACAGCTAGGATCGATGCAACGACTACAAATGGATCCCTATGGAGCATAGAGACATGTATTCAAGCAGTTAATGTGGGTCTGGGTATCATAGGCATAGATCTTGGCTTATATTTTAAAACTATTGGAACAGCCTTTAGTCTTTAACCAAACTTTACCACCACTCCACCCACATTTAGAGGGAACGCTCGACTTCAGCGTCAGCACACTCGAGCACAGACACCGGTTGCTGATTGTTCCACTTTTCAGAGTGAGGGAACATAAATGCAAACAGGGTGTCCAGACTATAATCACTATAACCTGAAGCTGTGAGAAATAGTCTTACGGAGCCAGGCTGCACATTACACACTCACAGTTACCCAGGCAACTCTCAATTAAAGAAACCAATAATGAGAGCATAAGGAAGCAAATAGCCAAACAGCCTAACAGCATTAGAATAAAACTTCACTGATGCAGACAACAAGGACATGTATAAATAACAGGCTCCACAGTGGTTGGAACCATAGACACAAATATGAAAGCAAAAAGAGAGTCGGCACACATTCCTCCCCAACCAGCTCCCAACCTCGCTGCTCATTTGATCTCAGTGCTGGATATAATCAGTCTATCCAGCGTCAAAATCTGATCACCTCACTGAAGGTAAAACTTCTACATGAACATGGAATCTACAGATGAAGTGTCCAACATGGGCATTTAACAACATCACTGTTTGATGAAGGAGACTTCTTTAAACCAGAGTTATCAGAGCTACATACAGCCTGTCTTTTGCTGATCTGAACCACAGAGGTCGTCATCCTTAATTTCATTGCATTGTTTTGCTTTTTTGTACTTGTTCACAAACGGCCAGGCCTGCATGGCCCAGGTGTTCTCCTCGCTCCTCCTGACCCTCAGTCAGTGAACATAAATAATCATTTAGAGCTTGTATCTGTGCAGAGAGGAACCACTGGATCTGTAGGTGCAGACACACAAGCAGCTATTTCCCTCCTTTCTCTTGTTCACAACGCTGTAACAAGTGTGACCTAAATACTGTATAGCCAGTCAATACTTGAGATGTTTTAGTGCCTGAAAGTTTACTGCTAAAGAGGAAATCAACAAAAAAACAGATAGGCTTTGGTATACCAAGTTTATTGCTTACTCGGTAATTTTAACTAATTGGTGCTTACATATCCAAAAAACAGAGTGGTAGCTGCTCCTGGGATGGATGACCATGGCTGTAAATGTAAACCTGGCCCAGGTAACGTGAACATGTCTCAATAAGTCACAAGTCTCTATAGAGGGTTACTGAGTATAACAGACCGATGAGAAAAGAGGTAAAAAGGTGAGCTGCTCGCACAAACAAGAGGCAGCTCGCCTGCGTACATGCAGTGTGTCAGCAAAGAAATAGATTTCTTTTGATTTGAGGTTCATCTTCAAGGCCAAATACATGTCATAGGTTGCACAATCTTGTCTGCACTCAGAAGCAAAGGCCAGCAAAGGCGGTGATATAAAAATAATTACATAAAGGTTATATTACTGAGTTTTAAAAACACTTTACTTTTTGTGTTGCAATTAATAAGAAAATATTGAAAAAAACCAAAATAAAAATAAAGTTCATTTAAATTACAAAAAAACAACAACTTTACTTTAAACTGTAACTTATCAGTTCCAACTCTGAGCATCAGATCATGCAGTAGAAATAACCCATGTGGAACATGTCGCTGTGTTTTAAACCTAACCCTATAGCCTTTTTATTATATTTAGGTAGATTGTCTGTATCATGAAAAGTCTCGTCTTCCAGCAGCTCCTGCTCACAATGTGCAGACAAACATTAACTGGATTAATGAGGAAAAACTCTCCATCTGATGATCCATTTTTAGAGACGCACACATTTGCACTTGTCACAGTCTCTCAGGCCTGTTTCTCACACATCTAATATGATGACTGTAAGAGCTGACTGTTCATTTACTGGCTGATAAATCCCGGGCCTCACGTGTCAATGTGGCAAAGCAACTGTTCGTTAATATCTGAGCGCTCTTCTGTGTATGTTGGGCTCAGGAATGACATCTACTGATAAGACGTGTCCAGATAAGTTAAAATAAAATAACAATTCATTTAAAGTTTTACAGTTGAAATATGTTGAAACTATCGAGAGTTTCTGCCTGTATGTCCACATCTGATTTTTGACTGGTTTGAAGTGTCCAACCAGTCCTTCTTTTTGCTCTCACATCAGGTTAACACAGACAGACACAGACTGCCTTTAGATGGAACTTGTGAGCTCGTGGTATTGACATGGGAAGTGTTGTGCTGCGTATGCTTGGTGTTCAGGTGGTGAAGTCACGAGAACATCGTTGCCCGGCTCCAGCACCATGGACAGCGTCCTGGAAGTCACAGAGGCTAACAATTTAGCAAGCTAACAGATGGGTAATGTAATGAAGGAAATACGAAGGCATAATGACGCGACTATTTATAAGGTCGTGAATTCAACACTGTATCCACAGACTGGAGCCACGTTTCTATGGTAACAATCAGTGACACATGCTGACCAGTGGCACCAAATGATGAATATGAGGAAAACATGTCTCATTAACGGTGGGTTGTTAACACTGTTGTGAAATGAGTAATGAGAAGGAAACTATCCTGAATCCGATGGGTCAGCAGGAGCACTGAAACGGGACACTCAGCTCTGCCACATGTCTGCACTGTGCTGAGATTTTATGCAACTTGATTTGTTTTTAATTCAGTCTTCGCTGAATTTTTCCAGTAAAATGTCATGTAACTGTCATGTAATCCTGCTGGAGTAAACAGTACAGAGCAGTATTAAGCAGTTGCTTTGTCAGCCATGCTTTTTAGTTTGAAAAGCATTTTAAATTACCTACAATTCATGGAAAAAAAAGTGCTTCTTAAAGTCTACTAGACACAAACCAGCTTTGTGCAACAGATGAATGTAGACGTCTATCTGAAGTCAGACTGGTAGAAACTGGCCCAAAGGTTAACAACAGGAGTGTGCTTGGAACAGCTGAGTGGGGCAGAGGGGTTTCTGGGTAACTTCATACACTATTCTTAAAGCATAGCATGAAAAGCTATGTTTATGTTAACATGAAAACATAAAAACACCAAAAAACAACTCCATTCATTGTTGGTGAGTTAGTTTCCTGCTGCTGGCTCTCTGAAACATTGTTGACCACATTTGTTTTACCTGAACTGATTCTAGTTTGGACAAGTTACAATATCTGCTGTTTAACATGTGGACAGAGCGATAAGAGGAGAATTAGTCTTCGAGTTAGGGACGGAAACACTTTCAGAAAGTCTGTCCTCAAGGGGATTCTGACACTATGTTTAGGCCGCCAGCCCAAATCCAATTTTTGTCATAGCCAGATTGTATCTGGATTGATTTTTTTAAAGTCTGAACAACAAAAACACATTAAAATGCTATTTTTGTTGTCCGGATCCAAAACCACATTTAGAGGTAGTTTGAAATGAGATCCCGATCGGATTTCTACGGGTGCGTCGTCTCAGTCTGGACGCTCTTCTGACTCAGATCAGACTGTGACAACGTCGGTGGTATCCAGAGAGACAGACTGACAGAATCGATGCTACCTCCAGCTGGGCTCTATGAGAAAGTGTAGATTTCCACGCTGCGGAGGACAACGACAACAACGGTCCACGGACAGAAGCCGAAATGAACTGCTTCCATGTTAGGATGCCCGTCACCAATAACAAGAGTCTCTGAAGGATGAATGACAAAAGAGAGCAAGAGTAATAGAGTATAAATGCCAGGACAATCCAAAAAGAAAATGACCAAACCTTGGCTCAACAAGAGGAAATAAGAACAAGTACTGATGGAGGAGGAAATCAGAGCTGAACAATAAACTCTGATCTAAAGTCTGTCAAACAATCCATGTGTGAAGGAAGGAGAGACCACAGAGTGGCTGCACAGGAACATAGAGTCCAGGAGGGAGCACAGGACAGAGGGAGGGAGGGAGGAGAGAGGGAGGAGAGGAGGGGGGAGAGAGGGAGGGAGAGAGGGAGGGAGGAGAGAGGGAGGAGAGGGAGGGAGGAGAGAGGGAGGGAGTGAGGAGAGGAGGGGGGAGAGAGGGAGGGAGGAGAGAGGGAGGGAGGGAGGAGAGGAGAGGTCTCGACAGAACAAGCCTGAGAGGGAGGGAGGAGAGAGGGAGGAGAGGGAGGGAGGAGAGGAGGGGTGGAGAGAGGGAGGAGAGAAGGGGTGGAGAGAGGGAGGGAGGAGAGAAGGGGGGATAGAGGGAGGAGAGAAGGAGGGAGAGAGGGGATAGAAGGAGGAGAGAAGGAGGGAGAGAGAGGGAGGGAGGAGAGGGGGAGAGAGAAGGGGGGGAGAGATTGTCTGTTATGTGAGAGCAGATCACTCTAAATGAGCCTTGGAAAAGAAAAAACACAAAAAAACCTTCAGTGTGTGTGTGTGTGTGTGTGTGTGTGTGTGTGTGTGTGTGTGTGTGTGTGTGTGTGTGTGTGTGTGTGTGTGTGTGTGTGTGTGTGTGTGTGTGTGTGTGTGTGTGTGTGTGTGTGAGTGTGTGTGTGTGTGTGTGTGTGTGTGTGTGTGTGTGTGTGTGTGTGTGTGTGTGTGTGTGTGTGTGTGTGTGTGTGTGTGTGTGTGTGTGTGTGTGTGTGTGTGTGTGTGTGTGTGTGTGTGTGTGTGTGTGTGTGTGTGTGTGTGTGTGTGTGTGTGTGTGTGTGTGTGTGTGTGTGTGTGTGTGTGTGTGTGTGTGTGTGTGTGTGTGTGTGTGTGTGTGTGTGTGTGTGTGTGTGTGTGTGTGTGTGTGTGTGAGTGTGTGTGTGTGTGTGTGTGTGTGTGTGTGTGTGTGTGTGTGTGTGTGTGTGTGTGTGTGTGTGTGTGTGTGTGTGTGTGAGTGTGTGTGTGTGTGTGTGTGTGTGTGTGTGTGTGTGTGTGTGTGTGTGTGTGTGTGTGTGTGTGTGTGTGTGTGTGTGTGTGTGTGTGTGTGTGTGTGTGTGTGTGTGTGTGTGTGTGTGTGTGTGTGTGTGTGTGTGTGTGTGTGTGTGTGTGTGTGTGTGTGTGTGTGTGTGTGTGTGTGTGTGTGTGTGTGTGTGTGTGTGTGTGTGTGTGTGTGTGTGTGTGTGTGTGTGTGTGTGTGTGTGTGTGTGTGTGTGTGTGTGTGTGTGTGTGTGTGTGTGTGTGTGTGTGTGTGTGTGTGTGTGTGTGTGTGTGTGTGTGTGTGTGTGTGTGTGTGTGTGTGTGTGTGTGTGTGTGTGTGTGTGTGTGTGTGTGTGTGTGTGTGTGTGTGTGTGTGTGTGTGTGTGTGTGTGTGTGTGTGTGTGTGTGTGTGTGTGTGTGTGTGTGTGTGTGTGTGTGGTTTCAGCTGCTTTGACATGCATGTAGGAGGACTGAAAGCCTGTCTCCTCCTTTTACCATCACACTCTCCTCTCCCTCTTGTTATCTCTTGTTATCTCCTTTCTCCTCAGCTTGTTCTTCCTTCTCATGCTCTTTCTCACCTCTAACTGCTCTGATTGTCTCCTTCTCGTTCCCTCTCCTACGACTTACTCTCTGTCTTTCTTAATTACAACTGTCATCTCTCATTCTCTGGTTTCTTCCATTTTCTGGCGTCACCATTCCTCCTGTGAGTCGGGTGGATCAGAGCGATCAGGCTGGTGTTTACATCACGGTGCTTCTAAAACCTTCACTTTAACCTTCCGGTCCTCTTTCAACGTTTCTCCATCACATCTCAAGCGAACGGATTATAGCCTCAGTGCTAAAAAACACAGGTGTGAACATGAGCCGAACCGCTGTTCCACATTATTATGCACATTTAAGTATTAGTGACGTGTAAGTGGGATGTAGTCAAATTTACTTTTTAGTTTTTTCAGTGAGTTTTTGCTTTCTCCTGTTGTTTTACATGAGTTAACCGCCACCGTCCTCAGACAGGGTTGTTAATCAGTTTGCCAGGTGATCTTAAAGGGAAACCTACCTGAGAGGTTGTTTACATTATAAATCCATTCATATTTCATGAAAACTGAAGAACGTGAAACTGTGGAGTTTGGTCAAATAAAGGTTCCTTCAGGAATGTTTAAAAAGGGCAAATTATTTGTACAAAAGAGCACAGAAAAAAGAGAAATATAGCCAACGGGTATTTGAACCTCTTGGTGTGGCCCTCCAGAGCCTGACAGCTGAGCATCAAGCTGCACTCTTTTGTTTATGAATGTTATATAACATGATTTGAAGTGAAATTAAAAGTGTGACAGGCATCATTATGATGTCTTTCTACCATCTGGCATCAATTCACCACCTCACCATCTGCATCGCCAGTTTCCCTTCTCCCAAGTGTTTGGACACGCTGGTCAGTTTCTGTACAGGGGCGCACATTCTCCTGTCAGATATGTTGTTATAGATCTTGACTTTAGCGTGAGGAGCGGTGAACACCTCTGTCAAGTGTTGTTTCGTGTGGAATCGACAGCAAAACGTGAGGTTTTCGGTACCTTTAGCGTCCCTGAATGTTCCTAAGTTAAATGTCCCTCCATGACATACAAAGAGGAATCGTACCCACAGAGCCTTCATCAGTCGTGGGGATGTCACACCAGACATCTGATTTAAAAACTCATACATACAAAGATGTATCTGGTTGGTGATAGATTTAATCAGGACTGTGTGAACAGCTTGAACAGACTTTCATTTATATGCAAAGTCCTTCACTGTAGATTTAACTGAAAACCATTCCAGGAAACCACCTCGTGAAAGTAGTTAACATATTGGCAACAGTGTGCAAAGCTGTCATGGAGGCGAGTCGTGGCCACTTTGAGAAACCTGATATGAAACATATTTTTTCATGGTATCACTAAAAAGCCCTCGAATGACTTAATGTGTCCAAACGTTTGACTTGTACTATATCTCGTATGGATCCTTGTGGTACTCCACAAGTCATGCTGAACTGCTTGGAGGGAAATAAGTAGGTTTTACACCAAGACAGAACAGTGAGAGCCCGACCCAGCAGTCCATCAGTAGGGCGTTAACAACTCTGTCTAAAGCAGCAGTGACACTAGCCTCTCTTAAAAATGGTTCCGATCCAGAAGTGTCTTCAGCTGCAATACCAGCGAGTGCCACTAGAGGTCGGCTCCAAAAAGCCTCCGGCTCCATAGACTCCCATTCAACTTCTCTCATCAAATCCAAAGTGAATAAAATGTGTCCATCAGTTATCTCGGTGTTGTTAGCTAAAGTCACTCCTTCTTATTAGTTTTCTGGAGGTCCATCTGAAAAATAAATTGGAGGTGTCTTGTGTCCAGATTAGTCCGGATGCAATTTAATATACTTTCATTCAGACTTAGCAACATTTATGCATCCATCGTTATGAGATAATCATATTTATGGATATGTAAGTGGTAATAATGTTTTGGTTCTTTAGTGTATATCTTTCAACATCTCCTTCACATATATTTCAGCATTGTATGCAGGTTCACATGCTGCTGTTTCCTCCTGCGGTGACCATGGAGGTCACGTTTTCACTGTTAACATGGTATTTGACACATTTAGGAATGTGTGTGGCTATTAGACATATACGTAGATAGATAGACTGCAATAATCCCATAAATGAAATTACTGGATAGTCTTTGGCTCCCGGTTCAGCTGGTTAGATTTTGTTGTTGATCTGAATCTGGGATTTCTGCCACGTCACCATTTCTGTTTGTCGGCCATCATTAATAATTCTGGGTTTATTTGTTTGCTGGGTTCTGAACTTGGTGGCTGCTCAGTAGCAACTGTAAACAGAGCTGCATTCATTCCTTCACTCCTGGAAGACAAACAATGGGCATTAGCTGTGATTGGCTTTGCAGGCTGGCAGCGTGTTCTGCTTGATAACGCCTTTATCTTGACTTTCTGCCTCTTGCTATTGGAAGAGCTGAAACCAGGACATTTAGCTGTGCACTGACATTTACACAGCTAATATCAGTGTGCCAGATTGTTTGGGTCACATCATTTTTTTTCCCTTTCCCTTATTCTTTTTTTTTCTGAGTGAATCCAAACTGTTCGTTAGTGTTGCTGGTGGATGTTTGCCAGAATTTCCCTAATATAAAAGATTTCAAAGTCGGGCACAGATTGGCCATCCAGCTCACTGTGTGTGTGTGTGTGTGTGTGTGTGTGTGTGTGTGTGTGTGTGTGTGTGTGTGTGTGTGTGTGTGTGTGTGTGTGTGTGTGTGTGATTGCATTTTCCCGGTGTGGGTGTGGGCAGACACAGCAGACCTCACATAGTGTATAATTATTTCAAGAGAAAGAGCAAGAATATAAATGAGAGAAATAAAAATGGCAGAGAGAAGTGGAGCCCAAGAGAGAGGAAGGGAAAAAGTCAAATAGATGCAAAAAGAGCAAGGTAATAACAAGCAGAGACAGATGGGAAATAAGTAGGCTGAGTGAGGGAGGGTGGGATGGAGGAGAGATGATACATGACAGTGGAGGAGGCAGACAGACCGAAAGGAGAAAGCAGAGGCCAGTGATTGTGTGCTGGCCTTGCAGTGAACCCTCAGTTTGAAGCTTCATGCTTACACCTACACATGCTTTCTGCCACTAATTGCTATTTCTTTACATCTTTCTGCACTGCTGTATATCAGGCCTAGATTTACTGTCTGTACCGTGCAGTATTGTGGAGAGAAGGATATCCTCTTTAAAGAACATGGAAGTTGGATGTGCCAGGGGTTAGCTGCCTTCTGAAAAACATTGAGACACAGATTTACCTGAAAACCTTTCAAATTCTGCTAAATCTGACTGCTTTTATTAACTGATTCTGTTCGCTTCTACTTTACTGTTTGTTTTTTCAGTTTTTTTCCACTGTCAATTAAACTTAAATTTGACAATCCAAACAGTTAACAGAGGGAGTTTGAGCATCTTAACAGTAATAATACTGTTATCATAGTTGTTATTTATAAATCCATCGTTGGTATGTTTTTTGACGCACCACTCACTCATTTGCAGCTAGAAACATGGTTTCAGTGCTACAATGTGACGTTTGTTTAGGCGATAGGGTCAATTAAATCTTGGTGCTTCTGGCTGATTTGATTTCTTTATGCTTTTTTTTTTAATGGTGGTCTATTAGAAAATTGATGGGAAATGAATGAATATCTCAAATTGTATAAATGCTACAAAATTTGGTGGACATCTTCACCATACTGAAGTGCTTCACATTCTCAAAAATGGTGCCAATACTGCAGGTGGCAAGAGATCAACTCATTTCAATCATGTAATGTTTAGGCTGATATCTCAGCGTAGAAAAATAAATTGTTCATCTACAGATTCAGTGGATTATGCTGAGGAGGTTGATATAGGCCATTTCAATTTGCATAATGAAAATGTTCTTTGCAAATCATGTTTTGTTTATCTATAATTGGCGAACAATATTTTATAGATTTGGTCAAATGTATTCAAACTGTCATCCACCTTTGATCCAGTTGCAAGTACATTTGGTTGAGAGTGCCACTATGAGAGACGTGAAATTATTTAAGACAAATCAATACTATGCCCACAGACTTCCACATAAAATCATGGTTCCACTTATTACATGTCAAATGTGACAAGGCCACAGACTCCTTGTTGATATCAGTTATAGCTGCTCAGTTTATAATTGGTAGTACATAAAATCAGTCTTCCCCTCATGATGAAGTACTTCACATCCTCAAATTATATCAGCAGGTTTCAAGGCTCTAAAGCTGTAAAATGTTTATGCTCTCAGACTCCCATGTGTTAACAGCTCGAATCATCAGAATCAGTTCTGAGTTGCTGACTTGATTTGAAGGAGCAGCAGCATGTCATGGTGAGGTTGTAGATTGCGGACAACCAAACACCCTCAGCCTCCCCTTCGAAGCTCGGAAGAGACTCTATGGTGGCTCCAAAAAGTGTGAAAGGCCATCTCTGGAGCCGAGTCTGGTTTGACCTATTTGGGCCTGTAGAAACATGGCGGTGAAACACGGCACGCTCCCTGGAAGAGGAACTTATGTAGATATGAAGAGATCAATCTAAGGTAATGAAAACACAACATTCTTAGTTTCAGGTGATTAAAGACTAATGAAAACATAATTAATGATATTATATTTCCTTTCTGCCTCTAGATCCCTCTAAATCTTTCACACTGAGCCTTTGCAAGCAGCAGCTGCTGTAAGAAGGCTGCAGCAGCTATTTCAGGCAACCTGCAGCATTCACACTGCATTTACTTCAGAAAATTCTAGTTTAATGTGAATTTGACATTTCACTGACGGTACCTTAACACTGGTCGAAAGAAATGGGAAAGTAGAGACTTGGAATTCATTCTTGAGTGGAAGCAGCAGTGAGATCAGCAGAGTGGCAACACAATGTGGAATCAGGCTCGTTTTTCATCACTGAATTTATCAACAGGTGAATATTAGTGCTCAGGTATGACTTGTGCCGACATACAAAGTACAAGTCATACTAGTTAAGAAGTAAAACAGGTGGAGCAGGGTGGTGGGTGTGAGTATTGAGGGAGTAGTTGTAGGACACCAGGACTGCTGTTGAGCCTTCCTGAGGTGTCGTGGGCTGAACTCGACGGAACAGCGGTGAAGGGAGGAGCTCACTTGATAAACCCAGCGAGATGCTGCACACTCTCACCGTGGCACTGAGGCTTTGCACCGGGTGGTGTCTGACATGGGCGTAGGACCTTAGCATGCATTGTGTTAGCATAGTCACTCGGTAGGTTACGACAGGGAGTAACATTGAGTTAGTTGTCCCTTAGTCTACACTCATAGGACACTTTGTGTGCACGTTAAAACTGAAGTGAGTACTGAGCTTTCCACAGCACATAAATGAGACAAAGCTGGAAACAGAGAATCTTTCCTCCAATATGTTTTCATATCCTTAAAAAACGTAGGAGGAAATGACATCATCAGTTTAATCAGACCTGAAGCTTGTTGCTTCCTTTAATGGAATTAATTCTGGCGCAGTTTATTGAGATCTGTTCTTTTTGGATTTCTATAATTCCAAATTTTCATTTTGATGTTGGCATGGTGGTCGATCAATGCATTATGTAACACACTTTGTGTATTAAATTTAAAATACATACAAATGTGCCTTGCTTTAAAGTAGGGATATGGTTGTGGTTATAGTTAGCAGACTGTTAATGTCCTGTGTTATTGTGAGGGTTACATAACCAACGCCTGGTTAAGGTTAGGGAAGGATTACAGTTACTGCAAAGGGTATTATTAATTGAGGGACCATTACATGACAGAAAACAAACACAAACTACACACTATTCTCTGCACTGACAACAAATGGAAACTTAAAAAATAAATTATGAAGTGCAGAATTGTGGGTTGAAAGAATAATGAAGTGCACCATGAAATGACATCCAGCCTCTTGCACCCGTTTCCCAGGTGCCTCTAAAAGTCAAAGTGTCCATGCTGGCACCTGGTTCACCTCCTCATGCAGCAGCACCTCCATTCAGAGGCCACGAATCAGCTGCACACGGAGACGGGACCGAAGTCAGAAACTACGAAATAGTACAATATTGTTTTTTGTCTTTTCATGGGATTTATTTGCAGCAAGAAAAAAAATGCAGTGATTCCAGCATAATCCTTTCTGAGACATCTGACAAGTACAGAACATTTCAAACAGAATAGTGTTGACCATGACGAGGTTCACTTCTGTATGCTGCTCAGGGTTTTTTAGGATTGAGAGCAGCTTATTAGCATTTTGTTCATTTGATAAACGTCAGTCTTTGTCTGTGGAGGGTTATATACTGTCTGCTTGTATCACTGTGTGCCAATTATCAGTGTGTCTCTGCAGGACTGCCAGTAACACACTCCCCTGTATATGTACACACAGGGAGGAAACACACCATTAAACAAGCCTGTCAGTTTAATTTCTTTTGTTGTCATGGAGACGAGCATGGGTGCGGTTATATTCTGACTCGTTCGAATGGACAGGTGGAGCATGGAGGCAGTTTGCGACGACTCCGTGATGACATACAGTGAAGAAGAGGGATGAAAAGTGGGACAGAAGTTGTTGAGAAAATAAGTGTGTTTGTGGTGGATCACCCCCCCCCCCTCCTCTATCTTCTCCAGCAGTGCTAATAGCGCAGGATTATCCGTAGTGAAGATGAAAAGGGTTTCATTTCCCTCTGAGCTTCTTCTCTGTGTGTGTGTGTTTGTGTGTGTGTGTGTTTGTGTGTGTGTGTTAGGAAGGGTTATTGCAGTACATTGTCATAGATGAAAATAGCAGCCAGACAAAGTGAGTAATTATCTGCTCTCTCTGTAACTCTGTCTCTCTTTGTCTTGCTGTCTGTCTACTTGTTATCTCCCTCCATCTTCCTCTTTCCCTCTCTTGTGTTTCTCTAGATTTCTCCCTCTCTTCGTCTTCCTGTCCCTCCCTCCTCAGCCCTTCTCATTCTTTGCCTATATGTACACAATAATCCAGCTACTTCTGAAAGCGCTGCTTCCATGTCAGCATGTCATTTTGAGTCATTTTCAGAAATCTGTCCATCATTCCTGAATTGGCTTAAAAAGAGCTGTTTCTGAATTTCAACAAAGTCTGCAAGAGAAAATGTGAATTAATGTCTGTGTCCATCTATTGTTGTTATGCAAATATTAGCAGTTGGTTTGTCAATGGAGACAGTAGGTGGTGCTTATTTTCCAGTTGGTACCAGAAGATGACCTAAAAAAAAAAGAAACCTCAAATGGTGAAAAGTCATCATTGCATTTATGTTTTGTGTATTAATGTGAGAAGGGTAACAGTCGCCTCATTGTGCCACATAGATGTGATGTGATCTTCAGTGGACTTTGAAGTTGCATCTTTCATGTATGCCATCATTCATTCTCAAAGTCTGTTTCATTGCATTATGTCACATTTTGCTTTCATCGCCACGCCAAATTTTCCACCTCAGTAATTTGAAATTCAGCCATTATATTGCAGTTAACATTCGGGGGTTGGCTTGTTGGCTGTGTTGACCGGTGCATGCGTCTCACTGAGAGCCTCAGAAGTCACGTGAGCTCAGCGATTGTCTCTGAAGGTTAGTTTAAGGGTCCCATCAAAGTATGTCTCAGTATTTTCAAATCCTAAACAGATGCTCCTCCATGTGTATTTGTCACATAGTGAGAATTAATCAGCATTAAAGTAGCAATGCTGCCGCTTATCATCAGTATTGGTATTGCGTGACACTCCTCCATCTATTGTTATTATTATCATTGTGTTCAAGTATTCATTATACAACAAGTAGTTCTGACCCAGATATCTGATTGGTCCACTGGACATTTGGAACAAATCATCATGACATCACACTGCTCATCACTAGAAATATCACTCCAATTTCTCCAAAGTTTGGATTAAAGCAGAATATTTCATTTGATATATTTTTTGGGGGGGGATTTTGGAAATGATTACATCTATACTTTTTCAATGAATTTTGACTTTTGGATTTTACGATACTCTGGAACAATGTTAGCATGTTGGGTTTGGATCATATCAGCTGTGCAGGTGAGTGGGTGACACGGAGCTAATATGTCCATTGATATCTTTTTTACAACCAGACTGAGCTCGCAGAGCAGTTTAATGTTTCTGTGCTGTATTTATTCAGTTTGAGAAACGATCTCTAGAAAGCAATAAGACAGACTATAAATCATCTCTGTTGCTAGGTGGTTGCTAAGGGTCGGACTACTTCCTGGAGGAGTAAACACTGCATACATTACGTAATAGACTAATGAAGTGACTGATTGCTTTCCAGTTATTAGTCCTACCCCATGTAGTGCCATGGAAACGGAGATCATACTAATAACATGTTTTATATTTTGATAGACAATTTCCCCAAAATAAGAATACATTTTGACATATTTCACGTATTTTACATATTTGTATGTATGAAGCGCGTCGGTCCTGACCGCATCACCGTCGTGCCAATTTGTGACATCAAAGCACACCCTCTCGTGTAACTTTGCTTAAATAAATATCACAATAGTATAGTTGTATTTTTTATTGGCCACAATAATAGTGTAATAAAAATCAGTGACAGCACGTATAGAAACACACACACACACACACACACACACACACACACACACACACACACACACACACACACACACACACACACACACACACACACACACACACACACACACACACACACACACACACACACTGTGTAGCTGTGAACAGAATGAGCCTAAACAGTGGTTTGATTGTGGATTATAACCATCTCAGTGTGAACATACATTCTTTCTCTCTTTTCATCTGACTGCCTCAAATCTCTCAAATTTTCTCCCATTTTTTCCCCATTTTTTCTCTCCACCTTCGTCTCTCTCGTTCTCCCTGTCCGTCTCTCGCCGGAGCTTCTGTCTATATTTAGACAGACCGAGCCTGTGCTTGATCTGTCATGTGTTTTTCTGCAGATAGGTGTTAAAAGGATTCCTCATTCTCTTCAGTGTTCAGCTGACCTCACAGAAAAAGAAATACACAGGAACTAATCCGTGCACACAAACACCTTCCTACTGTAAACTTAAACACCAGAACCACACAAATCTGAAGTATCCTTCATGTTATGTTTGTGAGGAATTCATTGTGTGATTACGTGTTGATCTGAGTTAGAGGTTATTTGAATTTGAGTTTGTTTCTAGTGCAGAACTGAAATGTTCTGGCTTCGTCTGAGTTCTTCATTGAAATTCTCTCCCACTATGTATTTGAAAAAAGTTTCCTTCAACTTTGTTTCGTCTCAGAATACAGCGTAATAACTAAATGCTTTCAGTAGTGCTTTTTACAATTTGTCTACGAAAATGTAGTAATAGCTTGAAAAGACATGTCCTACATTTGAAGTGAAATGGGGAAGACGAGGTAGAGAGGGTTCTCCTCTGTCACACCAGCTTCTGCAGCGGCTGATTCATTTCTAAGAACTACAGAGTCTTCTGTTGTTGAAAAGGGGTTTTAGTACAAAGTGGATTTCACTCTGTTCTAACACAACTTTCCCCTCACAAATTATCTTCGGCTGTCGTTTGATGTCATTTAAACTGGCTAAATAGGAGGAACCAAGCTGAAGTGGCCTGAATGTTTTGTAGAATATTGTTTACTATTAAAAACGTATAATAGGTTCAAGATAATATAGGTTATAATAAAATCCATAAAACAAGAACAGGTTCTAAAATGAACATATTTGCTGTATGTGAGAGAAAACAAACACATTGCTGCAGCAGGGTTCAGGATGTTTTGCTCTTTAGTCTTTCTTTCAGTACTATTTGATATTTCAGTACTTTATTGTTTCCTGTTTTATTTTAGAACATTCTCATATTGTGTCATTTCAATGCGTGCCCTCGTGTCTCCCGCTTTCTTCATCGTCATCCACCCACTGTTTCCTCTTTCCCACCTTTTAGCCGAGTCTCCTGTCTGACACATCTCATGAGTACAACAAGGCTTCAGTGCTTCAATCGGCCTCTGTTGTAGGATGATATCGGCAAACAAAGGCACAGTGAAATAGATTCTGCATCTCATCTAAAACATCATCAGGGAACCGCGGGGTCGACGTGGCAAAGCTATTTTTCAAGGAAGCTGATTGGTCAGTGGGAAGTGCATTTTTACGTTTAGATCTGTTATCATAAACCTTTTTCAGCGGAGGGTGGCTGTGCAGCATGAGTTACCATGGCGACGTATCCTGGTAAAAAATTAACCACCGTTGTACTTTAAAATCTGGGGTTAAACCTGAAGGCACATCGCCAAATCCCACCTACTAGTCCAGGCATCTGGTGCACTGACGCCGGGCCACAAGGATGCCAACATCTCTGCTGGATGAACTTTAAACAGCTTGTGTGTCCCTGGACTAAACACAAATATTATATGTGGCTTCAAATAACTGTCTCCATATCCAACCTGCCATTTCATATATTTTGTGAAGACCTATGAATGAATTTCACGGTTGCTCTTTCTTGTGATAAAGAAGAGGGACCTCAGTGACCCGGTCAGTACTACATTTATATCTTTTAAATATTATAATACATGCAAGTTTGTATGTAAACATAAATTCACATATATACTGTACATATATGCTCAATTTACATCCATAAACTACACGGCAAAGCTATTTGTATGCAGTATTTCAGTTTTCTATAAAACATCGCCTTCAGCTACATTTGATGGTAATCTGTCATGGCAGAGGAAGCAAACACACACACACACACACACACACACACACACACACACACACACACACACACACACACACACACACACACACACACACACACACACACACACACACACACACACACACTGGGAGAACTAATTAGCTTGGTATTTGCTGGCACTTTGAAGGCTACTTTACATTTTCATCTCCCTCTTAATGTTTCATTTGCTCTCCTTCCTATCTGCTGTTTACTGTTGCAGGTTACTCGGCCTTGTCATTGTTTATGCAGTTTGTTCCCTGATACTTATGTGTGTGTTTATTGCAATACAAAAACCAGCTGTGTGGGCAACAGTGACTGGATGGTTCCTCTAGTTAAACAAGTCTAAAATTATAATATTCTATTGTAAATAAAATATCCAGAGTGCTCAGTTTCAGCCAACTGGTGAGGTTCCAATTAAAAGACTAAAAAAATGTTTTCAGAGGTTGCACTCGTGCTGTGAAAACTGAAAGCACTTACGCTGATTGGCATGATTCTACTGCAAGTGTTTGAAATTCTGCTCATATGACAACTAATCATGCTGTAATGTACAGTTGTGACCATATCTCAGATGGGTGCAGCGATTCTGCTGATTGCTTGACAAGTAAAACCATAGAACAACTTCTCCTTGGATTTATATGACTGGAAAACTGCAATGATGTCTGCACAGGTCTTACCTGATGGGGTTCGCCCACGTTTCTGTGAGAACAGACGTGTATCCACTATCACTTTTCCATGAGTCCCAGTGGACCTGCATCTTCACGGTGACCGCCCGTCCTTTGTATGGAGCACCCCGATCCATAATTATTCCATCATGTACACAGATTCCAGCTGCATCACATTCAGGCTCCTTTTCGGCTCTATCACCATGATTGTTGTCTATTGTCTCCTTTGTTGCAGATTTAGGACAATTCTGAGTTGTAATTTGGTTTCCAGAAATGACAAAAAGATGGGAAAATTACACAAATTAATCCCATAAAAGTTGCGCTCTTGGCAAAATGTCCATTTGTCTTGTTGCAGCGTGTTACTATTGGTTTTAGTGGAAAGTTGTAATTTCATGTTTCCTAAATGCAACTTTCAAAGTCATTTCCCTCCCTGTGATCAACAGAGGCAATCTTTCTCCTTTCATTCTGCCCTAATAGCACACACACACACACACACACACACACACACACACACACACACACACACACACACACACACACACACACACACACACACACACACACACACACACACACACACACACACACACACACACACACACACACACACACACACAACCCACCCTCCTCCCTTCCAGTTAATCCATCCTCCTAATAGCTTCTCCAGTGATCATAACAGTCTCCAGTCAGCTCCTCATCGTTAAGTAATGATGAGCTTACTTCCTCTCTGCTAACTGCTACCATTGATTAACCTGTCCAACCATTAGCTTTTAATTAAAGAGATATTTCCAATGAAAGTTAACACTAATGGCTGGAATTCTAAAATGGCTGCAGACTTTTGCAGATGTTCTACTTGTTAAACTCATTGATGTTTTTAAAAAAAATTTTTTTTAATCAATTCCAGTGATTAGGGAATGGATAAAAAAAAATACAGTTTCAAAATCAAATATGCTTGCTCAATGTGCTTGTTAAACAATATAGTAACTCTCTAATAGCTGTTATCAAATAATTGTTTATGTATATATATACATATTTATATATATATATATATATATATAAATATGTTATGTATACACATAGGTGTATTATGTATTATGATGGCTGAATTGAATGTGGTTCTGCTTTTGTGCTTGTTGATTCACTGTCATTGCTTACTGAGACACTTAATGGAACAAAGCCATCATTAAGGCACCGTTCCTTTCCTTTCCATATAAACAGCGAGTCCAAATGCCTGCCTTGCAAATGGTCTATTATTAGATGGACTGTTATTATGACATCCGAATACAATAATGGCCTGTAATAGCAAAGGATGATGATCGGGGATGATATTATGGTGTGTAGCCCACAAGTGGAGGATGGAGAAGTGGACAAACTATACAGCCAACACCAGACTAACCTTGTTTATTATTGTAAACAGGGTGACAGCCCCTAAAATTCTGACTACATTAATCCAAATCACAATATTTCAATAAACCTAATCAGGTCATTCTTCTGCTTGATCAGATTGTGGTTGTAACCTTATGAAAAAGATGCATTAAAAAAAATCCTTATGAGACAGGTAAATGAGGTAATTGAGGTACTTTGTTGTTTAACTTGGAGGACATGTTGATTGGACTGATGTTGTATGTTGTTTGAGGTTGCCATGGTAGTCATCCCCAGGTCCACGGGCCAGGAGTGAGAGACTTATTACTAATTATACGATCCTTAACTTAATAACCCCATGTGATCATGGGAACTTTTGCTGTTGTCGTCATGTAACACAACATCAGTTTCTGTGGCTTTATTAGTTTGGCTAAAAACAAAATAACAAGATCTTTATCGAAGCAAAATTTAAGTTTGAATAGCAATAACTTTTTCTCCCCTTTGATGAATGCAACAGCTGTCTGTGTAAAGAGAAGGTTGGCAAATCTCATTAATTCTCATTAGAGCTTTTTCAAAGGTCAACCAGCACAGCTATGCAGACTGCCTATCAATGATGTCTCGGTGGACAAGAGAATATATCCTCAGTGTCAACAATCATTCATTTGATAGGGAACTGCTGGGTCAGGTGTTTGGTCCTTCTGCTCTTCTTCACTTCATATTCATACAGTTTCACCCCACCCCAGCTGCTTCCACAGGATTTGAAGGCATGGGTAATAAAAATGTGTGCGACGCTTGTAAAATCCTCACGGAGCATTAGAGAAATCCTTTTTGCTTGCCAAAGGAGCGCACCATTATCCACTGCCATACCATATTTCCAAAGCTGAAGATTACCATTCACAGTCTGATTTACAGGAAGTCTACCGTGGAAGCTGGACAGTTTCTCGCACATTACAGCACAGAGCTCAGGCAGAAACTTTATGTAGGACAGATTGTCTGGAGCAAATCGCTGCTGTCATACAATGAGAAAACCCATTACACTCCTAAACATTTTTATTTTAATTTTTTTTCTTACTTGAATAAGAGACTTAGAGTTTAACAAATATCTTTAGATTCATGTGAAAATGTCTAAAGTAGAATATTTAAGCTGCAAACACACTTTCAGTCTTTTCCTCACGTTATATTCATTCATTCACATGTTCACACCTTATGAACAAGTCAGAGGAAGTTCACTCGTATTCTAACAGAGCTTAGCAGACACTAACACTTCAACACTTTGTGAATGCTTGAAAAGTTTGTCACTTATTTGTCACTTCCAGATTGATGGTAAACAGTGCTATTTAATTTACTGTTTCCTAATCTAATAGCACATTGAGATGTGTGGGATCCAAAGATGCAGTCAGTAAAGACCTTTCTCTGATAGAGCGGGTCTTTACTCATCACAGTACAGCGTCAGATCACTGGTTCATTTCAATGTACTAGGATGTGTCATTGAGATATTGTAGACAACACCAGACACAACCAAACTTAATTGCTTTGCTCCAAAGTTAGAGTGCCAGTAGTAGAGCTTTGTTATTGTGCATTATGGCTCTGGCCACATAACTTTATGACTTTTTTTATAATGCTATTTACACCTGCCTTTGACAAGGTTACGTCTACAGAGCTTTATTCAGCCATGCTCACAGCCATAATGCACCATAACGCGTGTTTTTTAAAGGATGGAGAAAATAAAACATCTGTGGAACCTACAACATACTAACATGGTGTGAACCCTACCCGATTTCACTGCGTGAATATGGGACCGGTTACCCTCCATAAAGAATCGTTTGCAGATGTTCCTCCCTACTGGGCGTAGACCTCAGGTTAATTTTAACCAATCAGCTCGCGCCAAAACCAGCCGACACTCTGCCACCAATGCGACTACCCACCGTGTCCACCAAATGATTTTGTCCTGAGCCGAGTGTATTTTTAATTTTTTTTTAACGAGTTACAAGACTGTATTTGCAGTGACGGAAACTGAAGTTGGCACAGCCAGGCTGTAGCATATGGATCCGAGATAGCAATGTAAATGACAATTTTCCCCTTTTTCTTACTTAATTCAAAGTCAAAAATGATATTATAACAGGCGATTAAACGGTTCAGAGACGGTTCCTGTTGCACACCAAAGGAGCGCAGCACAGTGAAATGCACAAAGCATTCAGATTTATGTTGCTTGATCAACAAGAGCACCCGTGTTTCATGTGTATTTGAAACCAGTGGCACATGTGCATTGGAGATTTAAACATGAAACTTAAAACTCTAGCAGAAAGGTCACATAATTGTGTGTAGTGAGGAGCGACTATTGTGTTGTTGATGAGCTCGCGTGTTGTCGTGTCAGAGAATCCAAGTGTCGCGCCACAGTTCAGGTTGTTTGATATTGTGACCTTGGAGTCAGTCACAGACCGGCCTCTCTCTTGTGTCTGGATGCTCATGAGTTTTTCATATTGCATGTTCATTGCTGTACATAGATGTGCAGTGTCTTCCCATAAGCGCAGCAAGTGGTGTGTTAATTAGTGACAACATTTGCCCTGGGGTTTCAGCAGCAGAACATGTTATGCTTATAACCATGTGCAATTATTGCATTTTAAATCTCGGAATATAAAAAAAGCCATTTTTTTTTCTTTGACTTGTAATTTTTACCAACTGCCACAATTGTATTATATAAAAATCACAAAAAACACATTGCATATTCATATCTAAAAAAAAGTATCTGCAAAATGGAGCATTTGTGAACCTACACACACACACACACACAACCTTATCGAAATTCTCTACAGACTGCTGCTGATATCTCCCTCTCACACTCCCACGTCATAAAGTCAGTGCTGAATATCCCGCCGGTGTCTCAGCAGCGTCCCAGAAGCTCTGCAGCGCTAACGATAGGCAGCAAGTCTATTTTTGACGGAAGCCACTTGCAGACCGCGGCAAGCTGAACAGATCAGATCGGCCGGGCAGGAAGTCAGTCGGAGAAAAACAAACAGTCCAGTCAATTTTCAAAATAAAACACTATCCCGATTGTAAAACACATCACTACATCCCCGTCTACCCCCGCAGTGTTTTCATTTGGCAAATAAATGCGTTCTCCTCAAGCTACAGACACAGTTTGGGAAATAATTACCCAATAAATAGGTGGATTGATGTTTTCATGAATAAAACACAGCAGGCTGTATTAACTTTGTCTGTAGGCTGCAGCACAAAGGAGGAAATGACACCAATAACCACAAAACGGACAAAAGAAAAAAACATTTTACAATCTTTACATGCTAGAAGCACAAAAATCAAGTAAACATGACCAAATCTGGAAGTAAGATAAATTGGGCAGACACATTTTTTGCTTCTGAAATACTCCTGGTTATGAAGCGCTGCAGAGGATGGAACATTTTTAGTTGGAAAGTGTTCAGATTCTTAACTTACAACAAAACTGTCAGGAATTTCTGCCTCCTTGGATGTTGCGAATTCTTTATTTCATTAAATTTTGCCAGTGCATCAATATGACATGAAAGCAATCCTCCAGAGTTCCTAGGATAATCTCTTTACATCATTTTTTAGAGACACATTTCTAGGGAATGTAGTCGGCAGTATTCAGGGGAGAGTTGCTTCTGTAACAGACACATCTTTTCAACAGTATTTTTTCTGTTTCTTTTTATTCTTCCATGAATTAAAACCTGGATGATTTTTTTTCACCGAGAGTGTCTGTGAAAAAAAATAAAACTATTTTAACAGTTTATGATTTAAAAAATTATTATGCAAAACTGAAAGCTCACTTCTGACAGCTGTATCATTTCTCTGGTTAATGACATGAAAACGTCTGTGCTAAACTTGGTGTGATAATGGAGTGCTGATGCATATATACATAATGTTACTCCAGTGTGAGTAGGGAAAGGAAATGGCAGGGCTAGAAAGAGAGAAAGGGTGAAGGGAGAGGTTAGGGAAGTGTGAGCTGCAGGAAGAGAAGATTAAAGAGAGCATGGAGGGAAAGAGGAGGAGAGGTTTATGAACCTTCTGGTTTTGTGTCTGCCTGGCCTTCTATCACCGTTCTTTTTGCCGTATCTTTGAGTTTCTTCCTTTATACCACCCTGTAGTTTTTCCTGCTAGTACTCATTTCCTTTCTCTTTAATAGTCTTGTAAAAGTAAGAACAACTCAGCCTTATCTCAGAAATACAAGCAAATTACTATGAACTCTTATCACTGCAACATGGTGGTGGCGCATAATGTGTTTAATTATGTCGGAACCACCATGAATTAAATTACCTGCCAACACCATGTAACACTGTGTTGGGAGGTCCTTGTCTTTTTTTAAACTGTTACGTTTACTGTTCAAAAATAATTCTGTTTTAAGGTGTGTCAGAGTTGTGGTCAAGGTCAGGTTAGGTTGAGGCACAAAAACCACTGGATAAGGGAAAGACCATGATTTGGGTTAAAAAGTTCCCTTTAAACATGGTGTGCATTAAAGTTACAACTTCCTTAAAGTCACGCAACCTTCAAGGTCATGGCAACAATACATTTTGTTTAAATAAGTACATTTGTTTTTTAAACAGTCCAGACTCATGGCTGGAAACAAAAAGCGAACAGTGCTGTTTTGCACCCAAGTCCACTGTTGTATCTACACTTCCACCAGGGTGAGCGTTAATAATAATATAATATTCTAATAGTTCAGAGTGATTATTGACTAGTATTTTTGCTTGAAAAGCCTATCCCTAGTATGGACATCATATAAACTACATCACTTCTTCACCTCACATTCGGATGGCTACCACGACAAAGGATCTTAATCAGCTGTCTATTAGGTTAGGTTAGGTTAGGTTAGGTTAGGTTAGGTTAGGTTAGGTTAGGTTAGGTTAGGTAGTTACTTTATTAATCCCAGAGGGGAAATTTGTTCGCTACAGCAGCATACAGGAAGCAATAAGATAATAATAGAATAATAGAAAGCAATAAAATAGCAGTAAAATATATATATCTATATATATTATATACAAACAACCAAGAACACAGTGTTATTGTTGTTGTGTTGTATCAGGAATGATCTCCTGTATCTGGAATGATCTCATGTATCAGGAATGATCTCCTGTATCAGGAATGATCTCCTGTATCTGGAATGATCTCCTGTATCTGGAATGATCTCCTGTCTCAGGAATGATCTCCTGTATCTGGAATGATCTCCTGTATCTGGAATGATCTCCTGTCTCAGGAATGATCTCCTGTATCTGGAATGATCTCCTGTCTCAGGAATGATCTCCTGTATCTGGAATGATCTCCTGTATCAGGAATGATCTCCTGTATCTGGAATGATCTCCTGTCTCAGGAATGATCTCCTGTATCAGGAATGATCTCCTGTATCTGGAATGATCTCCTGTATCTGGAATGATCTCCTGTCTCAGGAATGATCTCCTGTATCAGGAATGATCTTCTGTATCTGGAATGATCTCCTGTCTCAGGAATGATCTCCTGTATCTGGAATGATCTCCTGTATCTGGAATGATCTCCTGTATCAGGAATGATCTCCTGTCTCAGGAATGATCTCCTGTATCTGGAATGATCTCCTGTATCAGGAATGATCTCCTGTATCTGGAATGATCTCCTGTATCAGGAATGATCTCCTGTCTCAGGAATGATCTCCTGTATCTGGAATGATCTCCTGTATCAGGAATGATCTTCTGTATCTGGAATGATCTCCTGTCTCAGGAATGATCTCCTGTATCTGGAATGATCTCCTGTATCTGGAATGATCTCCTGTATCAGGAATGATCTCCTGTATCTGGAATGATCTCCTGTATCAGGAATGATCTCCTGTATCTGGAATGATCTCCTGTATCAGGAATGATCTCCTGTATCTGGAATGATCTCCTGTATCTGGAATGATCTCCTGTATCAGGAATGATCTCCTGTATCAGGAATGATCTCCTGTATCTGTCCTTGTGACAGCAGCTGGAGGAGTCTTTTGGAGAACGTCCTCCTCTGTCCCTGCAGCAGGTGGTGGAGAGGGTGGTCAAGATTATCCAATATGGACAATAGTTTGTTCAGCGTCCTCCTCTCCACCACCTTTTCCAGGCTGTCCAGTTTGTAGCCGATGATGGAGCCGGCCTTCTTAACCACCGTTAGCACCGTTTCCATGGTACCAGCATGTAACTGAACACGTCACATGCCACCACCACGTAATGCAGGGTTAAGAGGTCATGGTCTTTTCACATAGAACTTCCTCAGGCTCGTACATCTCATGGAAACCGTTACGTTTTCAAACATATTTCAACCATCAAACACATCAATCCTCTTAAAAACAGTGCCGACAGAAATGACACATTAAATTGACATGTAGTCGCTCTTATAATTTAAATATATTTCTACATCCATCACACCTTCACATTCATCAAATTAGAAACTCCTGAGGGAGAACAGGTGAACTTCTGTCACCTACAGTCTGCTGTAGATATATAGAGCTCTGTAATGCCTTCAGGAAAGGTTTGTGGATGACCATGGATCTGGCAAAGGGTTTAAAAATATCTACAAATTGTTTGAAATAAATCCTTCCTTTGTAATAAAGATCATACAAGTGGTGTAGGTTTCAGCAGCTGCCAGTTTGTCAAGAGTTGTCAGAGTTGGAAACTAGATTTGCGGTGGAAACTGTCAAGACGTGTGGCTACACGAGAACCAACATATCTGATTTCACATATTTATCATGCTTTAATTCACAAACATACGTCCTTTTGTTTTGTTGTTATGTGTTCACATTACTTGGTATTTGTGTGAACTGGAACACACAAAATTACGCACATATTATTGTACAGATTTGTAAATCTTATTTTTCACTTGTATATCATATTGCACATATTTCTCTGTGTATTTCCTTCTGTGTTTCCGCCTTGCTGCCTCTTCCTGGTACCCCGTCATGCTGCCATTGAATCGAGCTGATACTTTGCTGCCCTATTTCAGCCACGGTTGTGATGAAGAAATGATCGCAGGCTTTTTTCATGTGTCAGTCAAATGGTGAAAAGCTTCTGGCTTGAAGGATTCCCTCCTGATGGGAAATTAAAGACGCTGGCCATGTGCTGAGAGATGCCACGTCGTGCCCTGAAACTGTCACAGGTTTGATCCTTGTTCGACACTTCATCCTGCCAGAGGGTCCTTGAGCAAAACACGCGGAACAGTCTAACATTTCTGGCTCCTCATCACATTTCTAACCCTCAAACTTTAGCAAACTGCCTTGACGGTTTGAAGCTGGCCCGCTGTTGTGTTTTTATTTCATGAATGAAACATGTTATTAAATTCTGTAGAAAAAAATGGTATTACTTTCTAAAGGCTTTATAACTAATGTTTCCATTAACAGCTGTCTGTAAATCATTTATAAGCTGTTGAGAAGAGGGTATGGGTATTCAAATTATGAATAATCTGTCTGGTTGGGATCTCTCTTTCTCCATAATGACACTTTGTCTTTTTAATTCTTTAGTTCATCAGATCCCACAAATTGACCTTCTGGAAAAGTGCTGCAGAGAAACTGGAGCAAAATACAATCATTAGGGACTTAATTTACCGTTTAGAAGCGAATAATTGAAGAGTATAAGATCATTTTATTTTACTGCCAGGGGAGGAAATGTGCTGTAAAATATGAATTAACCCATAATTAAGCCAACAATTGCAATATAAACCCTTTGTACACACATTTTTTTTTATATTTCAAATTAAAAATTTACGTTTTCATGCTGAACAAAAGTTGATGACCAATTGACATCAAATATTTGATTTTGATCCATGGTGTAAAAAAGGTAGTGGATAGTATAATAATGGTTGTCATCTTCACTCTTAACATGCTGAGAAGATTATTTCTGATGGTATTGTCATCATGGGAATGTCAGTTTTGCATCAATAGAGCAAAGTTTTGGACAGAATGACAGTTTGACCTGATTGTGTCACTTGAACAAAAGTGAAAAGGTCAACCAAAGGTAGAATTGGGGAACAGAGTATCCCGCGCTCAACAAAAGACCTACAAATTCTATCCCTAGTCTCAACTATTTTCATGATGATCCATCCATCCAACAGCTGGACTAACCAATCAGCTGACAAGGCCAGTCTTCAAACCACACCACTAAATATTTTCTAAAAAAAAAACCTTGTTCTGATAGCTCGGCCCTGTATGTGTACTCTGAGACTCCATGTGGGGTCCCAACCTTAACCATGAGACACTCTGCTGTCCCTCCTCTTTGATTCGTAAGCCATTCTTAACAAGAGCATTAGTTAAATGTGAGAAAAGTAACATACTCTGATTTCTCATTTAAATACCATCAGGAGACACTGAACTCCATGTTCGGTCTGTACGATAATTGTGATGATTTTCTATTAGTGGACTGGATTCATGATGTGAGGAGATATTTGCACACCTGATAAACATATAATTTAAGGAAAAATAATATTAAGCCGGTTTTTGCCAGTTATTCACTATTCTCCCATCAGCCCAAAAAGGCTGAAAATTGGTGACAGTGTAGTACAACCAATCAGCAAATCACCCCTGAACAGTTTCATCCTGAGCTCCTTTTAAACTGCTCTTCCTTAAAATTACATCAGTCCTGTCACGCCTGCATGAATAATTTGCACAGTGAATGATCAATCAGAGAAACTGAAAGACATGTGGATCTGCATAGAAAAAACAAATCAAAACAACTTAAAAACTTTGGAGCATTTTGACCCAAAACTAATTGCCTGCAGTTGTCATCTAGAAGTGAATGTAATTTCTAAGCTGTATGATTCATCAGAGTCCTCATACCTGATAGTAAAAATGTCAATTATAGTATGAGATTATAAAGTGTGGGAAAACAAAGTTATGGCCCCTTACAGTGTGTCACCAAGAAAAGTGTGATTTTACCCTTTGAACCTAATGAGCAACCCGGAATCACAGCGAAGCGTGAAATAGATACGCTGGTCCACTATAGCAGAACGTGAAACAGCCACGCTTTGGCCTGTCGAGGCGTGACAGTTACACGTTTTCCTGTAGCAGACTAAAATTATACCCACTGAATGCGTACAGCCAAGTGATTTACAGGAAAATGAAACTTATAGCTAAAACAACATGGTTGGGGTTAGGAAATGAAAAGAACTCAACAAAAACTTTGTCACTGTGAAGGAAACTGTTGTTCGGGCCTGACATACTTTGAGGCTCCTCTGATTCCCTGAATGTGGGGCAAAGGTCCCATAAAGGACACCCCGACCTCATGAATAACTGTCCTCCTGTCTATCTGTTAGGCAGTATCAAGCCAACGACTCAGTCTTGTCCTTATCGGAACCAATGTGCTCCTTATAGTCGAGCCTTTTGTGAGAGGTTTATCAACCGGGCACCGGCACATGTTGTGGCATCTCTCCTCCATCCAGCTGCTGCGTTGTCACCCACAACGTTCTCCTCGGCCTTCTTCACCTCATCTCCACGATTTCCATCACAAACTGGCGTCATGAACAGGATCCCAATACAACAACGACTGCTAAGTGCAAAGATATTTCTATACTGCCTTACCATGTCATTGTTTGATGAGATACAAACAAATCTGAATTGGATTGCACATTTTTACAGACCAAACAATCTGGAAAATCAAAATGGTAAAAGTTGCAAAAAAAACAACCTGGAAATCTAAAGGTGAAAAAGATAATAATAATAATATATAAATAATTGGTCACATAACAGTCTTTTGAAGCTGGGAATTAAAGTATACTCTGAAAACGAAGTAGATTAAGTACAGTTGGTGTCAGTGGGAGCTTGGAGTTCATGGTGGGGGGTGGGGGGGGCACCTTTCTGAGTTGTGCTCTGACACATGCAAGACCCAACAGGGAGGTGCACTCTTTGGGGAGACGTCCTGCGTGTGTCCAGAGGGGTGGATGTCCTAAAACAGAAGGACATCTGTAAAATGTCTGGGTAGAGAGCCTAAAAAGAGAAACATGTTTGACTAGAGAGACGGAGAGTCTGGTCGAGCATAAAGAGAAACATTACCACAACTATGCAGAATACCTTTTGGTAATTTTGCATCAGTTAGTAATAATTGACAGTACTGACACCATGCTTAAAATTACATGGACTGTTTGACAAATAAGAGGAGACCTGGTGATTGCAGCTCTGTTTACAGGTACTGTGTGTGTGAATGTGTATTAGTCCTATTGTATATTAATCTCTGTGTTGACTACTCATGTATTCATGTATGGATGTGTTCATGTTTTGCAAACATGGGAGCAGATCAGTCAAAGTTAGAGGATAGAAGCACACCATTAACCACATGAAATGAAAATAACAATCCCATCAATAATTCGAGAACTAATTCAAAAGCAAGAAAAGTAAATGTCCCGTATGAAATGATGTTTTCTGCCCACTCACCAGCAGGAGCGTTAGGCAGACAGAGAAAGTGCTACGATGTGATCCTGGATTTGAATGGCATCGTCCTGCATGGCAGTCTGTGACCAATGCCACCAAGACCTCTGATGGGAGTTTCATGCTTTCAAAACATGTAACTTTCACGCGGCGACAGGCCAGGCGTGGCTATGTCACGTTTTGCTGTAGTGGACCGGTGTGTCTTTTTCACGCTTTGCCGTGATACTGAGTTTCTATGAGGCCTTTAATTTGAAACAGTGATTATAAAAAACAACCAACTGTTTGGATACGGTTGTGCATTAAAAAAAGAGGTACTTTTGTTGAAAATGAAAAGCATGCCATGAAATGACTTCATTGCTGTGAAGATGTACATACATGCTGAATTTAGCAAGAGAGCAGATGTACAGTGGTGTGAAAAAGTGTTTGCCCCCTCCTGTTAAAACATAACTTAACTGTGGTTTATCACACCTGAGTTCAATTTCTCGAGCCACACCCAGGCCTGATTACTGACACACCTGTTCTCAATCAAGAAATCACTTCAATAGGACCTGCCTGACAAAGTGAAGGAGACCAGAAGATCCTCAGAAGATAGACATCATGCCGAGATCCAAAGACATTCAGGAACAAATGAGAAAGAAAGTAATTGAGATCTATCAGTCTGGAAAAGGTTCTGAAGCCATTTCTAAAGCTTTGGGACTCCAGAGAACCACAGTGAGAACCATTATCCACAAATGGAGAAAACACGGAACAGTGGTGAACCTTCCCAGGAGCGGCCGGCCAACCAAAATTACCCCAAGAGAGCAGAGACGACTCATCCGAGGTCACAAAAGACCCCACGACAACATCCAAAGAACTGCAGGCCTCACTTGCCTCAGTTAAGGTCGGTGTTCATGACTCCACCAGAAGAAAGAGACTCGGCAGAAATGGCTGCATGGCAGAGTTCCAAGACCAAAACCACCGCTGAGCAAAAAGAACATTAAGGCTCGTCTCATTTTTGCCAGAAAACATCTTGATGATCCTCAAGACTTTTGGGAAAATACTCTGTGGACTGACGAGACCAAAGTTGAACTTTTTGGAAGGTGTGTGTCCCGTTACATCTGGCGTAAAAGTAACACCGCATTTCAGAACAAGAACCTCATACCAACAGTAAAATATGGTGGTGGTAGTGTGATGGTCTGGGGCTGTTTTACTGCTTCAGGACCTGGAAGACTTGCTGTGATAAATGGAACCATGAATTCTACCGTCTACCAAAACATCCTGAAGGAGAACGTCCGGCCGTCTGTTCGTGACCTCAAGCTGAAGCCAACTTGGGTTCTGCAGCAGGACGATGATCCAAAACACACCAGCAAGTCCACCTCTGAATGGATGAAGAGAAACAAAATGAAGACTTTGGAGTGGCCTCGTCAAAGTCCTGACCTGAATCCTATTGAGATGCTGTGGCATGACCTTAAAAAGGAGGTTGGTGCTGGAAAACCCTCCAATGTGGCTGAATTACAACAACAACTCTGTAAAGATGAGTCGGCCAACATTCCTCCACAGCTGGAAAAGACTCATTGCAAGTTATCACAAACGCTTGATTGCAGTTGTTGCTGCTAAGGGTGGTCCAACCAGTTATTAGGTTTAGGGGGAAACACTTTTTCACACAGGGCCATGTGGGTTTGGATTGTTTTTCTCCCTTAATAATAAAAACATTCATTTAAAAACTGCATTTTGTGTTTACTTGTGTTATCTTTGAATAATATTTAAATTTGTTTGATGATCTGAAACATTTAAGTGTGACAGACATGCAAAAAAATAAGAAATCAGGAAGGAGGCAAACACTTTTTCACACCACTGTACATGTAGAAAGTGTTGTAATGAAAGCGGAGGTGTATAATTTGCTTCAACTAAAATCAGAGAGAAGAAAAATCATTTTACGTGAAGAATGCAGTACACAAGTTTTCTTTCTTTTGCTGCTTCCTCAGTAGAACAAAACATTTGACTGTCTTCTTCTCAGCTGCTCTCAACACATGCAAGTATTTTTGAGTGTGTATGTGTGCGTTTCCCAGACCAGGTGTGTAATTGGATCGCTGTCACAGTGGGAGTTACAATGTGATCAGATTCACTCCAGTTGGTTTTTTGTCAGCACACAAACACACAAGCCTTTATTGACACATGAACACGAATGCTGAGAAAATGTTCACAGCAAACTGAAATACTGTAATAGTGCTCCGTGTGTCTGTGTGTGTGTTTCATAGACAAACTGTCATTTGACAGTTAAGCCTGTGCAGGCAGCTCGCACAAACAGACACAAACAAACAATAGGTGTAGTCACGACGGAGCTGACAAGGTCAGTGACAAGTGACAAGTCAAATCTCTCTCTCTCTGCCTTTCCCTCCTCTTCCTCTTCCTCCTCCTCCTCCTCCTCCTCTCTGTTGGATTCCCTCCTGTCTGATAAAATCGGACTCTGCTTAGTGTGAGTAGACTCCACTGTGGCTTTCACGAGAGGTACAGAAGAAGAGAAAGGTATTTTGACTTTGAAAAACACAACAAAAAAAGTAGAAATAGGTATTTTCAGCTTCTGGCTGAATTAAATTGTTCCCCGCTGACTGAAACCAGAAAAGTCTGTCTGTTCTGACCCAACTCTTTGTTTGGTATAGAATCTAGGTGCTGATGTCCCGTTACCGCTGCACTTCAAGATCTCAGGCGGGTGGATGACTCATAGTTTTCCTGGGGAGAAAGCACCACTGATGTTGCTTTTTCTGTCGTACAATTATGTAACTTGTCATTTGATTTGTGGAAAATCCACAAATTATGTGATGATAAAAATTCGAATTGTGGTTCAAGTTGAATTATTGTAGCTCTATCCCTGGCTGAATTAACCTGGAGCTCCTGGGCAAAGGTTTTACGTGGCCCGACCTACCAATTGCTACGAAGATCCCATTTAGTCCTATAACCTGTTGCGAGCTCCATTTCCCTCCGTAAACACGGGCCTGGTACCCTGCGTAGGGAATTGTTTGCAGTCCTTCCATCCTACTGGGCGAAGACCTCGGGTTTATTTAACCAATCAGCATGCGCTGAAACCGGCTGATACTCTGCCACCGCTTTAACGGACACCAGCAGCTTGACGAGGTGCAGTGTTTAAAACATTGACAATTAGCCAGATCCTCAAATGTGAAGTCATGGCTGGAAGTAAAACCAATTGTTACCCAGCCTTTCCTTCCGTACGTTGACCATTAGCTTTGATTAGCGACAAGAAAAATGAGATGATGGATTGTAGAAGCATGTCCAGACTTCTCTTCATGGAGATTGTGCCTGGAACTACTGCTCCTTCCTTGTGATATCGATGCATCTCCAACTGGGAAGGTGGCATACTCTGGAAAGACTGTATGTTGGATCTTGGCTGGAGATAGCTTTGCTTCCCAGGCAGAATGTGATAAAGTGGTTTGGAAGAAGGACTTCTCTCTTACTGTGATTGGTTTGGTGCACATTGTGGTGAAAACACTGTAAAAGTGGAACAGAAGAGAGATGACGGTGTTCCTACATCACGGTTCAAGCTTAATATTTAGGAAGGCGGTTTGAGTACAACTGTTGTTCCTTTTGAAATGTGTTCTGGGGTTCTGACTGGGATTTGTTCCTCCTGACAGCTTCCAGGCACATAAACTTGAAAGAGACTTTTGTGCCGACCCAGAGCACATGGGAGTGATTTTACATCCCATCTGGTCTGGGAGAGACTGGGGACTCCCGGGAGAAGCTGGAGGACATGAGCCAGAAAAGAGACTTCAGCTACAGTTTTGATCCTTTGTCTGTGACTGTGACTCCGACCCAGAGAAGAAGTTTGCCCATTCACATTAGTTTTAAGATTTTCTTTGCTAACAGGATTTGTTTAATAACACCAATTCAATTTGGTGAATGGACTAACCGTTAGCCAAGAAGCAGTTGGATTTTGGTGGTAACCCTGATCTGGAAACAACAAAAATAATTCACCTAAAATTTGATGTGTGGCAATGGATGAGTTTTTTGGGGGGATATTTTGGCTAAGCAGCAGTTCATGTTTTTCAATATTTAAGTTCATAATAGAGTATTTCATATGGATCATTTATTATGATGTCAAGGATGAATTACATTCTGTAAACGGAAATTCTGAAAATGAATCGGACACAGAGAAACAATTTAATAGCAATAGCTCACTGGTGTTTATACTGTTAAAGAAGCTTCCCTATTAAACTGATAGATGCAGTAGTCTGAACACTGTTGGCTGTGTGAGAGAGAGAGAGTGTGTGTGTGTGTGTGTGTGTGTGTGTGTGTGTGTGTGTGTGTGTGTGTGTGTGTGTGTGTGTGTGTGTGTGTGTGTGTGTGTGTGTGTGTGTGTGTGTGTGTGTGTGTGTGTGTGTGTGTGAATGTATCATAAACGGAGAGCGAGCAGCGTCTGGTTACTTGGCATCGTAAATGTTGTAATTATAAAAGCAATTTCCCTCCGAGTCAGAGGGGGAGAGAAAGATAGTGGCACCAGAGGTGGAGGGGTGAGAGACTGGAGAGGAAGAGGTGTGTGTAGCGGGAAATAGTGAAATATACATTTTATTTTTTGAGTATCTTCCTGTGAGTTGAGTCCTGAAATATTATGTAAAATGTACTTATTTGCGTATTTTCCATTAACGTGTCTATTGCTACTCTATGTTGTGCTAAGTTAGTTTTCACTCCAGCTCCATTGTAGAGATTCACAAAAATGAGAAGTCACATCACGCGGTGTGCAAATAATGTGTATGATAGTGATTAGCATGAGCTCCCTGCAGTTTTCAAAAATCATTATTTTAACATGAATCATTTTAAACTTTTGCTTTCATGTCTGACCAAAATTAAACACAGACATTAGGCGATTGAAATGAGCATTTTTCGAATTGCTTTGGGGACAACTTTCCAACTGACCTAATTGCCCTTCATCAGGTCCGATTCATGCACACATGAATTTGTTAACATGTGCAGTTGTGGATTGTTTTCCATTCACTGTGTTGATGCTGGAGAGGTCACAGCAAACAAGATGTCCAGCAGATAAAATGACTTCTTGTAGCACCTTCTACTTACTATACTGAGAGCGACCTGTCTTGGTCTTTATTCTTCCAGTTGATTTTGGGATGGTAAAACACCTCCAGGACAGCAAAGCTATTTAAAATAATCAATAATAATATTCAAAACCAGAGTCATTTGTTTTCGTTCCACAGCTGGGATCACTCTCATCCATTGCCACCCAGTATCACAGCACAGTGTGTAATAGACACACCTTTTCACTATTGTAAAATGTGTTAGTGTCACATACACAAAGGCAGGTGTAGCTACAGCATGTTTTGTGTTGTGTATACGGGCACACATCGCTTCATCAACTTGCATGATGCCACCTGTCCAGTTGGTTTGAGCTCTTCTTCTGCTGCCGTGTGTTTCAGGCTCTTTTGTGCAACTTATTGCTTCTCTGAATCTTTTCAGTGGAGAAGCAGAGTACAAGATTAGCGTGACCCAGACGAACACAGCCATTGGTTTTACAATTTGATCCTCCTCAGTAATTACTAGGAAAATGTTTTAATTTGGTTGTTACATTTAATTAGCTTTATTTTATCTTTAATTATTTGATAGGACTGTGTTGATGATAAAACAAACCAAACAGCAAATCTAAAGGAAGAGACACAAAGACAAAACACAAATTGGGGCTAAAAAAAACAGAGATACTGTTATGAGAAGGAAACGTAACACATTATGGTATATCATGGTAGCTGGCATATGACCCACTGATTTACATTTCTGATGTCACACAATTCACTGAGAAATTAATCTAAATAATAATTGATCAAATATGACATACTCTTTGCTAAAGAAGGTGTATAAGACCAGGTGGGATGTCAGAATGTCAGAATCCTCTCAGCCTGTGTAAAGTAGAGGTGTGACAGATTTGAGTTATACCCGGATAGTTTTTGTAAAGCTGGTGCAAAATTGAATTGAATGACCCTATACCTTAAATTTAGTGCAAGAGCAAATCTCTACACTCCACAGTCATTCAGCCTCACTCCCTCATCTCTCTCCCATTGCATCCTAGATCTGTCACGCTTAGACTCGGTGGATCTTTGCTCACTGGATGGGAAACTGTGACTTTTGCACTTTTGCAGTCCCTAACTGCAACCAGCACCTGCTTTCATTTAGAAATATACAATGATTTTGTTTGTCCCCATCTTCTAAACAGCAGCACAACCCACTTTGTCACTCAGTAACTATGAATAAGATATGATTTGAAGAGGCAGGTGTGTATTGTTAAACCCTGTTAGTCAAAATCTGTGAGCGCTTGTTCACATTCTGAAGTGCACAGAATCTGACAGAACAGCTGGAGGACGCAGTGGATTTAAAACTGAGCCCTCCGAATGGGGATTTTGTGTCTAAACCTTGTTCTGAGTTTACAAATCTGTCCTTGAATGCGCGCAAATCTTGACTTGCAGATTAATTCGTTTTCTCATTAACAAAGTCCCATGAATCTCCAACCTCTAACGAGAATGTGGAAAGAAGCAGTAACTCGCTGTGTTTCCACATCGCCAGTGTGTCTGCTGCAGTGTTGTACTACCAACCCTGTCTTTCTACATTGATCGTCTCTTGGATAATGGCCATCAGCAATCAAACATTTGATCATTTTTTTTAATAATAATTTATTTTGGATTTTTGACAGGAAAGGGGTTAAGCATGTAAAATAATAGGAAGGGCTCTGGAATCCAGTTCTGCAGGTTCTCCAAGAATGGGCTTACATAGAAATATTTAATTTACAATATCAACCTTGGTTTACACGTATACGCACCAAACTTTCCTTTGGGACAGAAGCAAGACTAAAATAGAAGGGGGAGGGAGGGTGGGGATAACTAGATCTTCGGTAACACGGTGAAATAAGTGCAGTCGGCACAAGCAGGAATAACATCTATTTATAGCCTGTCTATATTTGCCAATTTATAAATACACTCTGGTAAAGACATGGTTTGCTAGAGCAGTATCATAGTTATGTCTTTTGGGTGGCATTACATGATTAAAGAAGAAGAGGGAGGAAGTGGACAACTGGGCTTCAGTAGAAAAAAAAAGGAAGAAAGAAAGAAAACCTTACTGTTTGCATGAACAAACTTTATAAATGCTATGGATTAGGTAGGTCATATGTCTCTTTGCAATTTTCTTTCTTCACAATAAGTAAGGTGTCATTCATCGTTGATGGGAGGTCTAACAGGTGAAGAGTAACCAAGCAGTCACATGATTTTTGTTTACCCTCGTTCAGAGCGAGACACAGATACAAATACAAAGAGAGTGAGAGAGAGCAGTGTTTAAATACTGCCCTTCACCTGTTGAAATATTGACATTATAGCCTACATTTGGATTCTGTTATTATACCCAGTTTCCACATATATTTTCAAAAATTATAACAAAAAAAATTATGTTTATACTTTTTTCCTGTCAGATACATTCAGATATGGCCAAAACATAAAACATATAGTGAAGGTGTGATTTTCATGTACTGTTGTTGGTATGATGTAAAGACCACTAAAACTCTGGATGATGCACCGCCACAGCGAGGCGAGAGCTGCGTCTCCAACAGACTCCAACCCGTCGGCGTGAACATAAAAACAAAGGCGTTCTACGACCGTCACGCAACACAGCTTCACTGAGCTGTTGATGTCGCGAGGAAACTTGACTGTCATATGGCACAGCACAGACAAGCAGCCAGACTGAACAACCGTGTATGACAGAGTGTGTGTGTGTGTGTGTGTGTGTGTGTGTGTGTGTGTGTGTGTGTGTGTGTGTGTGTGTGTGTGTGTGTGTGTGTGTGTGTGTGTGTGTGTGTGTGTGTGTGTGTGTGAGACCGATGCATGAGGAAAAATGCTTTTTTTCCAGTGATTTCTCTTTTCAGGACGTCACAAACCCCACATTTTATTATGAAAGGAAGCATTTCTTTTAGAACATACACACATACACAACATCAAAAACACAACATCCCACAAGCTCACAGATACACACACATTTTAAGCTCACATGCAGGCACACGCCTACATGCAGAGAACAGGCGCACAATGTCGTACACACCTACACATTACATGCCAGTTACCGGAGCTGAACAATGTGCTATTTAAGCTGTCAAGACATCACTCACAGCAGCCGGTCAATTATTTGTGCCCACAGCGTGATGTAAAAGGCCCCCGCATCCCCGTCCACACTCCTCACATCTTACTTTTGGATGTTTAATGTGCCTGTTTTTTAATTAAACTGTCAGGATTTGAACAGCCCTCAAAGACCAACATTCCTTGAAAATTATTTTTCACATACGTGGCTATAAAAAAAAGTTCAGTTTGAGCAAGTATAGATGAAAAAATGTAGAGTGGTGCATTTTAGACATTTGATGTCATATTTAAGAATAAGAATAAGATAAGACTTTATTAATCCCACTGGGGAAATTTAGTTGTCACAACAGCTTAAAAATACGGGTATGAACAGATAAGAAAAAATGACGAATATGACTACAATAAAAAAAGAAAGAGAAAGAATTTAAAAAGGACAAAAATGTATAAATACACACATACAAGCAAGCTATATACACAACACACATATGACCTTTAAAAGGAGGTAGAGAGCTTTTATATTTTGAAGGTGAGAGAGCGTCTCTATGCAATAATAAAACTCAGGGTGGTAGAGTTTGCAACGTGTAGTCTTTTTAATTTAACCTTGCAATGCAGAACCTTTGCTTCCCTCCTACCAGAGAGGATAATTACAGAAATACTATCAACACGTGCTTTTATCACAGGCTTCCCTGTAGTGTACTCCGTCTACTACTGCAGCTGTAAAATGGCAGATACATTGTTGTGGACCATTGTAATCCCCGCAAAATGAGCTTTGAACGTTTCAAAAGTCTGGAAGAGCCATAGAATGTAATTATTTTATCCCCATTGAAGTTAGCACAGGGCTAAACCGGAAGTTGGCCAGCTCAGCAGGTGGTTCATTCACCCAGCCAACGTAGGAATCCACCAGACAACAGATGTTAAAACTCCAAATACTGTGAAATACAGGGAGATTTACATGGCGGTGATTCAATCCCCATTGAATGTAAGATATGTTTATGTACACGTAACACTACTACACGGTTAAAATATAAAATTTGTTCTTGATGTGAAATTTTAAACTAGATTACGACCCTACAGGTATGCCAGTCGTTGCCCACCAGTCAATAAAAGGCAACCACAAAAGTTAATTCAACAAGGATTATTAAGGAGTTTTAAACAGTTTAATGGTGCTTAAAATGAAATTACACTGTAATAAAAATGTATATAAAATGAGTCTATAATGTATTTTCTGTCCCAGCCTGTAATACACAACTCAACACTGTAAAGAGGTGTAAGACAGCTGCAGAAGACAGCATGCATGCATCATTGATTAAGTAGCAAATAAGGAAAAATGGGAGTGAATTTTTGCAATTTTAGATTGACATTTTTTTTTTGTGGTAACAAAAAACACAGGAATAGGAGAACCAGTCTATCTGAGGTTCTGAATTAGGCCTCATTTTTAGGGGCACTGAGATAGAGTAGCTCTTACAGCACAGTGCAGACACCATGTTTTGTGTTTGGACACACAGACACAAGCCTGATCCTCAGGCACAGATAACAGAGGTTTTATCCTCTCACCACTCCCCTGGCTCTTCTCTTCGCTCATTACACTTCTTTCCTCACTTCATCATCAGCTCACCTTTTTCTTCTGTCCTCACACTTACTCTTCTTACATTCCCCATTTCCTCACCTTACAGCTCCTCTTTCCTCCATGTTCTTAAACACTACTGGGGGAACCAACTTCCAGGGACAAAACTTTTCATGACATTTTAACTCATGTATCCTACGGAGCCTGCTCAGTTTTAATTAGGCGGGGACTCCAACAAACATATGGAGGCGCAAAGCAATTTACACCACACTGACAGTCTGCTCAGGAAGCCACATGGTGCAATGCCACACAAACTGGGCTCTTTAAAATGAGGAGACACAAAGAGGAAGAAACCTGGAAGGTTTTGTAAAAGCAAGCGGGATAAAGAAGAAAACAAAAACTGTAGTTGTGATAGTGAACCCTTTCAGGGAGATTCACAGACATCGTCCCCTGAAACAGATATACAATCTTAACACCTAATTAAAACATTCTGGTGTGATAGAATAGAAAGAGGTTATTTTCTTTAATTAGTTGTTTTGAAAACTAAACCTGCTGCAAGAAGTGTAAAAGTTCACAAGATGAGAGTGGCATCAACCCTGCCTCACGCTCAACGTGTAAAGCAGATGTGTACAAATTGTGGACGATATGTTCACTGTTCTGATCTGAAGCTGTTAGCCTCGCGTCCGTGATGCACGTCAGACGGCCTGATGAGATGTTGAGGCTGCACGCAAATCCAATTTGTTTCTTAAATAGGATTTTCAGGACAGACTGTCCGCACTGTTTTTTACAAGTGAGCAGATTGGATTTGGTATGTCCAGACACCCACAACATATTTGCATGGGTTGCTGTGGCAACGACGTATGCTATGCTACGCTGCTGGTGTCGTGGCTTTCCAAAAGGGAAGCAAAGTGCAAAGTTTCAGGATCTGTCCACGGATTTATTGTTGTTGTCCTCCAGAGTGCCAAAATGTACACGCTCTGATGTCACTCTGCTAGTGGGAGCATAGATTCTGCTCATTCTAAAACATAACGCCAAGTCATCATAAGCATAAGTGATCTTAGGGCATTTTGGGGAAAGCCAACAATCCAACAATGCATAGCTATCGGGGGAGAAAGAAAGCTCTGACAGAACTAGACTCGGAGGTGGGCGGCCATCTGCCTTGAATGGTTGGGGTGAGAGACAGCAGAGAGGAACAACCAACACTCAACACTGGGCTGGTTCATTGGGCCCGTGGCCACAGATCAGAAACATGCATAGCTGCCTAGAGAGACTTAGAGAGACAGGAAAAAGCACAAACTATGAGAGGGAGAAGTTTATGAAATGTAAAAGTGGCACCAAATACATGAGAAGTGAAAGAGCAAGTAGATAAGAGGTGCTCAGTGCATCATGGGATGTAACCCAGCAGCCTTGGCCTACAGCAGCATTACCATGGAGTCAGCATTTCAGCTTGAACAAAAAGCTTTATTAAAAAGGAATGTTTAGGCCTAATCTTTTAAAGTATAGAGAGTTTCTGCCTCCTGGACCCAAACTGGGAGCTGGTTCCACATTAGAGGAGCCTGAAAGCTGAAGGCTTTGCTTCCCATCCTACTTTAGAAAACTCCAGGAACCACAAGTAATCCTGTGCTCCGAGACTGAAGCATATTGTTGGGATGATGAGGTATTAAGAGCAGGTGTGTAGTAGTATTCGTTGAAGTACCTGACTGCACCTGTGACGTGCGTGAACACATTTCTCTGGCTGTCACCACTGTTGTGGACAGTTTACAAACAATCCTCAATGTATATTTTCATCATTTTCATTTGATTTAATCCAAGTTAAGTCAATAGTGTAATCATAGTATTTTCAACAGGCTTGAACCATGTGTATAAAAACCTGTTCAGTAAACGTAGGATATTTAATGAACAGCTTTTAATTTGAGACAAATACAGGAAGTGCTTAGTTTATATTAGTAGTGTAATGCAGTAACTGTAACAGCGCAAACAGGAGCGGATCAGACGAGGCTTCAAAGTGACGAGTCAATCAGCACACCTTAAATGTCAACATGAACATTTTGAACACTCAATTTGTTCTTATCGGCTTTTATTTGTCTTTAGCATTGATTGAATCTTCAAGTAGTTAGAATATGTAAATGGCCTCAAGAAAACACATTATTCCTTCAATTGGAGCATCACTCCGTTGCGCCAGCAGCGCTACACATATGACTGAAGTTTGAAAGATGTGATGAAGCTTGGTCACGAAGGGCTTTGAATGTAAGGGAGCTAATATGGAGAAAATATGATCTCTCTTAGTGAATGGCTGTTTCTTGCATGTCTCTAGGGGGCAGCAGAGGCTCGGAACAACCTGACAATTAGCTGGGTTCCCCACTAATTGTTAGGTTGGTCGCTCAATCCCCAGGTCCCTCTGTCCACATGCCAAAGTGTCCTTGGGCAATACACTGAACTCCATGTTGCTCCCAATGGCAGACGAGCACCTTGCATGGCAGCTCTGTCACTATTGTGTGAATGTGTGCGTGAAAAGGAGGCAAATTGTAAAGCGCTTTGAGACCGTTAAGGTGAAATAGCACGATATAAGAGAAGACACCGTTTACCATTTGAATCCTGAGAGTACTCTTGCTGCAGCATTTTCAGACAGTGACTGGGAGATGACGGAATTACAATAGTCCAGCCTTGAGGTAACAAATACATGGTCTAGTTTGTAATCATTGCTGGGAGACAGGATGTTCCAAGATTCAACCATATTGCAAAGGTGAAAGAAGGCAGTCCTGGAGACTTGCTTTATGTGTGAGTTAAAGG
>NW_027210686.1:495000-642500 GCF_029030835.1 Brachyistius frenatus
TATCCTGTTGGTGTTGGTTCTGCCAAAACAGCTCCAAACCACCGAGGCATGAACTTAATCAGTAACATCTCCACAGCTGCAAGGCCCTAATGACCAATGGGCTTCTTGGATATGATTTTTTTTTTTAAATACAAGTCTTCTAGTCACTAACACTATACCGAAGCAATTCTTGAAAACGGCAACCAAACGAGGTCACACGCGTTTATCAAATACAACATTTCCCAAAATATTCCAACTCTACCAAATTTGATGCAATAGAAATGAAGCAAAGCCACGCTACATCCATTTTATTCATAGTAGCACCAGGTGGCATCTCGTGGGAAACAGCTGGAGAGGTTTGGTTTGCCTCGCTCCTCCACCCTCCCAAAATGGTGATGGCGTCTCTATTTTGAATAAAAGATTTATTCCACATCCAGCACGTTGAATACAAGACCCAACTGTTCACTTGCTGTCTTTTATATACCAGACCTTCACATGCATGCATGAAAATGAACATAAAACTGAGTGGTCACAATGTTTTAGGTCATTGGTGTATGCAGCATTTTGTACATTTTGAAAATGCAGACATACACTTTAGATTAAAAGAGAGATGAGACAAACCATCAGTGACCTTTATTACAAATTGTCAAATTCAGTAGTTTGATGTGTCAAGAATGATTTGTATCAGTGAAGGAAATTTCAAGTCATTTCTCAGGGTTTGTCTCTAAAAACAACATAACAATAATAATAATAATAAGCTGATGTATCCACTAATATACCACTAATTTAATTTGTACAACAACAGACTATTGTCACACATCAGCAGCCAATAGAAAGCATGCAGGTTACACACCGCAAGGTTCCGCATAGTTTAAAACCTTTATTTTTTATGTATCTATATGACCTTTTTTGTACTTTATATTTGTGTCGTTATTATTCTAGAAGGTATACCTACAAGAGACTAATACGAGCCATCAACCTTAATCTTTCTCGGGTTATAATGTGTCATTACATCCTGTTCGACTGATGGATATGTCGTACTTGAGTGTAAAAATATCCCGTGCGCACACACACACACACACACACACACACACACACACACACACACACACACACACACACACACACACACACACACACACACACACACACACACACACACACACACACACACACACTGTCTTTGTTTGAGCTTTAGTGTGAATTCCCGCAGGGCAGTGGGGCCTGTGAAAGACTCTTGGCAGGGAAGATGAGAGATGCTCTGACCTTTCACCAGCCATCGCTTCTCAGAGTTAGATAAGCGTGATCTCTGGAGTTTTATATGCTTCACGACATTGACACTTGTATGACTTGAAGCTGCACCTCAGGCAGTTTTTGGCTTGAAAAAAAATTATAATTTCTTATCACAACAGCAGTAACAGAAGAGAGGGACTTCTTTAATCTTTATAGTTTACACACAGTACAGAACACCTTCAGGATTAGTATGCCTGCTACACCCTGCTACTGTGTAAAAGTTAGAGCCAAAAAGCACACTGGAATAAATAACTAGTACACTGGATTTTTGCTTTTTATTTTTAATGAACATTTTCCAGCCTTAATGAGAGCTGAATTTGATAAGGTAGGAGTAATTGAAAAACAGACAGAAGAGTGTAATTTTAACACATTGAAACTGGTAACAGAAAATAGTGCCTGCAAATGTATCATAGTTCATTAAACATAGTATGCATGATTCTGCTATTTTTATTGTGAGCAGAAACAAAATCTGAAAATGAAGTCTGAAACTGTTTTTTGATTACATTTTATGCATAATATTCATCTACGAAAGTAAAAGTTAAAAAAACAAAAAAACAAAAACAAACAATGAAGTTAAAAACCAAACATCCATCTATACAGTATATATATATTTACAACATCCAGTATACTATAGTCTATCTGCAATACAGAAAGGAGCAACAGTGTATACTGTACTATAAATGTTAAAACTTATAAATGTAGAAATATTTGTATGGATAAAATTAATTTTGGAATATTGTATAATATATATATGTGCACAAAAATATTCATACTCATATGTTAATGTTAAGAATTATGTATATACAGAGCACACATCAAAAACCTGAAAGAATCCTGTAGCATGAACTAGAACATGATAATGCAAATAATAAAGCGTCATTCAGAGATTCATCTCAGTGGTTTGAATGTATCCTTTATTTGCCTTATTGATAATTCTGCTCACTTTTTTATTTCCAGTAGTAATTTTTAAGTTTAAAGTTTAAAACATAATTTTGGAGTCATTGGAGAAGTGGGGGAAATATAAAGAGAAGCTAAGAAGTTTTGATCCCTTCAAAAGCATATGTAGCCCTAACTAACCCTTTAAGATATGGATGCATTTCTTGTAGAAATATCATACTTTGCAAAATATGGCGCTTAATGTCTAATCCTCCAGAAGAGGATTAGTTTAAATATTGTTTGCAATCCTGTTTGCAGACTAAATGACTGCTCTCTTTCTTTGCAGGTTAAAGGTCAGTGAAGGCACCACTGGCACCAGTGAACAGAGATGATGTCCATGCAAAGTAAGTGTTCTGTCACCAGAACAGCCAGTTTGGATTTTCCACTCTATACATTTAAAGCACATATATTATGGGTATTGGTTACAGGACTAAAAATGACAGAACAAATACTCGCAGTATCAGCACAGGTAGTACATGAGCACAATAAAAATGGTATTTATTTTTTTTCTACTAGAACCAGCACCACTAACATCATAGTTATATAAGTGGCATTTAGTACTATTAGCTGCAGTATAGGAACAGCAGTTACTGTACAAGCAGTAGTGGTAGTTGTAGAGTTAGTAGTAGCAGTGGTAGTTGTGGAGTTAGTAATAGCAGTGGTAGTTGTAGAGTTAGTAGTAGCAATGGTAGTTGTAGAGTTAGTAATAACAGTGGTAGTTGTAGAGTTAGTAATAACATTGGTAGTTGTAGAGTTAGTAGTAGCAGTGGTAGTTGTAGAGTTAGCAGTGGTACCTGTATAGTTAGTAATATCAGTGGTAGTTGTAGAGTTAGTAATAATATTGGTAGTTGTAGAGTTAGTAGTAGTAGTAGTAGAGTTAGCAGTAGCAATGGTAGTTGTAGAGTTAGTAGTAGCAGTGGTAGTTGTAGAGTTAGCAGTGGTACCTGTATAGTTAGTAATATCAGTGGTAGTTGTAGAGTTAGTAATAACATTGGTAGTTGTAGAGTTAGTAGTAGTAGAGTTAGCAGTAGCAATGGTAGTTGTAGAGTTAGTAGTAGCAGTGGTAGTTGTAGAGTTATCAGTATCAATGGTAGTTGTAGAGTTAGTAGTAGTAGAGTTAGCAGTAGCAATGGTAGTTGCATAGTTAGTAATATCAGTGGTAGTTATAGAATTAGTAGTAGCAATGGTGGTTATAGAGTTAGTAATATCAGTGGTAGTTGTAGAGTTAGTGGTAGCAATGGTAGTTGTATAATTAGTAGTAGCAATTGTAGTTGTAGCGTTAGCAGTGGTAGTTGTATAGTTAGTAATATCAGTGGTAGTTGTAGAGTTAGTAATAGCAGTGGTAGTTGTAGAGTTAGTAGTAGCAATGGTAGTTGTATAATTAGTAGTAGCAATGATAGTTATAGAGTTAGTAATACCAGTGGTAGTTGTAGAGTTAGTGGTAGCAATGGTAGTTGTATAATTAGTAGTAGCAATGGTAGTTGTAGAGTTAGCAGTGGTAGTTGTATAGTTAGTAATATCAGTGGTAGTTGTCGAGTTAGTGGTAGCAATGGTAGTTGTAGAGTTAGTAGTAGCAGTGGTAGTTGTAGAGTTAGTAATATCAGTGGTAGTTGTCGAGTTAGTAGCAGCAATGGTAGTTGTAGAGTTAGTAGTAGCAGTGGTAGTTGTATAGTTAGTAATAGCAGTGGTAGTTGTAGAATTAGTAGTAGCAATGGTAGTTATAGAGTTAGTAATATCAGTGGTAGTTGTCGACTTAGTGGTAGCAATGGTAGTTGTAGAATTAGTAGTAGCAATGGTAGTTATAGAGTTAGTAATATCAGTGGTAGTTGTAGAGTTAGTAGTAGCAGTGGTAGTTGTATAATTAGTAGTAGCAATGGTAGTTGTAGAGTTAGCAGTGGTAGTTGTATAGTTAGTAGTAGCAATGGTAGTTGTAGAGTTAGCAGTGGTAGTTGTAGAGTTAGTAATACCAATTGTAGAATTAGTAGTAGCAATGGTAGTTATACCATGGCGGAGCATCTGTTAACAGAACCAGGATCAGAGGAGGGCGGAGCATCTGCCTCGACCGGTTGGGGTGGGTTGAGAGCAGAGAGAGAAAAGGACAGCATAGAGATCCAAAACTTGAACTGTTGGTGGGCCGACAATCACAGAGCAGAGACATGCAGCTCCATGACGGGACATCTGGAAAAGAAAGAACAGAAACTACGGAGAAACAGAAACAGGAGACTGAAACCTTGCCTTCCATAAATTATCACAGGGACTGTGTGATCGCTGATCTGTAAGATGGGTAAATTTAGAGCACTGGTGAGCAGTACTGCTGTGTTTTACTGAGACACGAACGTACCAGACTGTTGGGTTGAGCAGTGGAGCGTGCAGACAGAGGACAACAGAGCTGTAATAAGAAAAGAGAAGGTCGTACCATCTTCGTTAACTTAAAATGGTTTTACCCTTAATATATAAAGGTGATAGAGAGCAACTTTACCCCAGACATAGAGATGCAGGCCGTGAGGTTGGAGCCATACTATCTGTCTTCGGAGTTCTTTCACACCACAGTTGTTGTTTACATCCCATCGTCTGCGGTGGCATCGCACTCTTGTGGCGCCACTCTGCTGTCGCAGGATTACAGATCCAACTCCATCGTTCTTTCATGACAATCAGCGGACACTTCAACCTGTCCTCCTCTCCAAGATCCTGACTCACCTCACTGCGTATATCACATACTGTATATGCCATCGTGATGGAGGCATAAATTCACTAGTCACAGAATTAGTAGAGCAAAGTAGTAATTTTAGCAGCAACACAAGCAGCAGTAGCAGCATAACTGTCATCAGCAGCATTAGTATTGGTAGTAGTATCTAATACTAAGAGGTGTGTTATTCCTTGCAGTGAGTGAGGCAGATAGCGTGGTGAAGGTGGCAGAGTGGCAACAGACCTACTATGCCTCAGACTCTGGCATCCAATCAGGAGCCACCACGGTGCGGGATGACGAGAGCAGCACAGAGTACAGTGGCAGTAAGAAATACACAGGCATCACTGCAACCAGCACCACCCCTGCTCCAGCTGCATCCAACGCAGGGGGAGGAGGAGACACAGCAGCCGCTGGGCTAGAGAGCCCCACAGGTGAGACCTGCTACCAAACTTCATTTGGGTTCAGAAGTACGTGTTGTGGTTTCTTTGGTATATTCTCTACTTCTATCCTTGTTTCTCTCACAAATACTCAGTTTCATCATCTCATTCTTTGTCCCTTGCTGTATTTATCAGATGCGCAAACTTCATTGTCATACATTTCTGTCATACTATGATTCTTCTTCTTGCTAAAATAAATGAAATGATGTAACACAATGTAATATATCGGTCCCTTTGTTGGTTCAATATTTGCTTGTTTGTTTTCCTGGTGATCTATCGGACACACAAGTATACCAGACACCACTGAATGGATTTTGAGTCAACTTACTTAATACTCATGTGAAAAATAAAAACAACAACAACAAAAAGCCCTTTGATTGCCATAACTTTAACAATGTGCAAAACATTATGAAACCATTAAACACTAAGACAGCAAAGCTGGTTGTGAGTCGCTGCAGGAAACAGACCTTGCTTTCCATTTCCTGCCATTCATCTGTCTTCACTATGAAATCAACTTCCATGGTGCAAGATAATCCATCAGAGTAAGTATGAACAAAGTTTGTGTTTTATCCTCATTTCACTTTGTTACGCTCTGCTTCCCGCCAATCATCTGACACCCAGGGGAAGAAATAAAAGCCTCCACCAGGAAATAATCCCTCACAAACATGCTGCCGTAGAAACTTTCCTATCACACCTATGCTGTTGGTTGAGACAGCCAGCCGTTTCAAGCTCCGTTTGACACTGTAATGTTTGTACTTTTAATGGAAATTAACTTTCGGTTATGCACATTCGGTATGCTTAGTAAAATGTTGAAAATAAATAAGTGGGTTGTAAAACTTAGCTATAAATAAAGGTGGCACTTTTTACCCAGGAAACTCCTACATTTCTCACCTAGACACAATGGAATTAAAGTATAGTCTAATAATGTTGTGTATTTTCTCAAAAACAATGAATGTGTCCTGTATAAGAACCTATACGGTACATCCCTTGCTTTAGTTGTACAATTCTTACCCCAATCTCAAACTGGACTCTTCAAGACCACCCAATGGGAGACTCTAATAGCCAGCCAGGCGTCCAGCCAGGCGTCCAGCCAGGCGTCCAGCCAGGCGTCCAGCCAGGCGTCCAGCCAGGCGTCCAGCCAGGCGTCCAGCCAGGCGTCCAGCCAGGCGTCCAGCCAGGCGTCCAGCCAGGCGTCCAGCCAGGCGTCCAGCCAGGCGTCCAGCCAGAAGTCCAGTAGACCCGTCTGTCTACAGTGACTACAGACCGATTACCAAACTACCATTTACTTCCAAGGTCTTAGAAAAGGCTCCTTACAGCTTTTAGTAACTGTCTCAGATTACAGAATTTTTACCACAGAAACTACCACCAACTCTTGCTGAATGCAGATGCTGGGGACACTGAGGATCATGGTATCCTAGGTAACAGACTTGTATTAGTGTAGCTGATAAAGCATTGCAATTGCTTGCAGCATGTTTGCTAGATCACATTTGTATTTGTTTCGGTGGGAGATGGTGATGGTCACACAGTTGTATCTCTCTAAAAGCCCAATGAGACCTCTCTTGAGAAGGACTGGATGTCTTCAAGTTTTCTGGAGTTCAACTGTGACTGAACTGAGATTCTTGTTATTGGTCTAGAAAGTCTGCATGCACAGATGAAGCCATATCTCAGTGCAACAAACATCAAGCCTATGAAAAGATTCTCAACTTTGAATACCCCATTAACAAGCATGTTTTAAATAACTTCTTAAACCGTAAAACTGCACTACACAGTACATTTGTTTATGTACAAGTCTGTTGTTGAATGTATCCAGTTCTCCAACATCTGTTGTAAATGTAGATGAGCCCAAATAACTTGTTTTAACACTAAACTGACATAAAACCTTCAGCCTAATAGGGCCACAGGTTAAATAATTTGTTTTCTGCTTGTAAAAGTTAATGTATGCATTATACAAGGGGATGTATAATGGTCGATCAGCAGCCAAAGTATCATAATGTGTTGAGTGCAGGTTTTGCTCTTGTTCTCAGGAGGGCTTATATCACAATGTAAGTCTCTTATGACTCACATACTCTCACCTATAATATACCTGCAGTTATTACATTAATGAAAGCTTTAACTTGCATTTTTCTGGGTCAATCTATTTGAAGTATCACGTAGAAAAAGGAACTGTTTGATTTTCTTAATCGGCTTATTCGCACCATTATGTTCCCCCTGAGGTCCGAGGATTAGAGTCATGATGCCAAAACATATCAATGACGAAGATCAGAATTAGGATATTCCACAATTGTGAAAATACAGTTGTTGTCAAGAGCTCAGCCAACAATAAGCAACTCAGCCCTCTCTTAGTTTTGTGTCGGTCAGTTGTGCTTTGCCATAAAAGTTAGACACAAGACAGGTAGTTGAGCGTCACTTGAAATCCTCATTGATGTGCATGGCGCACAAATAAACACTTGAAAATGATACGATTATTAATTCAGCCTCATATTCAAATTAAAAAAGAAATCCTTTTCCTTGGCTAATGTTCCTTGAAGTCTTCTTACAGCTACATAAACTTGCCTCACCTCTGTTGTTAGGGTGGTGTGCTCTGCTCACTCTGCTGCTGCATGCCTGCTACTACAGTGTGTATGTGAATGCTGTTGAAGTGGGTCTAATTCTGGGTTGTGTTGTATAGTGGCAAGTAGCAAACGTCCTGGCACTTTATTTGCAAAGCAAAGTGGCAACAACATAATCTTCCTGAAAGTAGGGTGGTGAATGTGTGCTTTCTACTGTCGCTCCCACCACACCAATACTAGCAAGGACAAATTGTTCTCTGGAGTCACCACAGTAACTCAAGCTGTCACAGTTTACTTCCTGACTCTGTGTCTAAAATCACATACATCCCTTTGTACACTCACTTAAGTGTAAGTAAGTGTACTAACCCGTAAGAGTACTACTCTTTACGGGTTAGTACACATCTGTTGGCTTTGATTATTTGATCCAGAAATTCACGTGTTTTTCTGCCCTCTTTAACGCACACAATAAACATACTATTATATATATTTGCTTCTTTTTTTTTTTTTAAAGATAACCTAATAAGTCATTATTAAAGTGATTGTAAAAATAATTAAAGTTAAAATTATGTTTAAAGTAAAAACTTTGAACATAAAGTATTAAGTTACTTTTTAAGTGAAGGGTGCTTTTGAGTCAGTACCTGCAACAGTCAGTCACTCGCAGGTTGGCACCACACTGACATGTGCTTTTTATTGAATTTGTCAAGGATTTCTTTGAGGATCACTTTTGAGTTCTCTCAAGTCTTGGAAAATCAGCAGACCAACGCTGATGAGTGATACTCACATTCTAAACACTTAATTATATCTGTGCTTCCAGAAGTCTTTTCCAAAGACTGAATGAAGCTGTCTATCAAATCAGCAATGAAACTGTCAACATCAGTAAATGTCAGTCACAGAGAATCAAGAATAGAAATGAATGTGACTGCGTCTTTGTCTATGGTGCCACAAGTGGAGTGAGAATCTCCCCTCTCTGACACAAACATTTTGAAGTTGTATAAAAGTCCTGAACCCCAAATAATTCTGTTGTTAGAAGGATTCCAAGATTTTTTTTATTAGCGTGTTATGAAACCTGATGTTTTGTAGCTTCCGACATTGATGTTACAAGAATCAATGACACATTAACCATTCAGTGAAGTGCTTTTAGAAGGTGAATATTTGTGAGTGTTAAAGCCATGCTGCACCAAAAGACCAAACCACATTTTCAATTTCGAATGTTTTCACCCTTTTGCTTCAATTCCTACACGGCTGTCTCTTTCTGACCCTTTCAAAAGCAAAGCATATTTCCACCATAACGGGCTGCATTTAGTTTCAGTTAATTTAATATGCAATGAGGTTTGAGCTGCAGAGAACCATTTTTATTTAACTTTTTTTGTGGGGGTGGCACGGTGGTGCAGTGGTTAGCACTGTCACCTCACAGCAAAAAAGGTTCCGGGTTCGAATCCGGTCCTGGACCTTTCTGTGCGGAGTTTGCATGTTCTCCCTGTGCTTGCGTGGGTTCTCTCCGGGTTCTCCGGCTTCCTCCCATCATCCAAAAAACATGCACCTCAGGTCAGGTTACCTGGCGCCGCGCTAGTGACAGCCTGCTGCAGCATCTCCCCCCTGAGAGCCCCCCTGCTGTAGTGAAGACATTTTCCCTCGGGGATTAATAAAGTGTATAAAAAAAATTAGCTGAGCTGATCTATTTTGGGCAATAAACCTCCGGTGTTATTAAGAATACTAAAATCAGCAAACCCATATCGTTTAAAGTCGGGGAAGTATTGGCGAGGACAGGTTTACCAAGGGGACCAGGATGAACATGAACAGAAGAAGATGAAAAACTTTAGAGAGGAATCTGCAGTGTTGTTTTACAGCTGTGAGTCTGCACACACAAGGTAACATCCGTTTAAAAAGCTGATTTGTGATATTGCTTGACGACAGAAGTCACCTGAAAAAGTTGCATTTAACACAGATCACCTACAATCTGGTCCTCAATACAAAATCAAAGTCTCTGAGAAAATGTAAGTAAGCATTATCAGACTTGAGTAATATTAAAATGACCATATGGTCCGGACAAAGTAAGGGACACTGGAAGAAGCAATAATAAATGAATCATACCTAATGTTGGCCAACCATGGTCAAAGCTCTTATTGGCTATTGATCAAGCCAATTATCAGAAACCCCAAAGCTACTCCACACTGTTCCTGCTACGAGGTGTTCCAGTTTATCTAGTTCACCAGTTTTTATTTCCCCTTAATATGATATTAGCATATATCACCACATTAGCACATTTTATGGCTGTTTCTGTTCATTAGGGCAGAATTCATATGCACTCATGTTAAATCCACCTTACTATCATTTTACTGTGTGAAGCCTCCAACTGGTGGTACTATCACGGTTTGGGAATCAGTGGCCAATACATCCTAAATTCAGACAGCAAGAGTAATTATCCTGATCATTCATGCATAAACTTGTGTTCAGTGAGCATTTTTTATCATAGTGCAGGCAGTTTGTTATACTATAAAACCAACTAGAAATAAAAAAATGCAAAGGTTTACAAAGTGTTTTAATAATTACAAGAGTGGATGGGATTGGAAATGAATTTTAATCAACTATTGGAAGTTGGGCTAAGGATGGCTAACTTATCTAAGATGTCAATACAACTGCATGCTTGATTTATTGAAGCAGACTGAGGATGTTTTGTGTAGCACACTTTAAAAAAAAAGTGCATTTCTCCAAATTCTGAAGTAGGTTATTCCCACAAACACTTTAATTATCCTTCCACCTTCCCCTGATGAATTTAAGGCAGAAGTAACTGATGTTAACTCTAGCTGTTTATTGAATAAGGAACCATTATTATTGTTCAAAGGAAGGTGGGCTCTGCTGTAATGGTCAACTATTTGCTGTTTTTACCCTGTTTTTGTTTGTCTGGGCATCAGAGTGCTTTGGTATTTTTGGTGAGGGTGATGCTGCAGGCAACTCAGACAAATGGCCCTCAGTAATAAGCTACTTTTTGGTAGTATTTTGAAATAACAGTGTTAAAATAGTAAAAACTTGAAAAGTCAGGGATTTCGATTTTTTTTTTTTCCCCTTCCCTCTTTTGGGAGCATTTAGTTGTATCTTTGGCTCGGGCCTCCCTTTCCATTCCTCACATTTATGTCTACACGCTGCCAGCATACAGTGAGCATTGCAATGAAATAATCATTTCCACGTCAGTGCTGCATTATGTTACACTCTGCTTTCTGACACCCAAAGAAAATAACTGATGTGTCAGCGGAAGATAATCCCTCAACAAGACATGGTGTTTTAGACTTAATTATCACCTTTTCCTCTTTGGGCTTCAAATGTCTTTGTCAGCCGGTAAAACAGGAAATTTCAAGCTGTGTTTGAATCTGTAAAGAGATAGATTTTTTTTTCCCCTTATTTTAATAGTCAAGTAAATCTTACAAAAATCTATTCCACACCGCATCTCCTCGAATGGGACAAGTCATGTTTTAGTGGTTTACATTTTTTCATGTATTTTCCCTGTATTATCCTGTTCTGGCAGTCGCCATTCCATGTGAGGTCAGTGCCAGTTAGGAGGCTCACTGCACTCCTGTACAGAAAAGATTTGGCTGTATACTAATGAACATCTGGATGTTCACCTGAACAACCACCTAAGGCCAGTACAGCGAAGCAGGTTCAACAAACTCACATTACCCAGGACATCTTTCTGTTTTCTGTTTTAATTCAATTCAACTTTATTTATATAGCACCAAATCACAACAGAGGCTATTTCATGGAACTTAACACATTACAGTCCTTACAGCAAGAGTTTACAATATTATACAGAGAAACCAACAATTCAACAATTCCCACATAAGCTAGGAGGGAAAAAAAACTCCTCTTTAAGGGAGAAAAACCTCCAACAGAGGGAAGAAAAACTCTCTTTAGCAGGAAGAAACCTCCAACAGAACCAGGATCAGAGGTGGGCGGAGCATCTGTTCACAGAACCGGGATCAGAGGTGGGCGGAGCATCTGTTAACAGAACCAGGATCAGAGGGGGGCGGAGCATCTGTTAACAGAACCAGGATCAGAGGTGGGCGGAGCATCTGTTGACAGAACCAGGATCAGAGGTGGGCGGAGCATCTGTTAACAGAACCGGGCTCAGAGGTGGGCGGAGCATCTGTTCACAGAACCGGGATCAGAGGTGGGCGGAGCATCTGTTAACAGAACCAGGATCAGAGGTGGACAGAGCATCTGTTCACAGAACCGGGATCAGAGGTGGGCGGAGCATCTGTTAACAGAACCGGGATCAGAGGGGGCAGAGCATCTGTTAACAGAACCAGGATCAGAGGGGGGCGGAGCATCTGTTAACAGAACCAGGATCAGAGGTGGGCGGAGCATCTGTTGACAGAACCAGGATCAGAGGTGGGCGGAGCATCTGTTGACAGAACCAGGATCAGAGGTGGGCGGAGCATCTGCCTCCACCGGTTGGGGTGAGAGGAGAGCAGAGAGAGAAAAGGACAGAATAGAGATAGAAGAGAAGAACTGTTGGTGGAGATGACAATCACAGAGCAGAGACATGCAGCTCCATGACGGGACATCTGGAAAAGAAAGAACAGAAACTACACGAGCGAAGGAACTGAATGGAGACAACAGATAATAATAAGAAACTATGGGAGAGAAGAAGATGGTGAGGTATGAGTCAGTTAAAGAGTAGGAGGAAAGAAAAGAAGCTCAGCATGTAACGAGGTCCTCCAGCAGCCTCGGCCTATAACAGCATAACTAAGGGTTGGTTCAGGTCTACCTGAGCCAGCCCTAACTATAGGCTTCATCAAGAAGGAACGTTTTGAGTCTAATCTGAAAGCTAGAGAGGGTTTCTGCCCCTCCAACACAAACTGGGAGCTGGTAACAAAACCTAACGAGTGAGATCACTAAACAGTCACACAAAGGTCAACGCAGGGTTTCCCAATCCAGCTACGAGCGCATTCACATACAGGAGGCGATTGCAGCGTCTGACCAATCACAAACATGGATAGGTTTGCTCTGCAGCATAAGTTACCATGGTGATGTATCCCGGTAAGACGTGAACAAGCTTCATAGTACTTAAAATCCAGAGTTAAACCTGAAATAACCTCGATAAACGCATAACCCGCTTCGTAGTACAGGCTTCTGATGTGCTACACAATATTTCAGAGAGTGTAATATCGTTAGAAGTGATGCTGTAAGGAAAATAATATTCGCCCCCTCCTTGGAACTCAACAAATTCCCATTCAAGTTGGGAGATAAAACGGATTGGTTGTGCTGCATTTTGTCGCAAATCCTGCTGAGATTATCCATGAAAACTGCTGTGGCTGTCTGCCTTTATTGTTCCATCCAAACTATTTGTGGGTGAGCCGAGATACGACAGGTTATTTTAAACCTTAAGGACACAGTTGAGCTTGTTGTATCCCCGATGCAGACAGAGGAGACCATTTGCTTTGCTTTCCAGACACTTTCTAATCATCACTTCCCCCTGAGGAAAGGCTTATTCCAAAACACCAATTTCTCCAGTGCTGTCTGCAACTGATACAGGTATGGGACCTGTATCAGGTCCTTGAAGTTGGAAGCCTAACATCTTTTTTAAGCATGCTGTCAGAAATACCCATAGCATTGTGCTCTGCCAGTTTTGCACCTTTGTTTTGGAACATTGATCAAGTTTCTTTTTTATTTTTTGTATGTTTTGACCAACAAATGACGAAATCATGAAGAGTAGATTTAAAAGACATTGGCCATAAAGAATAAAAATGCACTTGTACGTCAGGCTCAGACAACATGAAGGGAACCACAACACTTACTATCACGTGGGATTAAAAAGCATCTTGAGTGACCTCTTCCAATTGGATCTCACTTCCCTGCTCAAATCTGTGTTTATGCAAATATACACACATCACTTAAATATAAATGTAAACATGTAAATAATAATAATTTAACCAAATGAGTCATCCTTGCTTACTTTACCACCAATTAGCCTATTCATGATGTATTTCACATCTGTAATTTATTACTGTCAATTATTCTACCAAGTTATGCTGTCATACATAATTTGAAGTGTTTTTTTTTTTAAAATAAAAATACAATAAATTATTCTATGTCCTAACTGCACCTCTGTTTTATATTTCAATTCCACTTTGTTTGTGAATTTAATTCAGTGATTTAAGAGCACTAAACTCCGATTGTTTACTTTTATATTTTGGTCTCTAAATACAAAACAAAAGATAACACTGATTCCTAAAAGTCATTATGTGGGGAAATGTTTGAACTCAGGCTGCGGTTATTTCATCCTGCGAGCGGGTTTGAAAGGGTTGGGCTGTGGTGGATATAAAACCTACCAGTTCAGTTTTCAGCTAAACTGCAGGATATTTTTCTATTGGATATTATTTCTGTTGCCTACACAGAGGATGTCAGTTGAGTAGCTGGTCTTTTAGTGTGGCCAAGGATACATTTTCATATCCACAGCTAAAAGCATGTGTCCATACGCAGTTAGACCACCTCTGAATGTGGTTTGAGCAAATAAGAACCCAGCATGCGCTCACACCCACATTTTAGAGCTGTCCATTTGTCATCAGGTCACCTAAGACGTATTTTAACGGCAGGTGTGAATCCCATAACCACTAGTCATGGGACATCAACATGTTTAGTGTCAAACATACTGGCAAGATATTGATGTTAATATTAATATTAGTCAATTCTTTAATAACTCGTATTATTTTTCATATTACTTATTTGGTAGATATTCACTCAGCTTAGACTATACAGGAAAATGCTAGTGTTGCTATGGAGCCAGTACGATAACTGTGGGCTAAAACCTACTTGCAGAGAAATGTTCAAACCCCTTTTAGGCCGAGACTAAAATGGTTGAATTCACTATCATCAGTTCGGAGATTATTAAATCATCTATCAAGCAATTATTCCTCTTTAGGCTTGACTACAAAATATCATTCATGATGATAGAACCTGAGGCTCAACAAGAAATATCATCCACACCTCCCCCCAAACCCCCATTAAAAATCACCCTCCAGGTTTAGCAGCAGATGGTTACAGCCTTAGTTAACTCAAGCAATTACTCTGCTTCTTCGTGTTGTAACATTAACATACATGAATATATACTTATCATCCTTATTAGCTGCAACAAGTTCTGCATGTAAAAGGTTCAAATACTGTTTGGGTCCACTTTGCATTTCACGGGTCTACAATCATCAGCAGAGCAAGCACATGTCTCTCAGTGTTTGTTTTGAAATGACACTCTGGATGAAGTGCAGCCAACCGGCAGAACTGTTGATCAGTCAACTACTTTTGTTGAGTTTGACAAGTCTATTAAATGAATTGCCACAAAATTTCATGCAAAAAAATGATGGTTTACAGATAATGTATCCTTCCTTAAACTTTAGACTTTTCCTTTAACACTTCCATGAAGTTCTGAGTATTATATATATATTGTAATATATCCAACAGTTCGTTGGATATATTACAATGCAGATTTGTGAAAAAATGAATTATAATTAAATTTAGACTAGTCTAGATCGAGTTTTGTTGGTTTTGGTCAGATTTGATAATCTTGCTTGTGTCACAAAAACTTTTGGCCGCAAATGAAAAACCTCTGGTTGCGGCTTGAGTTGGATGTAGTGGTAAGGACATACTTTCATGGAGGAGATATGTTTTTATTGGTTTGACGGCTGACAGTAAAATACTGTATTGAGGTCAGTTTATGTTATTTTGCCCTGTTTTATTTAAATGCTTTGAATTATGCCAGCGTGTCTTTCACTTTGGTTATATTTCACGTTGTCAATGCCATCAGCATGCCGATCCCTTCAACGTGATACACAGTAGTAGATATTGTTTCCTCTGTCGCCGGATGAAGAGCAGCATGTCGGTATAATGTGCCGCTGTTGGGAAACGTTTTGTGCCGTTAGAAAATGAGCCGCTATGTCACTGAAAAGATCTGCACCACTTGTGGAAAACTCCAATTGTAAAGTCATTAACTTCAACTTCCTCAGAAGCAATATGTGCCGGTGATAATACGAGCAGCATATCAAGGTATATCCAGCTGAACGGATCTGCATACGAATGGCATCGACAGCGCGGAATATATTTAAAGTCAAAGTCGTGCTGCCTCATTTTAAAGCATTTCAATAGAAAAGAGAAATGTAACGTAAACAGACCTCCATGTAGTTCAACTCAGTGTTCTGTTGTCGGAGGGAGCGAGGTGTAGGCCGTGTGGATCCAAGTCAAACCCACCAATAGAAACTCCTGTCTCAGCCATGAGTGCATGTCCCGCCACTACATCTAACTCAACCGGCAACCAAAAGTTTATAACTTGCAACCAAAAACTGAAATTGCATTCAAAATGTTTTATAACACTAAGAGTCTAGTTTCATAAGAAAAACTCCTATATTTTTACTTACAGTCTTTATTTTTAAATGCAGTGCGAGGTGCATAATAAAGACACAAAAATATCTAGCACCTAGTAGATCAATCTTTTTGTTGATTTTTTTTAGTGCTGTAACTTGTTGCCCAAAAACTGCCATATTAATTGCACTGGAAAGCCTTATGTATTAGAGTCGCCTACAGAAACGTTATCTCTCAAAGGGTCTTCAGTTGTGTGTGTTATCTGACGTCATAATGACGATGCTTACAGGTTCAGTGGTTCCTGAAACAAAAAACCGTCATACAGCAGAAGTTCCCAGAGGAAGATAACTGTCTCTAAACTACTTCTCAGGAGAATAAAACAAGGCAAAACATTTAGGGTGGGCATAACATTTCCAGCATTTCACAATGGATGATGGAAAAAGTCCTGTTTTTGTGGCAGTAACAGAAGTTAACAGGAGACAGAAGGATACCACGGTGTTTCAAACCCAAAGTGAAGCATGGTGGTAGGAATACTGAGGACGGCTGTAGGGAGGAGGATTTTACTGCAGCAGAATAATGAGCCAAAACACACCTCAAAGCTTTGAACAACTGTTTAAAGATCAAAGAAGACCAAGAGTGCTGACTGTCATGGACTTCCCTCCACAGTCACAGGACCTCGACACCACTGAACATTTATGGAGTGCTTGAAGACTGAGAAGGAAATGCTCTATAAAAGATGCAGACATGGACAGTAGATGAGCAGAGTTCTGCTTATCGCTACTGCTTTCAGTGTTTGTATAGGTAGATGTGTTCACATGTTTACTGTCCCCTGCAGACATGGGCTGATGACACACACACACACACACACACACACACACACACACACACACACACACACACACACACACACACACACACACACACACACACACACACACACACACACACACACACACACACACACACATGCAGAGACAGAGAGAGTCTCTCATTCTGTCTCTCCATCTCCCTCCCTCAGATTTAGAAGCCCAGTACTCACTAACCCGGGCTCAGCGCGTCAGGGCTGCCATGTTTCCAGAGACCCTGGTGGAGGGGGAGGCAGCCATGCCTGTCCAGTCAGACCCTTCTCAGCAGAGCAACGTGCAAAGACTAGCTGAACCCTCCCAGCTGCTAAAGACGGCCATCGTCCACCTGATCAACTACCAGGATGATGCCGAGCTCGCCACCAGGGCGGTGCCAGAGCTCACCAAGCTGCTGGCAGACGACGATCCGGTACGCCGCTGTCACACTGCTTACTAAGGACTTGTTCAGTTAGCGTTCAGACACACATGTCCTGTTTTACAACTATTCTCTCTATTGTCTAGGTTGTGGTAAACAAGGCGGCCATGATTGTCAATCAACTGACCCGCAAGGAGGCCAGTCGCCGGGTGCTGGTGCAGTCTCCGGCCATGGTGGGTGCCGTGGTGCGTGCCATGACAACAGCAGCTGACATGGAGACGGCTCGTTGCGCAGCCAGCGTGCTCCACAGCCTGTCACACCAGAGGGAGGGGCTGCTGGCCATATTCAAGTCTGGAGGGATACCAGCACTGGTCCGCATGCTGAGGTACAAATACTTGGATTACAGTAAATTACATTATTATTTTAAACAATTTTGACTTACCAGGAGTTGTGCTAAACATGGTGTCATTACATTAAAAACAGTTCTTTATGTTCTGGGGGTGTAAATACACTGATGATCCAAAACACTGCTGCCGACACACCTTCGACCGGCCTTGTGATGGACGTCTGCAGGTGTCTTGCTGTATTGTGTATGAAGACGTTCGCAACAGATCTTTTAAGTCCTTTAAATTGTGGGTTGGAGATATCATGGATGAGATTTGTTCCAGCACGTTTTAACAACCTGTTCACGGTGTGTCCCATAATCTGTGCATAATGATTTGTCTTTATACCTACCCATTTCACTTTGTTATTTGAAGCATCATCAGTTGTCATGGCTACCAGTTTGTGCTATCATAATCCAAACACAAACACTGAATTTGACTGAGCTTTTACGTTCTCTTACTGAATCTATGCATGAGTATAGTTGACATACATCAAAACAATAATGAAACCAAAAACTAAATTAAGTGTGTTACAAGTTAATCGAGGCTTGGTCATATTATTTTGCTTCATTGCTTCAACGAAATATAGATAACCATAATAGAACAAATAAAACCTTCATACACAGTGGAAGAAAGGATAGTTCAAAAGCAGCTGAGCAAACTTTTACAGTTTGAGCTATACTAGGAGATGAAACTTGAATTTCTTTGAGACTGGCTTTTGGCCTCCGACATGACAACAAGAGGTCAACGGAAAATTGTAGTGGATGAGGCGACAAACTCGCCTTCCATTTTAGCACCAAATATGGGGCCTTTACAATTCCAGGCAGGGCTGCAGAGTTAATCCCTTATACTGAGGCTTAACTGAGGAGGATAATTCACACTCATAATTGATTCTGGGGCTTAATTCAAACAGAAAATGAAAGAAAATTGAATAAAAAATGAAAACTAAAACAGCTTCACAGAGAGCAGCCTGTTTGGTGTGCGTGATTTACATTAATTAAATCAACATGCAGCTTTTCTTTCTCCGTCCCTCTTCACCGCTGTCTGTTGATACATGCTCACTCACCCTTGCCCTCCTTATCTTTTATTTTTTCAGGAGGTTAGGGTTTCTTCTTTGCCTCTGTCGCCCTCTGCAACCTCCGGTATAATGAAGTCTTTACACTTCTGTGTGTGTGTGTGTGGTATTAGGCAGTAATCTGGTTAGACACAGGAAACAGACAATAATATCAGAAAACTCCTCTCTCTCTTTCTTCAATAAAATGTAAATTTACAGGATCCTTCTTCTAACAGGGTTCATGTGTGATCTGTGGTGAAAAGCTGAACATCAGTTCAAATGAGCTTTATTGTCATAGTAATAGATTTACATATTTGGTCTTTTCTTTGTGGGGGAAATTTATCTCTTTCTTCCTTCCTCATTTTGTTAACTGTATTTTAATGTATTGTGAATTAACCCATAATACAATGGGTTAAATCTTATGTAAATTAATGTTGCAAATTTCTCAAAAATCCCAAACTAAAATCTCCTATATAAAAACACACCACTTTAAGGATCCACAATCCACACTGCCCGTCAGGACAAAATGAGGCAATTACGTCCCAGGAATAGTCTTTAAAGTCTTCTGGAGAGATGGAAAATATGACAGGAAGGGCGACCATGTCAGCAGCAATTCATGAAGCCATTGTGGTAGAGTGGCTACACAATAACCACTCTGGGTAAATTGGTCTTCTCTGTCCTCAAATGAGCTTCCTGTGTCCTTTAGGTGGACTGCTGAGTCCTGACCTGAGGAGTTGGCGTTCCTGTGTTGTGCCATTCACTTTTGATACAACTGCATGCACTACATTGCTTATGCCTGTGTGTTTCGTCCTTTGTGTAGACGAACCTCTTCCTCAGAGTGTCACGGGGAATGAAATGTACAGGGATGCAATGTTTGTTGAAAATCCTCCAAAGAGATTAAAAGCCTGGGACTTCCCTTTAGTCCGTTAGAACCTCAAGCAAATCCAGCCGCCTTAAGATAACACGTTCCCCTGGATTCACCAGGCACAGGTCATTGATGAAATGTCTTTAATGCTGTTTTTTTCCGTTCTACTCACAGCTGGGAGTGTTTGAAAAGCAGACAGTTTTGTCTGCCCCATTTTGTTAACTTGCTGATTTGGGATTTTTTTTTTTCCTCAAATTTTGTGCTTCTAGCTTGGGCAGGTACGCTATGTTGTTATTTCCCACTATGCTGTGCTGTAGCCTACAGATAAAGTTAATACAGTGGAGTCCAGTTATGAATGACATGGTATGAAGATTTGTGGCTTTGTTTTAGTTTTTAAAAAAAACATCTGTCCTCTCGTTCCTTTGTATCCTCTGTGTTGTTCACATGTCCGTTAGGAGAACACATTACTTCACCTATGTGAACGACTGCGTGAACAGACATTGATGTAGTGATGTGATATAGAGCCAGGAATCTGTACACGGTGTTACATTTTTAAAATTGGATGCACTATGCCGTTCATGTGTCTGACCACCTGCCTGTCTGATCTGCTCTGTGCAGCTTAACGTGACTTGTCAAAAGTAGGTGCATATTTTTAGAGGAGTGGATTGGAGAGACACGTCAGGGACACTTCTGAAACATGCTGCTGTGCATCTGGTGGCCGTCACAAGTGTTGTCTGTAGTGGCCATGATCAGTTCCAGCGCCACGTCGCAGCTGGAACAGGACAGAACCGGCCCCAGTGGAATCCTGCCTTTAGAAATAGGGTGACCTAGATAACTTGGAAATCTTCACAAACACAAATCCAACAGTAACATAAACTTTCCACTAAAAACTACTAATACTGACCTCGTGATGGCACTGCAGGTAAACATAAGGAATCAAAAAAACCTTGACACAATTACCAGGGTGGTGTACTGACCAATTATACTGCTATTACCAGAATCATTCTTTCCATTTTCAAAGCTAGATTTAAAACATACCCCTTTTGTGCGTCCTATAATCAGGAATAATACATTTAGATCTGACACCAGTCACACTATACTTCCCATACACCATGTCAGGCAACCACTCTGTTTACCTCAACTCTTTTTGATTTCCTTAAAGACCTCAGAGAATTTCTTTATGTAATTAGGTGGTGGATCATTCAGACACTGAGATAATGTTATATATGTATAACATTATATATATATATTTGCCTCACCATAGCCTATAATTACACAAACGCAGTGAAGGGACACAGTACACTCACTTTGTGTTTTCTCTTACATACTGTCTTCCAGCCTTTAACCTGTAACATAAACAACAGCCATAATTTACATATATTTTTTATGTTACATGTATCATCTTGTATGTATCATTTAAGTTTGTATGCATCATTCATATATGCTGCATTTTACTTAACTGATGTGGGTATGAAGTCATCTGCTTTTTTCTGATTCTCTTTTCTCTCCTTTACTGAGTTCTGCTCAAAATTCATTCCTGTAAAATGGAACTTTTTCTTTGCCACTGTCAACTTAGTCCTGTTCTAGGTGGTTCAGACTGTAGGTTCTGTAAAGTGTCCTGTTCTAGGTGGTTCAGACTGTAGGTTATGTAAAGTGTCCTGTTCTAGGTGGTTCAGACTGTAGGTTATGTAAAGTGTCCTGTTCTGGGTGGTTCAGACTGTAGGTTCTGTAAAGTGTCCTGTTCTAGGTGGTTCAGACTGTAGGTTCTGTAAAGTGTCCTGTTCTGGGTGGTTCAGACTGTAGGTTCTGTAAAGTGTCCTGTTCTAGGTGGTTCAGACTGTAGGTTCTGTAAAGTGTCCTGTTCTGGGTGGTTCAGACTGTAGGTTCTGTAAAGTGTTCTGGGTGGTTCAGACTGTAGGTTCTGTAAAGTGTCCTGTTCTAGGTGGTTCAGACTGTAGGTTCTGTAAAGTGTCCTGTTCTGGGTGGTTCAGGCTGTAGGTTCTGTAAAGTGTCCTGTTCTAGGTGGTTCAGACTGTAGGTTCTGTAAAGTGTCCTGTTCTAGGTGGTTCAGACTGTAGGTTCTGTAAAGTGTCCTGTTCTAGGTGGTTCAGACTGTAGGTTCTGTAAAGTGTCCTGTTCTGGGTGGTTCAGACTGTAGGTTCTGTAAAGTGTCCTGTTCTGGGTGGTTCAGACTGTAGGTTCTGTAAAGTGTCCTGTTCTAGGTGGTTCAGACTGTAGGTTCTGTAAAGTGTCCTGTTCTAGGTGGTTCAGGCTGTAGGTTCTGTAAAGTGTCCTGTTCTGGGTGGTTCAGACTGTAGGTTCTGTAAAGTGTCCTGTTCTAGGTGGTTCAGACTGTAGGTTCTGTAAAGTGTCCTGTTCTGTGTGGTTCAGACTGTAGGTTCTGTAAAGTGTCCTGTTCTAGGTGGTTCAGGCTGTAGGTTCTGTAAAGTGTCCTGTTCTAGGTGGTTCAGGCTGTAAAGTGTCCTGTTCTGGGTGGTTCAGGCTGTAAGTGTCCTGTTCTGGGTGGTTCAGACTGTAGGTTCTGTAAAGTGTCCTGTTCTAGGTGGTTCAGACTGTAGGTTCTGTAAAGTGTCCTGTTCTGGGTGGTTCAGACTGTAGGTTCTGTAAAGTGTCCTGTTCTGGGTGGTTCAGGCTGTAGGTTCTGTAAAGTGTCCTGTTCTGGGTGGTTCAGGCTGTAGGTTCTGTAAAGTGTCCTGTTCTGGGTGGTTCAGACTGTAGGTTCTGTAAAGTGTCCTGTTCTAGGTGGTTCAGACTGTAGGTTCTGTAAAGTGTCCTGTTCTAGGTGGTTCAGACTGTAGGTTCTGTAAAGTGTCCTGTTCTAGGTGGTTCAGGCTGTAGGTTCTGTAAAGTGTCCTGTTCTAGGTGGTTCAGACTGTAGGTTCTGTAAAGTGTCCTGTTCTAGGTGGTTCAGACTGTAGGTTCTGTAAAGTGTCCTGTTCTAGGTGGTTCAGACTGTAGGTTCTGTAAAGTGTCCTGTTCTAGGTGGTTCAGGCTGTAGGTTCTGTAAAGTGTCCTGTTCTAGGTGGTTCAGACTGTAGGTTCTGTAAAGTGTCTTTAGATCATTGTGATTGTTACTGGTTCTATAATGGAAAATTGAATTGAATTGAACTGAACTGATTGAATTGTACTTGCATGATTTTGTACATGAATCCTTTGAATCAATGTTTCCTGGCTTTTTGTCGTCTCGGTGCTAAAAGCCTGAAAAGCAAGAAAAATGAGGCTGGTGTTCAAAGGGTTAAAAGACTGCAATGCCCTTTTCGGACTTTATAAATTGCATGTATAAACAGCTGGACTTGTGCAAAGTGGACTTTTAGATTTATATGTTCAAAAGGTTGCTGATCCATAAAATAATATCTGAGTGATTGCTTCAGCAGGTGCTGACATTTCCAGGTATTTTACCAGGAAACATGCTCACACACACTTGCCTTCATTTGCTCACAGAGCTGCCAGGAAGTAACAGAAACTAGAAAAGCTCCCCACATCATGTCCCACAGATTTGTTTAGAATGAGACATTGGAGCCTGATTGAGGTCAGTAAAGATCACAGATTACCTAATGCTCCTTGAAATTAGTTTTCTTTTTTGAAATATGTCCGTTTCTCTCTCTTTCTCCTTCTATTGCATTGTACAGTTCGCCGGTGGAATCAGTCTTATTTTATGCCATCACCACCCTCCACAACCTGCTGCTGCATCAAGAAGGAGCCAAGATGGCTGTGCGTCTTGCCGACGGCCTTCAGAGGATGGTTCCTTTACTAAAAAAGAGCAATCCAAAGTTCCTGGCCATCACCACAGACTGTCTGCAACTGCTGTCCTATGGAAACCAGGAGAGCAAGGTGAGGACAGGATCCTGACATTGGGAGGGAGATTCTTATTTTCATGCACTTTTTTTTATTATGCAGTTAACACCTCCTATTTCCTGTTTCTTTTCAGTTGATCATTCTAGCCAATGGGGGCCCAGATGGTCTGGTGTTCATCATGAGGAACTACAACTATGAAAAGCTGCTTTGGACCACCAGCCGTGTTCTCAAAGTGCTCTCCGTCTGTCCCAGCAACAAACCAGCAATCGTAGAAGCTGGTACGTTGAGCATGAATGTAGAAGATTCAGCGTAGATGTTTGAATTGTTTCTAACTGTAAGTTCATTCTGTGCTCAGGGGGTATGCAGGCTTTGGGCCAACACCTTACAGGGTCCAGCCAGCGTCTGATCCAGAACTGTCTGTGGACACTCCGCAACCTGTCAGACGCTGCAACCAAACAGGTACTGATTCACCAGCTCCGGATGTTGCTGTATTTCAAAGAAAAAAGATGTTAGAGAGTAACAGATGATAATTAACATATTCGTTTATGGTGTCATAAAGTCACAGCTGTATTTATAAATATAAAAATAAATACTTGCTGCTGATTGGTCGATTGAATATGCCCTTCCTTCCTTGCCTCCTGCCCCGCCCAAATAAAGTTTAACTTCATGTCGCCCAGCAGCTGCAGTCTTGACTGTCTTGGACTTTCCAGAACACTCCCTAAATGCATATTTTCTACATAAAACAAATGATTGGTATCTGCCACAGACTGTATCTAAAAGTGTTCGTAGCCTCCGGGTCTGAAAAATTAGGCAGATGCAGAAGTGTCTTAAGCTGCAATACCACCAAGTGCCAGTAGAGGTCGGCTCCAAAAAGCCTCGGGCTCCATAGACGACCATTCAACTTTCCATGAAATTTGAAGTCAACGCATTTTTTCCAAGAGTTATCTCGGTTTTGTTAGCTAAAGTCACTCCTTCTTAACAGTTTTCTGGTCTGAAAATAACCGAATCATTATTTTTTTTAAAAAGCCTCAAAAAGACCTGTTTTTGGGGCGTGTCTGTCTGATTGACAGGCCTGTGGTGCAGTCAGGTTACAGCTATCGTTGGGCGGGACATCAGGTTTCCAATCAGATCAGTCAGATCCACCGCTCGCTTCCTAGCAGTTCTTCCATATATGGTCACTTCTGGCACCAAACCGCTCCAATATCCAAACTGAAAGCTTCATAACCGCCATTGGATGACGTCACTGTCGTTGCCGCTTGGTATTTACTAGTTGTTTAGCAAACTACCAACATATCATTTGTTTCCCCTTAGATTGCTATTAGTGCACGAGCTACAACATTAGTATGAACTTACTACAACATAATTAAATTTGCTTTTGAATCAATTTTGTCAGACAGTTAAAATAAGAATCTGAGACTGTCTGTGGCAAGAAAAGGCACTTTTAGTGGACGTACACTGATAAGGCACAAATGCCCCAGTGTATTACATTGCAGCATGTTTTGTGGCTGCCAGTCAAAGCGCTCTTGCACAATACTGAACCCATTTCAAAAATTGTTATCCCAATTAGTCATCCAAACCTGAAATGGGGAAAAAAAGAGTCCATGCTGAAAAATACAGAAGTTTCTCTTTGGGGAAAGATGCATCATTTTGGAAATTGTAAAAGGTTTCTGGTACTGGTTGTAAAACTGTTTATGTGAACCTGCTAAGCTAACGCTGCTGTGATGTTGTGATTGGTCCTCCCTCCCTGTCTGTGTCCACTGGTTGCTCGCTGTAGGAGGGGCTAGACGGTCTGCTGCAGATACTGGTCACCCAGCTGGGATCAGACGAAGTCAACATGTTGACCTGCGCCACAGGGATCCTGTCCAACCTCACCTGCAATAACTCACGCAACAAGGTAAACGTAATGAGGTGGCTCATAGTATGTGGACATGTGAACAGTTCATCTATGTGATAACCAAACTTCTGATATTGTTCTATTCTTTTAACAGGGGAAGGGAAAGCAGAGAATTAAATGTATATTTATCATTCTGAATTAAATAGAATAATGTCTGTTAAACTCCCAAAGCTCTGTCATCATTGTGAGATACTGTCAAAGTTTTGGGAGCCTTTGTTATAATTTTGAGTCGTTTGCTCACCGAGTCCAAGGTATGAAGCAATAATGAGATTTATTATTTTCCTAAATGTATTTTCCTAAAAAAAAAAAAAAAAGATCCACTCTTGCCTTTTAATTAATTTAATGCCGTTCTATTCACTGGGCTGTATTGGCAGGCAAAAAGTTTCAAGAACAATGTTGCCAGAGCTTCAAAATGCAGTTTGTTCAAATATTGTTGGACAATGACATTAATATAATTTTTTACACATTAGTTCTTGTTGTCCTGCATCCTGCATATTTTTAAATGTTCTATTATATCTGTTTTTATGTGAAATACTGCATGTAATTATCTTGCTGTGAAGGACTTCATAAAGTTTATTATTATTATTATTATTATTATTACGATATCTGGACTTGTGGAAGAAAATCTAATTCTGCTGACTGACAGCAGCCACATCATTATTAGCCACAGTTTTGACTCAATATCTCAAGATCACAATATGTTTCTATCAATATTAGTATTTAAAAGACATAAAAGGAAAAAAAAGATATCTGTCTACTGACAGTAGCTTGCTCACCAGGTAACCATCGGTGAAGATAGTGGCATCCACTCTGCCCTCCATCTAACATGAGAGGAAGAAGTGTGAATGAATGAATGAATGAATGAATGAATGAATGAATGAATGAATGAAAGAATGAATAAATGAAAGAATGGAAGAGTGAAAGAAAGAAAGAAAGAAAGAAAGAAAGAAAGAAAGAAAGAAAGAAAGAAAGAAAGAAAGAAAGAAAGAAAGAAAGAAAGAAAGAAAGAAAGAAAGAAAGAAAGAAAGAAAGAAAGAAAGAAGGAAAGAAAGAAAGAAAGAAAGAAAGAAAGAAAGAAAGAACAGTAAAATTGGAAGCAAAACAAGAGTTTTGAGCAGCTGTCTCCTCTGCCAGAGACAGCTGCTAGTGCTGAACTCAACGTGTCTAGTGAGTAAACACTGGACGGGACAGTGAAACTGTCACATTACTGACAGAGTTAATGTGTTGAGGTTGTTTGTTTATTCACACTTCAGACCAGTTACAATAACTGTATGTGATGAGCTCAATTAGCCGTCGACCAAACAAAGTCAACTTTATGCTGCAAACAAAGCAGACATACTGACTTTGCTGATCTTTGTTTGGACTCTTCCAAAAGGATCTTTAGTGCAGCTAAAGAAACACAAACTCATCCAATAATCAGTCTGCATGGCGTCAACATTTGATTTGGCTCTGGCTGTTTTTTTGCCACTATGTTTCTTGCTAAAACTGAAGATAAGCAAGCTACAACTAAGCCAGAGGCTTAACCAAACACCATTTTAAGATGATCCGCTGCCGGACCCTTCAATAATCAGTTAATAAAAAGCCAATGTCTCTCTCTCTGCTTTTATCATTCTTCACAAAATTCATTAAAAAAAAAAACAGAAACAAAGACAATGAAAAGCCTGTAAACCTTCTGAGTATGTTTTTGTTCCACACTATTTAGTTGATGAACAATTTCAGCTGTGTTTACTCTTCACCTCAGACAATATGCACTTCTGAGGAAAATCAATTTACAAAAGCAATATTATCTTATTGATATTTACTGGTTTTTTTTTGGCTTTGCTCTCGAGGCCTGGACTCACATACAGGGAATGCACACAGGCCATTTACTTTTGGTCAATTTTTACTCTAATCCATGTTTTCAGACTTAATTTCGAGAGGTTTTTGATGCCTTAAAGTGACTGACTTCCCACCTGCAGTTCAAATCAGGACTTGTGTTCCTTTTCTTCTCCACAGACTCTGGTGACTCAGTATGGTGGGGTGGAGGCATTGATTCATGCCGTGCTTCGTGCCGGGGAGAAAGAGGATGTTGCAGAGCCGGCGGTCTGCGCCCTGCGCCACCTCACCTCACGCCACCAGGATGCCGAGCTAGCCCAGAATGCAGTGCGGCTGCACTATGGTATCCCTGCTATTGTCAAGCTGCTGGGGCAGCCGCACTACTGGCCTGTAGTAAAGGTGAGTTAGGGTGCGAAATAGTGTGCTGATAATGGAGCTGGTAACTGAACCAGCCTCAGTGGGCCAGAAGGACAAGAAGCAGAAAGGGAAATGTAAGAAGGAGACCAGAGGAGAGGAAAGAGGAGATGCTAATGACACTGATGGTGTTGATATGGTGTCAGTTGGTCCAGAGGGGGCGGTGAAACTGTACTGAAACAGATATCCACGATAATATACACAAATACAAATACATAGAAAGAACAGCCAGAACAGAAGAGCAAACACACACAGTGTGACACATCCCCCATCGGGCTTCACAACCAAAACACTTCAGCTGTGACAACACCTGCTGGTGCACCGTGTCCCCAGAGACAGTCAGACAGACAGAAAAAGAGACAGACAGACAAAAAGACAGACACTAAAAGATCCAGAGACAAAACTCATTGTTGTTGTTTTTTCTTAGTGAGGAAGAAAGATTGAGGCTGAACAACAATCAGGAACGAGCAGTAATTATACCTCGGTGCTGGTGTACTGATGCACAAGGTAATATTTTGCAGTCTGAAGACCTGCAAACAGAGATGTGGTTGGTGTGTTTGTCATGGGTTCTCTCTGCTTCACAGGCTTCTAGAGATCAAATCAAAAGTTGCCACCGTGTGAAAGAGGCAAATTGCTCTGTGATATCGGTTCATGTCAGTCATATTTCTGCCCCGCGAAGTAGAAAACAGAGCTCAGGGCTGCATTTAATGCACCACCTACTGCCTTTACAACATTGCAGAGACCTCTAAAACAGCCACAACAGCAGGCAGGACATTTTTTAAAAAAAGCTGTGCTTAAACACAAAATGTTAACGTAAAGAAATTTTAGGAAAAAAAAATCAAAACATGACCTTTCCATATCATCTTGGCATTTTCATTTAATGTCTTTTGAATTCACATTCAGACTCACATCCATGGTTAGGGGAGGGAAACAAAAGCACTTTGGTCATGGTTGGGTCAGAAGGTCAGACTAAGGGGTGAGGGTACGTCTTTTGGAAATTCATGCAAGTCTATGTAATGTCCTCTGAAGTGATAGAAACATGACTGTGTGTGTGTGTGTGTGTGTGTGTGTGTGTGTGTGTGTGTGTGTGTGTGTGTGTGTGTGTGTGTGTGTGTGTGTGTGTGTGTGTGTGTGTGTGTGTGTGTGTGTGTGTGTGTGTGTGTGTCACGAATAGGCAAAAAAATACCTAGTACCAAAACTGAACACAGTAGAATAAATTGGGACCATTTTTTTTTAAAACAAGTTTACTGTTGCCATGACAACAAAGTTTGTGTAACTTTGAGAAAGTAGGAACTTTAACCCAGACCACATTTTAAATGATCATTTATCTCAAACCATAATCTTGCCCTAACTACATTTTTAACAGCCATTGTAACAGTTTTGGAAAGAACAGACAAAGGACATCCAAAACACACGCAGACGCACACGCACGCACGCACACGCACGCACACACACACACACACACACACACACACACACACACACACACACACACACACACACACACACACACACACACACACACACACACACACACACACACACACACACACACACACACACACACACACACACACACACACACACACACACACACACACACACACACACACACACACACACACACACACACACACACCCAGAGATAGCGGGGAGCTCTGGTTGTGTTGTTGCAGGGGGGGGGGGGACGTGCGTGTTTTCAACGCACCGTGAGCAGGCGAGGTGTCACGTTGGACAACCAAAGTGCCTTTGTGCCACAGTTTGGGTCGTTTGTGCCAAATTGTTTTCTTCAGATGACACAAAACATCCAAGTTGAAGTCGGCATTGACAGTCTCGAGGAGCAAACTCAGTGCACAATGTCAAAGAAAACCTCTCTGGGTGCAATCCTGACCTCATGAGCCTTTTTCAGTCTTGCCACATGAATGCCACTCAAAATACCTCCACCTCCCTCATTACTTTTAAGTGTCTCTATTGCGGATTACCCAAGTTTGACAAAAAATTGGATGTGTGCTCTCTGCTCGGACTCGTGGTGAAATCACAAATGTGTGCACAAAAAAGTGCTGATGTTGATTAAGCAACTCCTTGGAGTACTTACTGATTCCAGCTGGCCTCCTTCTGCTCCGTGCACATCATTGTGCTCCGCTACAGTCGTGCCGAACAATCCCTTAACCTTTAGACCACACCTCTTACACTTCTGGTTGAGGTCAGGATGTCATTTGACAGAAATGCTTGCTGTTATTTGTTGGCATCCTAAGAATGGTTGGACCTAAAAACAAGGCTTGTGGACCAGAAACATTTTCACAGAAACATTTTATCATCGGAATTTCTAAAGGTCCTTGCATTTATAATTATTTATATTTTGGGGAGAACTCTCCCAGCATGCTGTTCACTGATACTATACTTTCTGAAATATCTGTGAAGTGACATACTTTGCAGGCCGTGCTTATAAAAGCAAAGTCAGAACTTTTCTGAACACTTTGGTGGCAGCAACGAGATAGCACTGAGCTCTCATGGATCCTCGGATACTGGGAGTCTTCCCAGCTGTCTCCTCAGCTGTTAGATCTTTTTTCTCTCATCCCTGTGGTTTCCTTTGATATGTAGCATCACACACTGGTTGGTAAACATGAGTGCAGCGTAAGCAGCTTGCTGAAATTCCAAACAGTAACTGGCACTGCCATTTGAAGGCTCCACATGTAAAGTTGCCTTTAAAGCTGACCCACATAGAGCCTGGAAAGTCCTGTTGAGAAAACTCTTTGATCTCTGTCCTCTCCTCAGGCCACCGTGGGTCTCATCCGAAACCTGGCGCTGTGCCCAGCCAATCAGGCGACGCTGAGGGAAGCGGGTGCTATTCCACGATTGGTAAACCTGCTGCTGAAGGCGCACCAGGACACACAGAGACACGCCTCCTCTGCACAACAGACATACCAGGTCTGGACTCATAACTATAATTCAATTAGAAAATAAATCTAATTGTATAATCAGTTACAGCTATTGAGAAAAATATTTAATTAAATTAGTTACTATTCAAAATGATGGTGTTTCAGCTGTTTCTGTCAAAGTTTCTACAATCAGAATGAGATTGTACAAATTTGACACGCATCACATGACTAATGCTATCAAATGAAATGTAAAGAATGAAGTGGTTATTTGGACGTCAATCCTGGTCATTAGCAGGGAAGGAGATGGTTTTCCTACTTTGTGCTGTGTCACCTTTAACATGAGATCACTGGAGTCAAGTTATAACCCAACACCACAAATCACACATTTGCTTTAAAGTATGTAAAGCATAAATGCTGTCCTTTAAACTTAACAAACCTCTTAACTGGGAAAATTGGAAGAAACCTTAGAAAGAGTTTGCCTTGGACAGAGAATAGAGCATCATTGGACATTTATAGCGTGGAATATCTGGATGACAAATTTATAGCTGGACTGTAACATATGCTACGTAAAGAGTAGAGACCTGGTCTCCCATCCTCGAGACCAGTGGTCTTCAACAGGGGGATTCCCTAGGGGTCGCGCAGGTACTGCAGGGGGTTGTGAAATGTTTGGTTGATTACACAATTTTTTATATTTTTTAAAATATTTTCCCCCCAATTTTTTCCTCCTAAATTTAAATGTCTTTAAATACACATTAACATGAATCCAACATATTGTAGCGAATGGATAAATGGAGGCAGAAGATGTTATCTTACAGTCAGAAATGCACATTCAGCGACACACAGGAGCTCTCAAGCTGGACACCGGTTCACTCACAGCAGGAGACCAGCCTGGACCTGTCCCTCGAAGCCTGGACCTGTCCCTCACAGCCTGGACCTGTCCCTCCAAGCCTGGACCTGTCCCTCAAAGCCTGGACCTGTCCCTCACAGCCTGGACCTGTCCCTCACAGCCTGGACCTGTCCCTCAAAGCCTGGACCTGTCTCTAGAAGCCTGGACCTGTCCCTCCAAGCCTGGACCTGTCCCTCAAAGCCTGGACCTGTCCCTCACAGCCTGGACCTGTCCCTCCAAGCCTGGACCTGTCCCTCACAGCCTGGACCTGACCCTCAAAGCTTGGACCTCCCTCCAAGCCTGGACCTGTCCCTCCAAGGCTGATCCTGTCCCTCCAAGGTTGGACCTGTCCCTCCAAGCCTGGACCTGTCCCTCAAAGGCTGATCCTGTCCCTCCAAGCCTGGACCTGTCCCTCAAAGCCTGGATCTGTCCCTCCAAGCCTCCTGCACACAAAGAGGAGGACCCACCCCTATCGCTGCTGTGCCAATCACAAGGCCCAGTTTAATATAAAACACCATTTTATACAATATATACTGTATAGTAGGGGATCCCGGCTCCATCTCTTTATCAGTTTGGGGGTCCTTGGCCTGAAAAACTTTGAAGACCTCTGCTCTAGACATCTGACGATGCTAATATTTTTATTCTCATCTAAATTCTTTTAATTGTTTTTCTCTGTCAGTTTTGCACATGTGACTTTTCCAAGTCAGATGAGCTGCCTGCACTATGTTGTCTTAAATTTACATCCATTACAGCCATTTATCTGTTACTTGTTTTATGTATTTAACCATTTATTTATTGTAATTAAGAGTTTGAACTTCTGTGCTCGCTTCCTAACTTGGTTTTAAGGTTTAAACACATTTAACTCATTTTTTATTTCTCTAAGTTACAGTTTAGCTGCTCCACAATCTTTCTTTTACCTGCCAAACACTGCATGATTATCCCTGGTGAGGAAACACCATGTTCGATGCTTTAATTCTTTGTTTGATGATTCTCCACTTCTATCTTTCTGCCCATCTCTGTCGTCAGGATGGTGTTCGTATGGAGGAAATAGTCGAAGGCTGCACAGGAGCGCTTCACATTCTAGCCAGAGACCCCATAAACCGAGGAGAGATCGCCAGCATGCAGACCATACCGCTGTTTGTACAGGTACACTCATATGCATGCATATGACATGAAGATATCAGGCCGAGCAAACTGCCAAATGGAAAGATGGAGGAGGATGTAGAAATGTGGGTCTCAATTGATGGAAAAGTTCCTTCCTTGAAGATATTTCAACTGGTCCAGGCCTGGAGAGAATAAGAGTCCTCCCCAACCACACTCATTAGTTTGAACTAAGACTACAAATAATGAAGGAGCTGATCACCGTGTAGATGAAAATTAATAAATCAAATTCAAAGCCATCTTTAAATCATGCAGAGAAGTAGTTATTGTACAAAGCATCTAGTGTGTGCTTTACACATTCCATGCTGCACTGGGCCCTCGTGGTCAAGTTCAAACTGTCATTATAAAAATCAATTATTAAATGTGAAATTAGTTAGAAGAATTGGAAATCTTGTGCGATTCGATGAGACCCGACCACCACACACACACACACACACACACACACACACACACACACACACACACACACACACACACACACACACACACACACACACACACACACACACACACACACACACACACACACACACACACACACACACACACACACGTATGGTACCAGTTACTCAGTATATGTACAGAAATCGTCCAGCTGAACTGCATCCTTCTGGTCACTGAACAGTTTATAGCTCCATGGATCTCATTACTGGGAACTCAGCCATGTTATACAGAAGGCTACTTCCTGTTTTTCCACGGAAAGTACGAGAAAGCTGCACAAACAAATGTGTGACAACTCTGTAGAAGAAATGAGGCGGGTGAGCTACAGTGATAACTTCACAAACACTTCATGTAAAGACTGAGTTTTGATCCGGCAAACAGCCTGAACAAACTATGGAACTGAAGGCAGCATGTGTACTCACGCCTGTCTTTGAATAGTGATGCAATTGCTTGGCCTGCATCTGCCTACTTGTTATGTGTAACAGCGTGAATGCTTTGAGACTGACGAATACCCATGTGTACAATATATCGCCGTGAATTTACAAAGATGAGCCAAAGGCAAAATCAGAAAGGTGGTGGGACGCCGCCAGGAGGCTTTTCCATCCCCTCGTCTGTGTGAACACCGAGAAGCACATCATGTTTGTTTTAAAGCATCCTGGCAGCTTCACACACATCAACCCCCGTGTGTGTGTGTGTGTGTGTGTGTGTGTGTGTGTGTGTGTGTGTGTGTGTGTGTGTGTGTGTGTGTGTGTGTGTGTGTGTGTGTGTGTGTGTGTGTGTGTGTGTGTGTCCAGCTGCTGTACTCGTACGTGGAGAACGTGAAGCGAGTGTCTGCCGGCGTGCTGTGTGAGCTCGCTCTGGACAAACAGTCGGCGGAGCTCATCGATGCAGAGGGAGCGTCGGCACCGCTCATGGAGCTGCTGCACTCCAACAACGAGGGAATCGGTACGTCAGCTAACAGCTGGATATTATGGGCCGTTTACTTTCAACAGATTGAAGCGATGTTCTGAAGGTTTTGTAAGAAAACAAAAAAAAGTAAGAAATATGTTCAAAATCAGGATTAAAAGAGACTTGAGTATAATGATGGTTTGAAACAACACCATTCACCAGACAGGCCACGCAGGAGATGTTATGTTCCATTCTGACAAAAACTAACTTTGTGAGGGTTTTTTTTAAACTACTTTAATGGTAAACCTCTTTTGGTTGGTGGGAGAAGGTTGAAGGTTGGCTGATGGATCATGACTGCCATCTGCTGGAATCCACATTGAGTAAAACTGACATATCCATCTCATATAAAGCCTAAATACATTCTGAAAGATCTGTTGTGTTGAATATGGAACACAAGAAGCCACCAGATTTTATAAACTATAAAATTAGCCTTTAGCCTGGTTGAATGAGAGCAAACCCCTGCAGCCGAACTCCAACTTCTACTTGAAGGCAGCAGATTAGTGTTTTTTGTTTTTAAAACTGCATGTGGTTGGAAAGTCCATGGTTTCCACATAAGTAAGGCCAAGAAGTCAAACAGTGATTACTGTAAATATAATGTTTCTCATGAATATTTGAGACGTGCGACACTGTTAGCAAACCAAACTGCTTCAGGCATCGAACCAGAAGAGGCTTGTTTTGGTATTTTTAAAAGTGACTTCTGCAAAGACCAGCTATTGGGAAAAAAAAAAAAAAAAAATCCACCATGAAGTTACTTGTAGGTTTGTTGACATCAAAGCTTAGTTTTTCTTTTTTTAAATTTCAACTCGTGCAAAAATAATTTTAGAAAAAAAATCTCTTAAGTTCACAATGTTTGGTTCAATTTGTGTTTATCCTCGTGATGGATTGGTTGCAGATTCTAGAAGGAACTGACTTCAGAGCGAGTGCTTTTCACTTGTGTCTCTTTATGAATGAGTGATGTTGCCGTCTACCTGCAGCCACCTACGCTGCAGCAGTGCTGTTCCGTATTTCGGAGGACAAGAGTTCAGACTACAGGAAGAGAGTGTCAGTGGAGCTGACACACTCGCTATTCAAACACGACCCCGCCGCCTGGGAAATGGTAAGAGCCCCGAGTGGACTGTTTGTGTGACTGAAGGGTATTGGCACAAATGTTAAACGCTGCCGTGACAACACACCATATACTATATTTTAAAGAGTGCAGCCACTCTTTAAAAGTGTTCACCTGGTCTCGGTTATTTTAACCTTTACTCTACTCTGTTGCTTAGAAAAATCCTGAAAAAAACAGTCCATGTGCTGTTGACAGAATAAATCAAAATGTACTTTATGTGAGTTCCAGCCTGCTTTGAGAGGAAGGCAAAATATTTGACACATACATACACAACACTTGATCCTTGCTTCCTTCAACACTGTCAATCACAGCTGTCAATCAATTTGATTGATAAGGACTAATAAGGGTTGATATTGATGACTCTGCTCCCTGAAGACCGAAGCTCTTATAAGCCTTTAAAACGACATTCCTGACAGTAAATTTGTGCATGATTTAAACAGAGATGTTTGTAATTGGTCCAAAGAAAATGTACATAATAGTCTAAAAGTATTATTTTCTTGATCTGTTTCTGTACAGGCCCATACTGCAGTTCCTTTGGAGCCTACATACCTAGCTGATGGTGAGTACTTTGATTGAGAAGGAATACTGTTTCAATGCAACAACAAAAAACAAAAATGTAACGTGTCTGTCTGCAGTGGAGTTAACGTGTCTTAATCAGACACTTAGATGTCAAACGAGAAGACTGATGAACTCTTTTTGATGGTGCTGTCATCCACACGGCCAACCTGGGTCTGAAACCTGGGTTATTCTGGAGTTTCAGTTACTTACTGTATGTTTCACCACTGTATTCACCAAAGTTTTTGCTGAAATCTAGTCAGCCAATCAGAGCATCCACTAAACACCTCGTTCTCAGCAGAGAGGTGTAAAACAGGGTGGAAATGTTTTTTGACACTAAAATCCACGTAAATATCTTCATAAGGAGGTCAAGACTGCAAATAAAACACCAGAAATGTTACAAGAGGGGACCTTTAAAATGTCACTGAGAAACATGTCAAAATCCTGTGAGATGAGGAACCAAACGATCTAAAATACTTCAGTTGGAGCTAAAATGGAACTTAAACACAGCAAAACTACAGAACAACTCAAACACAGAGTGGTGTTACAGTGACGGCTCATTTCCCTCGCAAATGACCTTTTGTGAAGACACCAAGTATAAAATACCAGCCGAAAGTTTCCTTTTACAGCATGAACATAATCTGCATATATAATCTGCTCTTTGTTTTATGTGTCATTTAACGACTAAAAGAGACGGTGAGAAGCCCGCTAACTTTCCCAGACTATAATATCACTCAGCTCAAAAAGAGGAGATAAAAGCTTCTGTTGGAATTCAGCATGTCTGCCTGCTGCCACTATTCCCAACACCAACTGCTTTCTTCCATCCGTCTAGACTCTGAAAACACTCTATTTTGGTTCCCCTTAGTCCCTTTCTCCATCAAACACAAACCCCCTGCGTCTCCCTTCCTGTCAGCTCTCAGAATTTCACAATAGGTGGAGAGAGCTTCAAAGAAAGCACACGGGCTCATTAGACAGAAGTCCCAGAGGGAGATGAGTTGTCACCAGCAGCCCACATGCAAGACACAACAAACCACATAACACAACATCAAAACAAGGCCGGACATCAACGTGCAAAACAATCAGGCTGCCTGCACCCCCACAGAGAGATGGTATTAGTATTCATGTAGGATACCTCCTCAGCAACAGAACCACAACTCATCTCACAGACACACCAAGGTACGATCCCTGCTGCTCGCACAACACACCTGGACAAACAAGCTGCAGCGCCATAGGTGTGTGTGTGTGTGTGTGTGTGTGTGTGTGTGTGTGTGTGTGTGTGTGTGTGTGTGTGTGTGTGTGTGTGTGTGTGTGTGTGTGTGTGTGTGTGTGTGTGTGTGTGTGTGTGTGTGAGAGAGAGGGACTTAGGAGGGTATTGGTCTCTCTCTCTCTCTCTCTCTCTCTCTCTCTCTCTCACACACACACACACACACACATCCACACACAGTATACACACACACACACTCTCTCTCTCTCTCACACACTCTCTCTCTCTCTCTCTCTCTCTCTCTCTCTCTCACACACACACACACACACACACACACACACACACACACACACACACACAGAGACAGACAGACAGCTGTGAGTAGTTGTAATGGAGGTCAATTGAAGGTAGCCAAATGAACTTCCACTCTTCCACACATATAGGCCATATATGCTTTTTATAATTAGAATTTAAGAATATGTCACAATTATGTCTGTTTTTGTTCGGGTTCACGTGTTCTGTAAAATGTGGAAAACTTTGACAAATGTGGAGCAGCTTCTAGAATGGAGGCAGACTAAACCTTTATAGACTACTTTTTCCTCCGCACTCTAATGTTTTCTCTAATGGTGCACCATGTTGGACATCACTCACCAATACAGTAATGATTAGACTTAGCCATTAATGAGCCTTACGTAATACTATAGTTCTATATATCAAATTTGATAAAATATTCAGCCAATAAGAAAACTAAAGAGTAAGATTTAGATGTTTACCAAGCAATGTTCCACAGCATATTTCTGGAGTGAAATATCCTGGAGTTCAACAAAGAGTTGGATTGTGGAAGTTTATTTTCTAAGTTAGACTCCAGCTTGTGTTCAGAGACTCTTTGGTAATATTCTGGTGTTCATTCTCTGAGTGTTGAGGAGCATCATTCAACACGACTCTGTGTTTACTGCACAGATTTGTTGATGAATTAGCATTTCCCAGCATGCCTTAGTTATTTCTTTGTAACTTTTGAGAATAAAGCAACCAAATTAAATCAAAGTGATGGGCAGAAATTAATATTTAGTTTTGTTAAAACATGCTGTTTTTTTTATATTTCAATAAAGACATAATGATAAATAAAATGGGGCTATCATTCAAAACCATAAATGTACAATGCAGGAATGTAACATATAGACCAATTTGTCAGTTTTTAACTTGTTACATAAAGTTTTAATGCAGAAATAATTGTTGCAGACTGAATATAATCACACTGAATACAATTGTTCAATATAAATGTGCCATGAATATGTTGTTAATTTGTTATCTGTCTTACATAAAACCATTATAGTGTGATGCAATTTGAACTCCATGAATGGTAAGTGATTCACATGTTGGCTGTTAACACTGAAACAGTTTCACATTCAAACAACTGAAGGTTAAAGTATATTTATTCTTCATGGGAGTCGAGTTTTAACTCCCAAAGATTTCAGGTTCAACTCCTGAAAAGTGTTAAAGATCAACTTCTAGAAAAGAGTTCGTTCCACTCTGCTTCAGTGAATTCGATGGTCTCACATGTAACAAAGCAAATAGAGTTGATTTGAACTCAGAGTTTATTCCAAAGATGTGAATTTGCTGTGAAGTGTTGAAATTACGAAACGTTTCATATTAAAGAGGCATCACCTGTTTCATACATCCTCACATCAATCATGAAACCTGAATAAAAACCTTTAATAAAAACTGCAAAATCCAAAGTAACTCAGCAAAGCCATATATATTCAGTACCTCAGCTTTCATAGAGCAAAGTCACAAAGTGCTTCAATGTGTCATAAAATGGGAAGTTTCTGTTGCAGGAATGTTGTGTTGGTGTAAATCATACACTTTCTTTTAGTAATAACTTACATCTGAACACAGACATGAAACATTTCGGTAGCATTGACCGTGACTTGTACATCATGATGTCTGATATCAATCCAGAATAAACCTCAATTAATCTGCTTAGAAAAATGACAGAATGAAAAACACTTCAACACTTCCCTGAGAATCACCACATTTTCAAATATTCTTCAGTTCCAAAATAATCCCGATGGGGTTTATTTTTTTTTCCTTTCATCATGTTGCCATGTTTATATTTCTCAGATGTTATGTAATAGTGAAATTTCATCTGAGCTCTTTACACAGAAAAAAGACTAAGAGATCCACTTTAATACACAAGGACATCTGTTAAGATGAAGTTGCATCGTTCAGTGAAACTGTTTAATCCTTGTTGATAATTTTATAGTTTTTCATTTATATTTTGTAAAATGTGTTTTTGCTTTGTTTTCATCTGTAAAAGTTGCTTCGTTGATCGTTTCCTCTCTGTTGCTGTGTCTCAGACTTAGATGGCCACTACCCTCCGTACGGCTATGCTGATCTGCCTCTGGACACCCTGCCGCTCGACCCTGACCTCCACGAGGCCTACATCCCTGACATGACCTACGACCCCAGACAGGCCTACCCTGAACCCCTCTAACAGGTCAGCACACACATAGACCCTCACAAACAGTCACACCAGCCCTGCATGCTGATTCCCATTTCCAGCAAATAATTACTAACGCACTAATAATTAGATTAGGTTTATTGTAGTAAATGACTTAACAATTACAAAACATCTTCTCTTTTAACCTCCTGAGACCCAGCGGGAAAAAGGTTTTGCAGTTTAGAATGTTTTTAGATAATTTAAGTATTGTGGTTGAAAGAAATGTTACAGCAAGAATGTTTTCAAAAATATGATTTATTTTTTTTATTTTTTTATCATGTGTCCCTTGTAGTGGAAATGGGGTCTTAGTTGATTACAGGTCGTAATGATATTTTATTGTTTCATGTGTCTTCATGTAAACATTTAATTTCATGTAATAAACATAAAAACAGTTGGATGAAGGAGACACGTCTGAACACTCAAACATAATTTTAAAAATGACATCTCCCTTCTTATCAGTGAAGTCTCAAAGTGTATTTGATTGTTTTTCTAAGTGCAGAACGAATGTTAAATCCTCCAGCCAAGATGAAACTGTGGGTTGACTCAGAAAACGGATATCTGAACAGCTTCCAACAAGAACATTTAGAGAAATGACAAAAATGAAATCAAACTAATTTTAAATCTCCGTTACTGGAGTGGAACCGGGCCACCGTCTCCTTATTAGTGTTTTAATGTGCTCTTGAGTAACCGGGTTTACAGTTACAGAATTTCTGCAGTACCTATATTTCTTAAGTATGATGTAATCATAAATCCTCATTTCACCAGGCAGAAGATTTCTCCTGTCAATATAAAGTTGCTGCCACACCAGAGTAGGGATTTGGTGATGATGATCATGTAGTACAGGGGACTCAAACTCGCGGCCCGAGACGATATTTTGTGGCCCCTACCTGAACATGAAAGTTTAATGTTAGTGCGGCCCGCGAGTTTTTTATGAATGGCACTTTCCAGTGTTGTGTGCGGAGCTGAACGAACCGACCAATCACGGTGGGGTATATGGATCTCGGGGGCGGGACATCGACCGGGCTTGATGCAAGCAGAGAAACATTTCTCAATGAGTGAAAGTGACAGCAGCGTTGCCATGGAGAGTTTTCTTCCGGGCCTGGCTGGCTGCCTCGTTTCTATTCGGCAAACGTGGACATCCGTCCCAGCGCGCTGCGTTCACAACACTTCAAAAAAAAAGTTTTTTAAGTCGCTGCCCAGCGGGACATTACACGTATATATGTCTCTCTCTGACAAAATAAACCAAAGTGATGCGTACGCGGCGAGATAAAAGAAAGGAAATAATGTAGTCGAATGTGGTCTGCAGTCACATACCGACACCTGTCCGTCGGCAATAACAGTCCCCGATAACCCGGACCAATTATAGGGTCGCACCGTTATTTGGGGGGTCATTATTTTGTTATTTGCATTGCCTCACACGATGAACACGACATATATTTCTAGATGATGTCATAAACACGGCTAAACACGACAGTGACACCAAGTGGAATTAAAATATATTCCACAGCCCCAAACATGTGTTTTTCAAAGCCTGCAGTGAAGAGAAAGGTCGGTGATGAGCACAGACAATCCCAGGGAAAGTGGAGATGCAATATTTCTTTGTTGAGCACAGGGGCACCCCGACGTGTCTTATTTGCACAGAGAAAGTTGCGGTGCACGAGGAATACAATTTGAAACGTCATTACACAACTAGACATGCTGAGGAGTACGTAAACTACCAGGGAGATGAGAGAGCCAACCGGGCTGCAAATCTTAAAACACGTCTACTGAGGCAACAAGATTTCTTCAAGAAAGCAACCAAAGAGAATAATGCAGCAGTCGAAGCTCGCTGCGTGGTTAGTGAGATGATTGCTGAGGCGGGAAAGCCGTTCACAGAAGGTGAATTCATCAAAAAGTGCATATTACAGGCTGCAAGTATCGTCTGTCCGGAAAAGAAAGGTCGGTTTAGCAACATCAGCCTTCCTGCCAACACCGTAGCAGAGCGCATTTCTGACCTGTCAAGTAACATTTATGATCAACTGTGTGAGAAAGCCAAATATTTCAGTGTATACTCAGTCGCTCTTGATGAGACCAAAGACATCAGAGACACCGCCCAGCTCGCAATGTATGTCCGTGGTATCGATGACAATTGTGAAGTGATAGAGGAGTTGCTCACAGTAATCCCAATGCATGGCCAGACCACCGCTCAGGAGATATTTCACCAGCTGTGTGATGCCATGGAGAATGCCGGTTTGCCATGGAAGAGGTTTGTTGGAATAACAAGCGATGGAGCGCCATCAATGACAGGGAGGACAAATGGACTGGTGGCACTTGTTCCAAACAAACTGGAAGAGGAGGGTGCAGAGGAGGCCATTGCTCTGCACCGCATTATCCATCAGCAGGCCCTTTGCAGCAAATGCCTGAAGTTTGACAATGTGATGTCTGTCGTTGTGAAATGCATCAACCAAATCAGATCCAGGGAAGGTTCTGTGCTTGTTTAGAGGAAATAGAGTCAGAAGATGGGGATGTGCTCTACTTCACCGAGGTACGTTGGCTCAGCAGGGAAACGCCTTGAAGAGATTTTTTTGAGTTGAGAGCAGAAGTGAAAGCCTTCATGGAGAAGGATGGGGTGGCTGTTCCTGTGCTAAGTGATCCCAAATGGCTCATGGACTTAGCTTTTCTTGTTGATATCACACATGAGCTTAATGTACTGAACAAGAGTTTACAAGGCCAGGGGCAACTGGTCAGTGCTGCCTATGACAACGTGAGAGCATTCTCCACAAAACTTGTGTTATGGAAAGCCCAGCTCTCTCAGACAAACCTTTGCCATTTCCCAGCATGCAAGGCACTCGTGGATGCAGGCACACCATTCAGTGGTGAGAAGTATGTTGATGCCATTTTGAAGCTACAGGAGGAATTTGATTACAGATTTGCAGACTTCAAGACGCACAGAGCCACATTTCACATTTGTGCGGACCCCTTCTCCTTTGATGTGCAAGATGCCCTCCTGTGCTTCAAATGGAGCTCGTTGACCTGCAGTGCAACTCTGACCTCAAAGCCAAGTTCAGGGAGGTGAGTGGAAAAGCAGACAAGCTTGGGCAATGTTTGAGAGAATTGAGCCCCAGCTTCCCTGAGCTTTCCCGAGTGTTCAAGCGGACCATGTGCCTTTTTGGGAGCACATACTTGTGCGAAAAGCTCTTCTCCACCTTGAACTTCAATAAGTCCAAGTACAGGGCCAGACTTACTGATGGTCATCTTCAAGCCATACTGAGGGTCTCAACTGCTTCCTCCCTCAAGACAAATGTGGCTCAGCTATGCGAGAGGAAGCGCTGCCAGGTCTCTAGCAGCAAAGAGTAGGCAAGAGAAGCCATGTTCAGAAGAACAGTTCATGTTCTTCAATGTTCCATTCATGTTCAGAAGAACAGTTCATGTTCAGAAGAACCCATTGAGGTTAAAGAACTGTTAATAAAGACGTTTAAATCTGAATACAGCAGATATAGAAGACTGAAGAAACCACACATAGTTGCTGACTAGAGAAATCTAATTATTATTATTTTATTTATTACTGATTTATTTACTTATTTACTTATTCATTCTTAATTTGTTTATTTATTTTTTCATCTTATTTTGTGTTAAAAAAATAAAAATAAAGACATTTGAGAAGATTGGAATTTTTTTAACAAAGCTTTTCTTGTGGAATACCCGATGCGGCCCAGCCTCACCCAGACTCTGCCTCCAGCGGCCCCCAAGTAAATTAAGTTTGAGACCCCTGATGTAGTACTCTGACATAGACAGCATATAGACACATTTCCTAAAATCTATTCATATAAATAAAGTGTAACATACCCAACATGATTATGCTCACTTACTGGAGTACAAAGACAAAGTAGCCAATCTGCTCAGAGGCGCCGCTGCTGCCGAGATGGACAACAAGTATCTGTAGATACTATGCTGATATAAATTATGGGGCTGGTGTAGCTGGTTACTACGGTAACTCATAAAGAAAGATGTTGTTTTGAGGTCTGTTCTTATTTCTGAGAGACGTGAGCTGTTCACAGTTGACAGAAGGGTATGAGGACTCCAGCTGCTTTTCTGACGTGTTGGGAATTATATAATATCGTTATGTCATTTTCTGTAAATATAAAGCCTGGCTGGGTACTCTGTAATTATTATGTCTCAAAGAGTGTTTACATGATTTTTAATGACAGTCTCAATCAAAACATCGTAGTAATTTCATGCCACTGTGAGAAACTGCTGGCTGTGTGTGAGTGAACAAACAACCTGACGTACAACCATCTTCTGGAAACTGGCAACAGTGTGGTGCACGTTTCATCTTATTTTAAAGTGGTGATTCAAAGGCCAGAACAAATGATACATGATTGAAGATGTTGCTGTGACTATCATTGGAAAAACCTCTTCAGCTCTTTATGATTGGGAGGTAGTCTCGGGAATATTTTGGAATACATACTTTTGGTGGTGAAAAATGTATCCTGTTGATAGAAAACAAAGTATAATCTGGAAAACAATTCCTCTGACACATATTTACTGTGGCTGTATTTAATAATGTAATTTAAGTGTCACTTAATTAGTAAGATGAAGAGATACTGGTACCTGTGTTTTTGAATAGAGCTCATTGTTTCTCCCTGGTTCTTTTGCTCAACTATAAGCTAATAATGTTCAATGCCATGACAAATCTTAATCTTCTCACCACAACCTGATAAAAAGCTAAATTCAATGTTTCAATGTCAAACTATTCCTTAAAAACTATTGTTTGAAATGCTGCAGCCAAATATTTGGTGCACTGTCTTATATGTAGTATCTTGTGTGACGACACCTCGGTTGATGATGATGCTCAAGAACTCTTGATCTTTTTGTTGCAGGAGAAAACAACAGAAACATTGAAAGAGAGAGAGAACAAGTCATAGGAAGAAAGACTGGAGGGAAGGATGGAGGATGGAGGAGAATAGAGGTTTTTATCACAAAGGGAATCAGCCCTTTTCAACGGGGAAAGAAATCCCATTTGGCAATCAAGAACTATTGAAAGAGGTTGCTTATCAAAAAGAGGTTTATTGTTGCTGTAAATGAAAAATGTAACTTTGTTATAATGTTTTACTGTGGGCTGAAAGTGGGGGGTGTCTGACGTTTCGAGGCATCGTTACACGGGTACCTTTTTGAAGCAATCAAATTAGGTAAGAATGCCTTACACTGACATTTGAGACATGCAAACCATTGCTGAACCAAACTCAGCTGATGATCCTCACCAAATGTTTTAGCGCTTCATCTGTAAACATTTAGAAACAAGTAAGAACATTTGAATCAGCTGAAATGTACAAGTGTGACGTCATTGAAGTTCCCTGCCTGTTCATTAGTTTTAAATATTTCCATCCATGTATCTCATGAAAAACATTCATATTAGTCAGTAATAGGTTTCTTTATATTACACAGTCTATCACAATCCCCAGTTTAACACAATTAATCACTGAACCCACAAAAACATGAAAAGTCTGAGGTCTTTGCTTGTAAAACACTCAACATGTACCAGGAATAGAATTTCTCCCTTCTTGGCAGTAATGCCGAACACCATTGCTACCAAAGGCTACCCGTGTATCCCAGCCTTAAGCTGCTGTCTTATAGATGTCTCCACTGTGTACTTGAACAGTGCATTATGTCCCAGGGTGTCCATGTGTGGTTGTTGCATGGTAGTATATTGTGTACCCATTGAAATAGTGTTCACCTTTGCATTCTGGGTAAAAAGGAAATCTGGGTTTTTACAAGCCATTCTTGGATTACGCCAGCCATTTGGAAAAGTTGAGTGCAGAACTGGACTACAAAACCCTCCATGGCCCAACCTCACTTTCACCAAGCAGGTTTTCTGTTCAAATGACCACAGGAAATGGACTGTAATTTGCAAACTCAACTTTTCCCAGATGTACTCAGAATATCTTCAGTGGAAATGGACCACGGCTCTCTGATCAACAGACCAACAGAACTTTACAACAGTACGCACGCTGTGTATCGACATGAGTGACTTTTGTACTCGGGGTGTGCTGATCATTTCAATATGAAATGTGTCAGTAGTTCACTGTTAATGGACGGGAGCAAGTTCTAATACATACTCAATGCTGCTCACAGCATGTATGAAGAATTCAGTCTGTGATCGGTGTGCAGCACCATTTCTATCCAACCATTACATAATAGTTTGATCCAAATGGTTTGCATTTAAGTGCAGCCGCAGTTGGACGTGGACATTATGGACAGTTGGGTCACAAAGTGCTCTGTGCTCCAAGGGACGATGTGATCTTAGTCACCAAGGGACGACGTGATCTTAGTCACAGGGTTTCTGTTTCTGTACTCAACTAACAACATCAGCTGTAGCTTACAGTATGAAAAAAAGCACAAATATAACGACTTAAATAAAGCAGCTGCTGAGATAATCTTCTACAGATCTTAAATTCTAAATCTTCAGTCATGAAAGTTTGTCCTGGGATTCATTTATTCTGCTTGCACAGAGGACTTGCAGTGTTTCTGAAAGATTTAGAATACTTGTGTTTAACCATGTCCATCAAAGAAATAAAATACAATCAAATTCACTTTGTTATATGTATTTCATTTTTATGTGTGCATTTACTGTCATGATTAAATGAAAACGTGTTAAAAGGCCAGTTATCTAGCTTGTTGTCTTCTAACTGAATTAATTGTTTTAAGTGCTTCGCATTTAGCTTCGGCAAGTCAATGATATCCCTGAAATACACCTTTCACTTTGTTTTCTGTCATGTGATTTGATTTTAATTTGGCATGGAACATACTATATCACAATGAAAAACAATTTATTCAGTTATTCAAGAGAAAAGGCCAAACAATGTCTTTTTAAACAAACTAGTATACAGCAATGCAAATGCATACATAAAAGGCAAATACATACATGCCAATGTATGTTGTATTTTTTTCTTAATTAGTTTAAATTCAAGCACCTGAACACTTTCACATCACTAAAAAAGTTTCAATGGGCCAATAACCATGTGCAGTCAGATGATGGATATTGTCATGTTGGACTTTCTACTACTTTCAATAGAACTAATGTCAAAGCTAATACAAGTTGTTGTTGTTTTTTCAGGGAGTGAAACAGTGAGTGATTAATTAATTAATTAATTAATCATACATCTATCTAGTAAATGTATTGTAGGGAAGTGGGTGCATTCTGGACCTTTCCCCTTCAGGCTAACAGTCCTGTTGGCCTCATTAGTATCACACTTGGTGGAAAGATAGAGTTTAAATATGGATGACGCATCTCCTCCTGCTTGGTTCTTCTCTTAGCTTAACACCAAGGGTAGAACTCAAAACCACATCTCCACCCCCCGTCTCTACTCTGCAGACTCTGGTTGCAAATGATGTCACCGGCACAAAATGTCAGCACCCATTTCCACAATATTTTGGCTTGACCTTTGGGGAGGTATAATGTTGTTCATCTTTACATGCAGTCTATGGGTTGAGATGAGATGATAACCAAAGCAATGAAATGTTCATTGTGCACTCAAATCCCAACAAGTCATGCTTTGATGGTAAAACTAGACAGCTGTTTTTAAGAGTCGAACTTTAACTGAAGCTGTTTTTTACTGCAAAAACGTAACTCTAATGCTCGGTTCTTCCTTCCCTCTCACACCTATTTGTATCATCTGTTTGGTAGGTGTCTAGTGCTTCCAACTACATCTCGGTTTTGTTCTGATCCACTATAAGCGTTGTGATTATTTTTCCATCCTCTTGACTGAGATGTTGAATTTTTCCTGCACTATTTGGCTGTTTTTTGTAAATCTTTGTTTATCCAATGCTGAGAAATCTTGTGCTCCACCACTGACTCCAGCTCAGGCTGAACATTATGGTTTGTTCAACAAGTGCTGGTCATCCTGGAGACTGTTGTTGTTTGTTGTGATCAGTGTGTGAAACATCAGGCGCTATACAAGAACAAGCACGGTTGTGTTTTGTACGGTCTGTTATTTCTTTGTTCTGTGATCCAAGGACTGAGCATTGAAAGAAAACATGACCCAAGATAAATTAGGGAGTTTTATTTTGTATTTATATGTATTGGCATTTTATTTTGTACCAGTTATATATATTTTGTGGCCTTTTTAAACATGCAGAAAAGTGGCAAAGAGATCAAATGTATTGATTTGATTACAGTATATGTACACATTATTTGAGTGTGGATGTTTGCTATGTTTTTTTTTTTTTGCTATGTAACCCAACAGGATGTTAATTGCAGCTTAAATTATTTCCTAAACCTGTAGCAATTTAAAAAATGTCAAATTATTTTTAAAGCTTTGTTTTTTCTGCAGCTTGCACTATTATTAGTTTTCCATTAACAGACTAAGAACTCACAGTATAGAAACCAACACTTTTCACAGCTAAAACACAGCTTTTTAGAAAGTATAGACCAGAGAGGCCTCGGGTCAGCTGACCGGGCTGGTTTCTGTTCACATCAACCAGGTATTTTGAATTAGTTTTTGTATCCAACCCTGTGGCAGGTCACTGAGTCACTACCAGCCTTCTTCCCCATCAGGGAGAGCTACCTATTCTCACGCTGGGGTGGCGTGCTGTGGAAGCAGCATCTGTATGTTATCCAAACAGGCAGCTGAAGCACCCACGTGATCTTGCTGCCTGTTTTCTATCGTTGGCATTTTCCATGTTCGCATTTTGTCAGTGGAACCAATGTGATGTGTTTCCTCTTTGTGGGCTCGCATTGCATTTGGACGAATAACAGATAGTGTTAGCTTCTAAATTTAGCAGCATTTCACTTGAACTTGTAACTAGTCTTGAATAACAGTGCGTCATAGTGAACGCTTAGTAAATTACACTCTATTCCAAATGCCATAAATGTTTTGATTACATCTATGCTATTCTAAAATCGATAAGATTTTGAAAAAAAGATCCTTTTAAGATGAATTGAAAATAATTCTGAAACCTTCCCCAAAATGTATTGACAATGAGATTTGAATTTCATCTGTCATGTACGGGGAACTAAGACCCCTGTAGCCCCCTCCGACCCCCCCTTCCACACACACACACACACACACACACACACACACACACACACACACACACACACACACACACACACACACACACACACACACACACACACACACACACACACACACACACACACTAACTACAGTTACCCTACTGTTGTGATGTCTCACCTGGTTGATTAATCACCATCAGATACAGAAACCATGGTAATGGATAGATGTCTGTCTGGGGTTTTGGTACTTCAGGCCTGACAGTGCAAAATCTCTACATTACTGACAAGATATTGAACAGATGGATTATTGGCATCTGAGCAGGAAATGTCCTTAATAACTGAAGAAGTTGCTTTAGAGAACCACCCTAATTTCTGACCAACAGCTTTAGATGTTGCACTTGAAAAGGACAGTACAGTCGCAGTAGTCACAGATGCAGCAATCACACTTGAACTCTTGAAGGACTCCAGCACAGCCCTACTTTTCACAATATTAATGTGTACATTACCAATAATGAAAGAGTCTCTTTTTTGATCCTATGGTATGCATGACTGTGTGTTTGTGTGTCATTTGATGTGGCAGGGGATGACTGCACTGCTGAAAGGAAGGGGGGGATCCTAAATATAGGGAGGAAGTTTCAGGGGATAAATGTGACCAATGTGCCCCCTGCTGGTTTTCATCAAAGAAGACACCAAATCCCATATGCTGCTGGCAAAACAAAAGAAAAGAAAACAAACAGCATGATTGGAACCAGACATGAATAATTTAATATAACATCATGACAACCTCCTTTGCAATATGTCATACTCATCATAATGCAGTACTTACAATTCAACTAAAAATGATGGTTTTATATGGCAATGGAACTTCTTCTGGATAATACAGAAATAAAATGTGATGATTACATTTCACATCATAGCATTTTTTTTTTTTAAATGTGAAATATACAATGTATATCCCACTGGAGGCCTAAATGCTGACTTTCCTCAACTATGGAGGTGGAAAAAAACTGATTTCTTAATTATTGTAATTATGTAGTCACACTTCCACAGTGACAATCAGCAACAAGATCCACATCAGATGATTTCAGCACTGGCTTCACTGGCTTTTCAGCATTGTTCCCCACTCCAACTTTTTAAACCACTGTTGGTAGAACTTGAAAGTTCCTGACTTTGGTGCCCTCTGGGAACAGAGGGAATAGGCTGCATTAAACACAGATCTCATTTCCACGTGCAACATGCATTTTCTAACTGGATCTGGATGTTCATGCAATTGTAAATGCACACAGAATTCAATCGAATGCAATAAGAATTTGTTTGGGTCAATCAGACCACAGCTTGAGGTTGTTTGTGCTCATCGACTCCCGATTAGACATTTGTACCAGTGCTGGGGGATTCAAGTGTGAAGGAAGTGTGATGTTGCCCTGTCATACAAGGTCTGAAACTCAAAATGTATTGATTTTTTGGTAAAGTATTATGTGCACTCACACTAACATGATATGACTTATAAAATCAAGTGTTATCCTTGATAATTGTGTTCATGATGCGTGTCTTTTATTTTTACAGTAAATAAACAAAAATCTTATACGTACAAGTTGATTTTTGTTGTATCATGGCACGAGTTCCGGTCTGCCGATCTTAATTTGCATAATGTGGTCTGATAACAACAATCAGATCTATGTGGAAAAACTGCGTCACATTTAGAACTTAAAGAAAAACCACAAATCACTTTCAGGTTTTTGACAAATCATTGTATTATGATGTGCAGCATACTATGTTATGTTTACTTTAAACCACTTCAAAACTGTATAGAAAAGCTCTTGCTCCAATCACCAAAAGTCTTCGTTCCATTGGTCAGATAAACATAGTTGCATTGTCTGAGAGTTTTACAACCATGTAAAAAACACTCTTAACATGCTTAATATTACAACGTAAAACAGTAAATCTTCCAGTAAACAAGTAAAACCTTCAAAGAGAAGGCGTAGTTTCTAATTTATGACCTGGGCCTCTGATTACACCGCTTACATCTTCATACCCATTTTTTTTACCAAACCCAATCTCATTAAATGTTTATTTAATTTCAAATAAATGAGATAAGACATTTTCCTGTGCTTTTAATATCGTTCGCCACCAGCATGTATTCCAAACTAATACATACTGACCATTTAAAATACCATACACCATTTGACAGTTTATTTTAACACCATATAAGATAAGACAGTACATTTCCTCACTGAAAAAGCCAAAGCAAGTTTCCTTCTTTCTGCAACATTTGCATGTGCCAACTGATTGATAGTTTAGGTCAGAAAATGTCATGGTTTGGATAACTGAAAGGACCATAAATAAAACAATTAAAATAAATCAATAAATACTTCAGTCATAGGGCTACTTTCTTTCCTTGTCGACTTTTTCATGCAAAGGCAAATTATGTACTACCATACGGGATACAGTACATGGTAAAACAAATAAATAATTGAAATAACAAAAAAAAAACATTTTGTAATTGTCAATGCAATATACAACATGGAAAAGTCCACAGTGACATGATACACAAAGTGTTGAGTTAGATTTAATCAAACCCACCTTTCTCTAATGCCAACCAAAGATGGAAGTCTGGATTTGAACTACGGCCTCTGGTGAGACAATTGAGTACTGGGTTTGCCATTGTCTCACTGAAATAAACAAGACCTTCCCTGAAAGAGACGTTGTCTGGGTGGCACCATATGCTGCAGTAAAACCTGAATATATCATTCAGCATTAATGCTTCCTTCCAGATGTGCAAGTCACTCATGTCATGTGTACTAATGCATCCCTGTACAATCACGGATACTGGCTTTAGAACCGAGCTGATAACAAGCTGGGTGGTCCCTCTCCTCTTTAGTCTGGAGCACATGATTTCCAAAAACAATTTCAAATTTGTATTTGTCAGACTACAGGACAGTTTTCCCCTTTGCGAGTCCCAAAGAGATGATATTTGTTATGGTTTCTTCTTTGGAGAGTTTTAACCTGCATTTGTGGACGCAGCGATGAACTGTGTTCAGAGACAATGGTTTTCAGAAGTGTTCCTGAGCCCATGCAGTGATTTCCACTCGAGAATCGTGGCTGTTTTTAATGCAGTGCTGCCTGAGGGCCCGAAGATCACCACCATCCAATATTGTTTTTTGGCTATTTCCCTTGTGTTCAGAGATTTCTCCGGATTCTCTGAATCTTTTGATGATAATATGAACCGTAAATGATGAAATGCACAAATGATTTGCAATTTTACATCAAGGAACATTATTCTTAAATTGTTGCATTATTTGACAACAGAGTCTTAAGAGAGTGGTGAACCTCTCCCCATCTTCATGATAGACTCTGCCTTTCTAGAATGCTCTTTGTGCACCTAATTAGTCATAAGATGTTCCAACAAGTGTTTGTTTTTTTGCATTACACAATTTTTCCAACCTTTTAGTGACCCTGTCCCAAAAAAATTTTTAAACATGCTTTTGCCATCAAATTCTAAATGACCATATATTTTTCAAAAAATAATACATTTCTGTTTCAACATTTGATGTATTGTCTTTCTGTCTGTTCTATTTTCAATCAGATATGGTTAACATGATTAGAAACTTATCGCATTCTTTCGCATCCCATCACACTTTTTTTCAAATTGGGGATGTAGGATGAAGTTTGCCATGAACTTGATTAAGTACAGCCATGAGCCCCTGCGAGACTAATCATGTATTTTGGATACTCCATGACCTTTCTTTTTCTCTAAAGTCTGTGCTGATGATTTCAGACTAATTTTACCTAAATGATAACCACACTGAAGTTGCCATGTTTGACAAAGAGGTTTTGACATAATCATCCACTTAATGGTCTATTAAACAGTCGCTCTTAGCATTTGTAACTATAAACCAGGGATAAACAACATGCATTGATATCGACTATGTCCTGAAAATTAAATCAAAGGGCATTAAAGGCTTCAACAGATTACAAAGCAGAACATTATTTTGATGAGTTCAAGGCTTGCTGAACAATAATTTTGTACAGAGGCACATACTCATTTATTAAGGGCTTTGAAATTAGAGTTTTAACATTTTATCTGATCTGAATCCAGCCTCCCTACAACTATGGAGTTCACTCAATATGGTTTAGAGTGGGCATGACAAGGGTTTCCTAAAAACACGCCATTTTTTAGAACATTCAATCCAACATTAAGGGGTTGCATCATCCTAAACCACGCTTGTAATGAGCCTGTTTGAACAATGGAGGGAGCTCCAGTCCTGGATATCACAACACTGCTTTACCATGAGAATGAAAATGTTTGAAGACCTTCTCCACACTGCCAGGGAGAACATTTGTAGTAATAAAGCTACATACCACTTGATTTTTCATGTGCAGATATTTTGTTGTAGAACATCACTGTCAAAAGAGTTTTTTGTTGACTTTTAGACAGAGGAGACCGGAGCCAGAATACAAGTTAAAAGGTTTAATCAGCAGTTGATTAATGTTGTACAAGAGCAGCGTTTTAACAATGCACCGACATTATGTGGTTACAGAGTGAAAAGCTCAGAGTATGAGCATTTAAAGTCAGTATTTATGTCTCTTGTGGACGTGGTCCTCGTCGACTCAGACGATACATTTCTCTTCAGGCTGAGGCCTTCATAATTATCTATTAATAAAGGGGCTGTTATTGACTACTTGATGAAAATAACAAGTTGAGCTATCTCTACACAGGCACAAAGAGTTGTTCAAGGACGTGTCTCCACGTATTTTACCATATAAAAATGAAATTCTTATAACAATCACCTTTGCTGAAAGTAACTCGAATTATTTCTTAATAAGAATGTATACCTTAAAGATGTGGTTTATCTATCCTTTGTTGGTTCAAAATAATTTCCCAAAAAGTTTCTGATAGTTACACGAAGGCAAAGTGGATCTCTCACAAAGTTTTTCTAATGTAGAAGGTTTTAAAAACTCTCTGGGGGATGTCCTCCATCAATGAACAACCGCTGACTGTATTATAACATTTTCTTATCCAATCTTAAATTAGATGAATGAGCTGAAACGCACTGCCTGTCTCCTAACAGTGTAGTCTTTGCTTTTCTGTGTTTCTTGAAACCTCCTGAAAAGACATTAGTAAACTACAAGACCTGTATAACCTGACCTGCATCTATAAAACCTTGGACCAACTGGGCGCAAGGTGATGCTTCAACAAAATGTTTTTTACAATTATATCGTTGTCTGCCTCTGCATTACTTCCTGTGGTCTTACAGTAATGTTAAATTGTCAAGGTCTTTGGTCGACTGCTTGCATTTCATTCATTAAAATCACATTTCATTGACAATTCAATAAGAAACAAGCTGCCAATCTGCAAAGAGCCCAATCATTTCCACTCGCAGCTGTATTTTTAATATGTTTTTACTGAGGTCAGACACTGACTTGGTCACTTGTGTTACCCATCAACAAATGCATTCGGGTCATTTTTCAGCCTGGTGATCTCCCACTTGTTTCTCTCTACCATGAATTTTTATATACTTCCATTTGATCAATAAGTCCAAAAAGTCCAAATACAAATCCAGCTTTGCCATACTTCCTTGGCATAGTAACAGGTTTTGCAGGTAATTATCACCTAATTAGTTAATGACCAGATTGTATCTGGAACTCAGTCATTGTTATTATTTCTGCCTACTGTACATCATCATCATTATTACCATCATCTATCATCTATCATCATGTTATTACCTTTCATTCAATGTTAATTTACTGTTCCAAGTAAATTATTGGGGACTTTTTGTCGTCAAGCAAAACTGAATAAGAGTGTTACATTTTATAAAACATATTTTTCTATTAAGAATTAACTGTCAATTGCTTGCTGACTTGATGTCATTGTAAATGAGGGTCATTTCTCAAGTATAAATAAACGTTGAATAAAATAATTGTTATATATATTAAACTAAGCTTTTTAGTATTGGAAAACTATGTGTGTGTTTGTAGTGGGAGGTCAGGTGCATCTGCATCTGCAGGACTGGTGCCCTCTGAACGAACCCTGCAGCTCCATCATCTTAGTGACAATAAGGAAAACAAAAACATTTCTGTATTACTGTGTCTACTTTTAATTTTATGATGTTGTCTGTCAGACTTTCAGAATACTGGAGTGATTATATTGCACACTCACACGCAGAGACAACTACAACATACAAACAAACACTTATTGTCGCTGTTGTTTTACACGTTTGACCAACCTGAATAGAGTCGAACTGCAAGGTCCAGTGTCTTCGTCTCTTATCGCAGACAAGCAATTGAAGAAAAAAAATATTTTTTCCCGCTTAACATTTTTCTCCTGAATTGCAGAATTAATAAGGAGTTTGAATTATATCTCTCTCACATGTGACCTGCTATGCATCAATTATTGATCACCTGTTTCTACACTAGCGAGACATAATTACCTTCTGTAATGTGAACCCTTCATCAAATTTAAACATTTATATTGCTTATCTTTCTGCCTAACCCCCTGGCTAAATTTTTCTAATTACACTAATCAAACTGAGCTGGAGAGTAATTCTTCTCTTTGCTTCCAATGGAAACCAGGGATGACATGCACATTTCACATGACCCCGGAGTACTTCACTTCCAGTGAGGTGAAATGATGAATAATGGCTGGTGTCCCTCCTTCGTTTTGTCTGATGATGTACTGCAGGTTGGAGAAGCAATCACTCAATACATTTATTAAAAGCACAGCAATAAGGAAATTATTGTATTAAAAAAACACATTTAAAATGGCCTCACTCTAACCTTCTAAGACATGAGGACATTTATCCTGATATGAAGCACAACATGCTCAAACTCAGAGGTTCAAGAAAAGAAAGATCCTGATCATCATCACAAACAAAACTCCACACTGAAAAGCGATTTATAGGATAATTCCAGTTTATTTCAACCTATCACAGTTTTATTGATGCATATTTCTGCAGTTAGAAGAAGTTAATTTTTGTTTCTTTCAATAACACTTGGAAAACAAATGGTTCCAATGATTGTAAAAGTAAAAACATTTGAGGAAGCTGCAGAGACCTCAGTCTTTTAGCCCTTACTGCCATAGTAAGGATGTAGGTTTGGTTTTTAACTTTGGTAGGGACACAACAACCCACCTCCCTTGAAACCCTGTCGGCCCAACTGCTTCTCCCTTAACATGATCTACCTCATCTTTACTTAATTCCTGAGTTTCCTATGTGAAATAATAAGCCATTGATTAAGTCGGATAAACTTGGAGTCACATTTATCTTTGAGGACAATTGTAAATATTGACTGAATTGGATCTTATGACAGCAGCTTACTATGTTGTAAGATTTTTTTCTTCCTAAATAAACTCAAGACCAAAATTATTTGCTTTCAAAGGTTATACTTACTGAACTTAAATGCTGATTCCTCCCTTTAAAATAAATACGATCATTTATTATAGAAACCGTGGGGATGCACCTGTTTCTTCATCAGCCTGCTCTACTTCTCCAACCTGCTGTGAGCTTCCTGCGTTCACAATAATTAGTTCACTGTGACATTTTTAGGGTTGCTACTGAAATTGCTAACCAACAGATAACAAAAGCCAGGGTTGGTTTGCTAGTTAATACCAACCAACATGGTTAACTAACATCAGTTGAGATTATGTTCCAGTGAAAAGGTTGTTTTTATATAACTTGGTACTGGCGAGTTATTAACCAGCTATTAATTATGCCCTGCTGGTGAAAGATGTTCTGATGTTCCTTCTCTTTGATGGTTTTGGCAGCATGCTATCTTTAAAGTATAAAACATAGACAAAGTTATGCAACAGTTCAGACAACAGAGGAAGGAGAGTAAGTTATCTGTTAGCTGTCAGTCCTTACATTAAGCATCAGTGAAGATGCTTGACGTAAGGACTGACAGCCCTGATAACTCAGTGGTCAGCACAATGATATTTTCACATGATGGTCGTATCTCCACCCTCACGGACTCACAGACGTTGAAGTGCATTCCCGGTAAGTCTGTGAGGGTTTAGGGCTGTCCCACTATTAAATCATCGAGTCTCTGAGGGCTCTCTGGCGGACATTTTGAGCCCTTTAAGCACCCTTTCCATAAGTCTGCGTTTCTGCAGACTTTGCCTCAGGGAATTACCCGCAGTTCATAGAAAAATTGGTGACGTATTAGACCTGGTTGTCCCTTCGCACATCTCCGGGGCAGGGGGGAGGGGGGATCAGAATGACTAATATGCATTATCTCCAATGATAATACGAACAACATTGCTCGTCGGAAGACATGCTATAATAAGACTCTTTTGTCATATTTTAGACGACATTCTATAATGTGACTTATTTTTCATATTTCGGAAAACATGCTATAGTATGACTTTTTTAAAAATATTTTGGATGACATGGTACATTATGATTTTCTTTCATATTTTGGACAATATACTATGTTATGATTTTTAGTTCTTGTACTTGGTCCTAAACACCTCAGAAACTCTTTCTGTAATCACTTAGTTACTCTAGATGACGTTGTCTTGGCCTCCAGCAAAACTGTGAGGAACCTTGGAGTCATCTTTGATGAGGATTTGTCCTTTAGACACCGTATAAAGCAAATCTCCAGAACTGCCTTCTTTCATCTACGTAATATTAATAAAATCAGGAAAATCCTTCCTCAGCGTGACGCAGAAAAACTCATTCACTCATTCACACTCTGTCGGAGGTTTTTCTCCCTTAAAGAGGAGTTTTTTCCTCCTAGCTTATGTGGGAATTGTTGAATTGTTGAATTGTTGGTTTCTCTGTATAATATTATAAAGTCTTGCTGTAAAGACTTTAATGTGTTAAGTACCATGAAATAACCTGTGTTGTGATTTGGCGCTATAGAAATAAAATTGAATTGAATTGAATTGAATATTTTCAATGACATACTATAGTATGACTTTTTTAAATATTCCAAAGTATGACTTTTCTTTCGCATTTTGGACAACATATTATCGTATAACATGTTATCATATTTTGGAAGACATACTATAGTATGAGTTTTATGTCATATTTTAGATGACATGCTATAGAATGACTCTTTTGTAAAGTTTTGGATGACATGCTATAGTATAACTTTTTTTCACATTTCGGACGACATCTTATTGCGTGACTTTTTTTTCCTAACCTTGACGACATAAAATAGCACGTCAGATTTTATCCAGCTGGGAATTGAACACAGAACCTTCTTATTGTGGGGTGACAGTGCTCACAATTGCACCACCCTATGATATGATTGTTTTTTTATATTCACAATTGCACCACCCTATATTATGAATTTTTTTCATATTTTGAACAACATATATTACAATTTTTTTCATATTTTGGACAACATGCTGTATTATGACTTTTTTCATATTTTGAACGATATACTATATTATGACTTTTCTTTCACATTTTGGATGACTTTCTACAGTCCTACTGTTTTATGATAGTATATTGTTATGATTTTCTTTCATATGGATGATATACTATGTTATGTTTTTTTTTTCGCATTTCGTACGACATCCTATAGTATAACTTTTTTTTCACATTTCGGATGACGTCTTATTTTGTGACTTTTCTTCCCTAAACTTGACGACATAAAATAGCATGACATATTTTATCCAGCCCGGGAATTGAACACAGAACCTTCTTACTGTGGGGTGACAGTACTCACAATTGCACCACCCTATGATATGATTGTTTTTTTATATTCTTCGCGACATACTAAAGTCTTTTTTTTTCTTCATATTTTGGAAGACATGCTTTATTATGAAGTTTTTTCATAATTTGAACGAAAACCTATTTTATATATTTTTTTTCATATTTTGGACGACATACTATATTATGACTTTTCTTTCACATTTCGGATGACTTCCTATTGTATGACTTTTTTTTCATATTTTGGATGACATGCTATGTTATGATCTTTTTTCATATTTTGGACGATATATTATGTTATGATTTTTTTTCGCATTTTGGACAACAAAATATGACTTTTAAATATTCCAAAATATGACTTTTAAATATTCCAAAATATGACTTTTAAATATTCCAAAATATGACTTTTAAATATTCCAAAATATGACTTTTAAATATTCCAAAATATGACTTTTTTCACATTTCGGACGACATCTTGTGACTTTTTTTTCCTAAACTTGATGACATGAAATACCATGACATATTTCATTCAATATGATAAAAAAAGTCACACCATAGCATGTCTTCTAAAATATGGAAAAAAAGGTAACTTTCTTTCATATTTTTGACGACATGCTATTGTATGATTTTTCTTTCGCATTTTGGACGACATTCTATTTTTCATATTTTTGACATCGTGCCGGAACAATTTTTTCTTATTTTGGACGACTAGCATCACTATGGGAAGCACAGTGGTGCAGTGGTTCACACTGTTACCCCTCAGTGAAAAGGTTGCGAGTTTGATCCTGGCCAGCATTCTACGTTCACTTTTTTATCATATTTTAGACGACATGCTATAGGATGACTTTTTTTCATAATTTGAACAACATCCTATTGTATGACTTTTTTTTTCATAATTTGAACAACATCCTATTGTATGACTTTTTTTTTTCATATTTTGAACAACACTGTAGTAGGATTTTTTTCTTTCATAGTTTGGACAACATACTATACAATTCATTATGTTTTCATATTTTGGATCACACACTATTGTATTACATTATTATAAAATGTATATAAAACAATACGACTTCTGTTTCAACACATGATATGTTGTCCTTGGTGTATTTGCAATTAAATATGGGTTCATGAGATTTGCAAACACTTGCAATTCTGTTTGTATTAAATTTTAAACAGCGTTGCAACGTTTTTGGAAACAGAGTTGTACAAATCTACACATTTGCACTATTTCCTTTCCGTTTCTTTTGATTCCTCATTTCCCCTAATCTCTGCAGTGGAGGTGAAGAGTGCAAAGTTAGTATCAGCATAGAAATACAATGTACACTTTTATTGGCAATAGAAGGGGTTGAATTAAAACAGAATTAGCTCACCACATCCAAACATGGGGAGGTTTCCTCATAAAAGCCTGAAATTAAAGTAGAATAGCTTTTTCACCTTTGGCGTTTGCTCAGGGTTTGATGAAGGTCAGAAAAACTGACAGAAATAATGTTTTGAAGCCTAACAGTGAAACCTCTCATTAATTACAGACTGCTGGAAAAAGAGGCTTTAGATTTTCTCAAACATGTAACAAGCACTCTGGGTTCACACCTGCTGAATCAGCTATTTGTACAGATGTGACAATGGATGTATTTAAAAGGGTCCCACTGAGATTGCATATGTACATGGCCCAGGTTGTTGTGCTCCTCCACTGCCTGCAGGTCATTTCATTACATTTCATTTTATTCATATAGTGCCAAATCACAACACAGGTTATTTAATGGCACTTAACACGTTAAAATCCTTACAACAGACCTTCACAACATTATACAGAGGATATATATATATATGTTATATATAGAGACAAAGACATGTTACTATGTATATATACATATATATATATACATAGTAACATATCTTTGACATATTACGTTATGGCCTTAACCTTAAGTCAATCGTTTTCACAGCGGTCTCCTGGTTAAAGTTCTGTATTTGAACCATTCAACCACCCCCGACCTCCTTCCTATGCAGACAATAAATTACATTCTTTATATTATATCACCTGACTTCCTCCTTTGCTCACGTCGTAGTTACAACAGCCAATAGAGGCTGCACAGTTTAGAGCCACAGACAGGAGAGGGAGGTCAGAAAGCATACAATGGTTTTACATATTGTTGGTTTTGGTCTTTTCATAGATAAGGTGAAGACAAAAATATAATAACACACAAGACATTAGAATCAGCTCTGGACATTCAGTACAGTGGTAAGATTTGCTAATAATAGAAGAAGAAAAAAAACTCCACTCCAAAGCTTTTTAAAGAGGATACAGGCGAGAAGATGTTGAGAAAAGAAAACTTTATTGATGGTTATTGATTAGTGGAAGAACCATAGTACATGCACATACAATGACTGGGTAGGAAGCCTTGTTTTGAACCACAACACCTACTGGAAGCAGAGCTTGTATAAAGTAGTTGCGGAGCCAGACATTCAGCATAGTGAGGACTACAAGTCATCCCGCTTTAGGTTGACGGTCCTCACACACAGCACACAGACGAAGGTGTGAACCAGCGGGCCGAGCGGCCCCGAGGCTCTTACTGCTGCCTTTTTTATAATGTGATGCATCTGAGAGTTTTTCCTATCTAATTTGTTATAAATACAAAAAGGGAGATATGTAACGACACCACTAATTGGGGATAGTTGTAAACAGAATGTGGCATAGGAGAGGCCTGTGGCTGGCTTGCAATGCAGCTGTAGCCGATCTCCTGTAGCCCATGTAGTGCTTTTCAAATACACTACAGATTTATTCCATTCATTTGTATTTACATCATAGATTAATCTGTTCACAAATCATTTATTTCTCATATTTATTTAGTATTGTAATATTCAAACAGTTAATTTTCAAAGATTAAAGGTTGAGTTCTAGAAAAGGAAAGGATGTTCCATTAAGAATGTCATGAGAGGAAGTACGAAGAAGCAGAAACAGCAGAACTGATTAAAAACAAATGTTGAGAAAAATTACAATTACAGCACTGATATGTTTCAGGTTTATGTGAAAATTACAAGTTGCATGTGCAAAATTGTACAGTTGACCAAAAAAAAAAAAAAAGAAAAGATGAATGAGACTATCTACATTGTGATTACATTATTTGAAAAGATTCAATAAAAATCAGAATATGATTTGATAAAAAATGAGATAGCTCACCTTGACAACTGATCTACTCTTCTAAATCTAAAACATTATACCATTGTGTATTTCATATAAGAGAACATCTTCACTGCACAGTTCAAATATAATACATTGTTGGATTATTATAGTTTACCCCTTTAAATTTTAATTATGAAAGAAGAAAATGAACAAACAAAAAAAAAGCAAACCAAAATGAACAAAAGCATAAAATAGACACAGTGGCTTTGACCACTGCTATATATATATATTTTCAAATCTGTCCTGTAATATAAAAATCATCAATTATACCAATGAATATATTGGACGTTTATATAAAAACATCTATGTGAATGGCCAACACTACTCATTATGGAAGAGGATTAGGGCCACGAAACATTTAATTTTAAGAATCTAAGTCACAATCCAGTGATCAAAGTTTGAATTTGTCCCCCAGGATCCCAAATGTTTTCATTAGAGTTCTGCATTACATTTAAAAGCTATATATATATGTATACATACATATATATACATATATATATGTATATATATATATATATATATATATATATATATATATATATTATTATTATTTTTTTAAATTCATGTGGCCCCAATGCGTTTTCATATCTCAGCATGTGGACTAAGTGGTTAAATGGTTGAACAGTTTTAGTTGCCATGGCAATCCCACCCCACACCCCCGCCCATATCTCATAATTCTGTGTAGAATCTCGACTATAAACATAAACACGCCAGACATGTCCACCAGAAACCTTTGGCTTGAAGTAATGAAAAACACAACCACATCACTTAATAGATCTACAGTCTGAATAACGTGCTGACTCTTACCATTGTCTTATGAAAAAAAAAAAAAAATGAAACTGAACTTCTGTCCTCTATGAAAGCTGTGAGCATCTGTGTTTGCTACCTATTGCTGTAGCATTATTTCATTTAGAGATCATAACTTGATTACCCCACAATCTCAAGATGATTTAGAAAAGTGCAGGGATGCCATCATTACAGAAACAAACTGTCATATTTTGTCATTATAAAAATTACCAAAATGCATTGCATTCACCAATAAATAAAAGAACTGGAGACCTCATCTTGTAGTAATGACTTGTTATCTTATAATTATGAGAATCTTGTAATTATCGGTATTTGTTTTAGCCTGTCTAATCAATGTAGCCATAGGAAATGATGTTGCCAGTCGTTGTTGTAATTGGGTCAGTTCAGGAGGAGCAGACTCTGTGTTTGCTGAATGTTTTGGTGCTGAGCGTAATATATGTGCAAAGATATCTGTGTAGCACCAGGAGCTTAAAAACAAATCAAAAGGCCAAATGCTTCATCAGAATTCAGTCATCAGTCAAAACATTCCCTGCCACAGCTGTTTCTTTGGAATGTACTGATATAGAAAAAGCTTGGGTCCAGGTTTCCTGAAAGAAAGCACTGCAAAATCTGTGTGTCTGAAAGCTTAGAAATACTTGGAAGAGGTGACATAGTGGTTATTAAAACCGGAGCAGCTCTCAGCCAGCTTTGACTCACAAGCTGAGGGGGATGACTTTATAAGTGGAATGCAACTTCTGACAGGGGTCATTAATTAAAGGCTACTTTGGGCATTGTGTACACACATTTGCACCCAAATATATATGTGGTTTATTTAGTAAGGCTAAAAGGCCCATGACCAACCAGGGCTGGAGTAACCTCAGGGGCCCGGAGCCAAATGTTGTTGTTGGGCCCCTGTACATGACAGACACTGATCAGAGCCCCAGAGCTCAAATGATTAGCTCATTAAATGTAAATTAATAGCTTTTTTCATAAATAATGAATCATTCAAGTCATTTATAAAGCAAAAATCCCCCAAACCTTCTGGTACCAGCTTCTCAAAGAGGAATATTTTCTTGCTTCCTAGTTTTCTATATCAGTTACCTCAGCATCTGGGAGTTTTGGTTGTTCGTTAGACAATTCTATACACTGAACAATCAATAGATTGGTTAGAAGGATAATTGGCATATATATTGACAATGCAAGTAACTGTTGGTTGCAGCCTTACAATCGTTCTATGAAATGAATGACACAACCTTCCCAAAGGTTTTCTGTGGTCTGTGTTATCGACCTGAGACACAGAAATTAAAAAATGTAAGCAATTTCATGAAACACAACTTGTCTTTTACAAGTCCAGAACCACAAAGTGAAGGACGGGTTTGGCAAAGTTGTCATTATATTTCTATGGAACATAGAACATAACATAGTAAAGTAAACCTTCATGTTACATGCAATGAAACTGGGCTAGAACATTTTTGCATTTATTATTTTGATGCAGACTATGAAGACACTAAACAGATTTTTGTCTTGGAAAAGGATTATTATTTTGGTTTGGTGACGTAATTATAAGCATGTGATCGTACAGTCGCAGTCACATGTAAACAGTTTATTTTGAAGATAAGGAATACAAGTCATTATTTCAAGATGGTGGACTTAAAAAGTAGAAATCATGCTGCTATCAGCATCTCTAACTTACCCATCCAGCCTTTGTTTTTTCTCTATGTTCATGATTTCAAGGCTTCTCTACTTTCTCCCAAACCCAAAGAAAAAAAAAATCTATTAATGCTAAACTGACATAGGAAGTGTCAAAAGAAGCTGAGAGAGGAAAAAACAACACTTGACAATCATAGTCACTTTACCACTCTTACAAAACATAAAAACCCCAGTGTGACTATGACCTATCTTACAGGGGTGGAATTCTATACAAGCCCTAACAATTTGAATCTGATAAATATTTCCTTTGTGTCCTAATCATTACTCTAGCAGGTGTCTATAAGTCCCATGGAAAAAACCTCTACAGCTGATAAACTATGTCTTTAGAAATTAAAAACCCACAATATCAAAATACACAGCACAAAATATCTGAGGTATAAGATGAAAAATATCAGCTGTCATTTTATTCGTATTCTTTTTTTCTTTTTTTTTGTTGTACTTCTCTCTTAAGAGATGCTGAAATGATGCACAAACTGCATGTATTGCAATACCCAGGCCTCAGTAACGTCTCTCCTCGTGCTCTCGCTCTGTCGTTCTCATTCGCTCACACACTCACGTGCACACACACTTTCTTTCTGTCCTGTTGGAAGGTTGAGTATAGGTTGGAGGTGTTGCTAATAGGGTGCGAAGCGGCTGTAGCCTCCCCGGTATATACTAGCCTGGAGAGAGGACAGCACCAGCCCCACGTCGTCGGCATGGCTCCGAGTTTTGGCATCTGTCAGTGGGGCAAACGCATTCTGAAACACACACACACACACATGTGCACAAATACAACAACACACACGCAAAGGAATATACACCCACAGGAGAATGCAAACACACAAATATTCATAGAAACACCAAGTTACACGAAGACATGGAAAGACACGGACACACACACACACACGCACACACACAAACCCTTGTTAGCCCCACTGACTCCGGCACAAACTACGACAAGAGTTTCAACATTACATTACCGTTATTCCAGTGCAAACCCACGGGGGATGAAAAGACCCGTGACCGGGGCAATCGTCATGCAGCAAGCACAGCGAGACGCTTCATGCCAGGGGTGCATGCCAACAGCTACGTGAAAGAAATCCAGTCAATACAACTATGAAGAAGCAAAGGAAAAGATGAGTCAAAGAAATCAAGTCAACAGGTGATTCTGAGCTGAAAACCAGGAAGGTTTGAATCTTTGGGATGAATCATGCTGGTTTTCACCGGGTGGAGGTGAAGCAGCTTTTAGCAACAGTCCTTTGAGATATTTTATTACATGTCCTGTGTTTCTGTGTGTCACAATCAGAAGAAGATACTGATAGTTTCATCTGCTTCTGTTATGATAAAACTGCATGTATTCATTTTATTAACAAGCTTTTTTATGTTTGTTTGTAGTGGCTAGACAGTCTCAGTAACACGTTAGAGAAATTTGATCAACTATATTTACCGAGACAACAACTGTGCCCATCTTTGGGAGAGCACAAGGTGTCTCCTACTCTAACAGCTGGGTTAATGACAACTCTAACTTTGAATGGACTTGGCTTGGTGACGTGTCCATTGTTTGATGTTACGAGTGTTTAAGTGATGGGCGAGGGAGACCTTTTTGCTAGCACCGGTTGGTGTGTTCAACGAGGACAACGTTAAGATGACTCAGTCTTAAAACATTTTTGTATGAATTTAATCTATCTCCACAATCCTGCAGTTTTTGGAGAATAATCTGTCCACAGTGAAACCACAGCTAAATCTCTTTATTTCAGTTTCCAAACCAAAAAACAAACTGCAAACATCTGGTGAGGAAGTTTGACTGACCAGCATCACTTTGTGTGACCAGAATGACTTTCTGACCACAATCCTGATTTTAAGAATGGGATGTCGTTGGAAATAAATGTGCTGGCGACGATGGGTCTTTTTAACTTTGCTGCCCCATCTTTGACTGTGATACAGTGTCAGCCTGATACGTCTACTTCAAGTCTTCTCCTGCCAGGTTATTTAGACGAAACTGCCAGTTGGTCCAGGTACTGCAGCAGTTGCAGTGTAGATACATAGTCTGGTTAAGCAGCTAGGTGTCTCTGTGGGGGTGAGGAGGAGGCGAATTATTGTCGATCTGTAAGAGTCATGGAACTGACTAAAAAAAAATTAAAAAAAATCTAAACAGAGGTTGCATCCCAATCCCCCTAATAGTGTCCACATTTCCCTCGTGTGTCTTCTTTCCATCACAGTCCGTCACACTTAAGACACGAGGACGTGCAGGAAAATCAAGAACATGAAGGAAACACTTTTGTTTCTCCTCCTTGAACAAAACACTCCGTGCACATCTATTAACAACCTGTGCAGACGGACTAGACGGCCCAGAAACTAAACAAACATTTCTACAAGAAGCACATTTTTCTTTAATAATTACTTAACATGAATTGATATTCTGTTTGTAACCTCATTATTTTTAAATAATGTGTCTTTTGATTAGAATGTCATAATTTGCAGAAGTTTATTTTTAGGGAAAGTAAAAATTAAGCATCTCATACATATGATTTCTAGTTGTAGATGTGACTCAATAAACAATTAAACTTTTTTATTGATGACAAACATCAATCATACTCTCCTCTCCTCCCTGACATAACATTGTCACTATACAGAATAAACGGGATCATAAAGAATGTTTTATATTCGTCAATAACATGTACAGAAAATTGTTAGTCAGATGGTCAATCAGAAAAGAAAATCAACAATTTGATAATACTATTTGGACGGTTCTGTTTTTCCTTTTAGGAACAAAATCATATTTCTGCAGTTTTCTGCCAAAACATCCCGATCAGTTGCATTCACCAACAGATTTCCAATAAACGGTAAACGAGTTTGGTAAATACGCACTAATGTGTTCAGCTCCCCATCGCGTTCTTCGAGTAAAACACTTTCTGGGTAAAACTGACTGCACAGAACGATCAAACGAGGAAAGTGGGATGTACCAAGGAGTCGCTGCTGGGCGAGTGAGTGGGTCACTGCATTCTGATGAAAATGCCTATCAAGCTAATTGAGCTTGTCACGCCTGGCTGGGCAAAGGTTGGATTCATAGACCGTTTATAGGTAAGTCAGGTCTGAGTTAGCAAATGATGTCAGCTGTCAATAAGTCTTTCACAAGGCTTGAGAAGATTGATGAATTGTACACTTGACTGGTATTTTCAACCTATTTGCTGAAAGTAATTTGCAAACATTCATGACAGTTCTTTTTTGATGAATTACACATTAGCTGAGTCAAGGTTTCTGTTGTGTTTGAAGGCATTGTTTCCTCCAGTCCGCCCCGCTTTCTTACTCACTCCTTCCCTCCCTCGCCTCCTCCCCGCTGCTGCGACACCACGTGGGATTTAATTATCAAAATGACTAATTATTTCATTACCAGGGAGTGCGGGGTGAGGTGGTATCCACCAAATTAGAAATATAATAACTAACAGGGACTGGGCTGCCAAGGCGTGAAGACATTCATCACCTTTTACAGGCGGGATTAATGTGGCATTTGGACTGCCGTTAGCAGCACAGACAAATTCAATTAAGTTTAAGTGAGGAGATGTCAGTGGTGCTGAAAAGCTCATGCACAGTGACTGAAGAAAAGAATTGGGTGGGGGAGGGGGAGAATACGAAGTGAGAAAGTGTGGACGGCCCGTTCTCATTCCCGGGGCGTCAAATACTGCCGTTGTGTCAAAGCCGCTGGCGGCAGAAAGATAGAGACAAGGTGCCTTTGGCATCGGCACCGTGACCACCCAATTCAAAACGTCCCATGACGGAGTACGAACAGTGAGTCCACTGGAGGATGAGGTCGGGGCTGGTTGGACTTTCAGCCAGGAGATTGCTGTTTGAGTAAGTTAACTTATTTATGAATATAATGTAACTTAACTGACTTTAGTAACTTAAGTAACATACTTAAATGAACCCAAACGATGAACCATTACCGAACCTAACCACGTGGTTTTGGTGCCTAAACCTTTTGTCTAAAGCCGCCTGATATCTGAGGTCCTGGGATGAGAACGAGTTGGCAGGATACATACTATCTCCAAATTGAGAGAGGACCTGTGTGCAGTTTATGCGGGTGGCAAACTTCTTTATGCCGTTACTTACATCTGACAAGTCATTCTGATTTTACGAAGCCTTATTAACCTGAAAGCCTCTCTGCAGAGCACACAACTGAGCTTCTGCACAGATTCACAGTTTCTCCGGTGAAATCATTGGCAGCAAATCAGTCAGGCTCAGAATAAATCCAGCACCATCAGAGCTGTCAATACACTTTTATTTTCAGCTGAAGTCCAAAAATTATGTCCAATAGAGAACCAATACTTTTGTGTGTGTGTGTGTGTGTGTGTGTGTGTGTGTGTGTGTGTGTGTGTGTGTGTGTGTGTGTGTGTGTGTGTGTGTGTGTGTGTGTGTGTGTGTGTGTGTGTGTGTGTGTGTGTGTGTGTGTGTGTGTTCTGGCGCATCAATTGGATTATTGCAGAGTTTTTATTTTTGCTGCTTAAATGTAATACAATTTGCAGTAGTGGCATAACTGCAAGCATGAACTGCTGTGACCACTAACATAAATAAAAAATAAGGCAACAGATAAAAGACCTCAGCCTATAAATTACTGTAGATGCATGTAGATGGGTCAGTGCAAAAGCTATGTATTTTGTTAAGGTTAGGTAGGTTAGGTAGTTACTTTATTAATCCCCAAGGGGACATTTTTTCACTACAGCAGCATACAGGAAGCAATAAAATAATAATCAAATAATAAAAAGCAATAAAATAACAGTAAAAAAATATAAAATGCACAGTATATACAGTACAGTATATATATATATATATGAGTATCCTGAATCATACATATAGATAAAATAAAATCATCTGCCACTGCGTCTTTGGTGTTGTACTGCATCATCGTTTGGGACTTCACAAAGCAAACATTTGAATTCCTTGGCTTCTCTTGTTTTCAACAACAGGCTTTTTAGATTTAATTTGAGACATCTGACTCTAAAATTGAACAGATACAGTGGAGATGAATTAAGTCATGTTTTAGTTTAAAAGATTACATTTACACAAATGAACTGCAACATCTATTTACAGAAACAGTCTTTGTAGCAGATCATATGTGAATAGTTTTACCTGCAACCATTTTCCACTGAAGAAATAATGCCTGTTTCTACTGTCTGCAGTAGTTATTTTTTTTAACTAATGTTGTTCTGTTGGATTCATCAGACCCAGTAAAGAAAAGATTTGAATTGTTTGAGTCTAGTTCATGAGTGAAAGATGGAATGCAGTTCCTGCAGATGATACGCCACGCTGCTGTGGTGCAGAGGAAGCTCCGTTAGCTTTAAGCTTCAGCTTGAAGTTAACTCACCGATGGTGAAGAGCTTCAGGTATCCAGAACAACGAGTTCATGGCTACAAACAGTGCTACAAAGATTGCTGGACACTCCAGAGACACCCTTCAGGTGTTTTTCAGGCAGGTCTAACTTTGTAACCTGGAGTTACCAGAACCACATTCCCTACATGAGTATCTGGGTCTGGGTACGCTCCATAGGCCATCGTTGGCAGTCCTCGCGTAGACTTTGGGTTCATTTATTAGACTATTGGAGCAACTTTAACCAACTGGTACGTGCTGAAACTAGACAAAAGTCAACCACTGCTGCAACTACATTTAGAAAAACCAAGATTGATTTCAACATCGTCGCACTGACCCACTGCGACTGGTCGGCGATTGGTACGCCATTCAGAGTGGTTGAGTGAATGTGGACCAGGTAGTATTGCAAGAGAAGGTAAGACATTCATTAGGTTCTAAAAAAATGTTGAGCACCCTGGCATTTGATAGCACTGCTTACTGGCACTGGTCTGATCATTGAAAAGACCTGTGTTTTAATGTAAAATCCACCTAAACTCAGGTGTTACTGTAATTTTTTTAAGGTTAAGTTTATATTGCCCTTCTCAAAAAAAGCAAATGGTCAGTTAGCCTTCACTATTCTTTTCCACACAAGCATATGCACATGTTGCGGCTCTAAGAATGACGAAGGCAAAAGAGAATCTCAGGTCATATTTTGGACACAAAGTGTCTAAAATCAAAATTTGTTTTTAGATTTTTAGACACTGAAAATGTGAAGTGGGATGATGCATGACGTGAAGAGGACCAGACATAAAGAAAAGGGGATATGTGTTAAATTTGACAGTCTTACCATGGCACCAACGCTGTATGTGGCTGCTGGAGTGAGTGTGTGGTTGTAGGGGTCGGCAGCATATACTCGTCCGTAACTGTAAAAAAAAAAAACACGAGTTAATAGGTGGTTAAGTCAAACTGTGTCCTGGCTGTCAAGCAGAGTCCTTAAATCTTCTCATTAGTTCTTACCCACCATCAGTGATATACATAGGGTTTAAATGTGATAATAGTAATGGGTGTGCAAAAAATAGTGGATTCTACTCTTTCTTTGCACATACACATGTTAGTACCATGATAAGAAAATGTAATGAGAGAGTCATAATGAAATTTATAATGACAGTTCCACAATCACTGAGAATTATGACCCAAGTTTGCAGCCCTGCACGGCTTTTTAGTCTCATTTAGCTCATTGTTTTAGAAGTAACGAGATAACAAGGAATTTAATTTAGATACTTCAAATCAAAATTAGATAGAATGTCAAAATGTATTTAAATTATGAAACATGAGATTATATGGGTTTTTTTTTATTTATTTTATTTTTAGAGCAAGTCCAAATTAGATTAATTAACCTCCCACAATGAGTCAGTTTTGCACTAAAAGGTCAAATAAGTTTTAATTAGTTTTAATGAATGATAATGTATATCATTACTACCAATTCATGTTTTTGTTTTCAACAAGTCTCCAAAACGGTGAAATATTGTGTTTTTCACTGCCCTCCTGGAATCCCCTATCTGAGTGTCTTCTGATCTGACGCTATCACATTTGCAGCACATTTGTCAGTACCGACCAAAAACGTTTTCTAATGTGGCGACAATGGTTATGGCTTGGTTCGATTTTGGCACCAGAGTGCTCTGCGGGAAAGATTGTGGCTTCAATTGGAATTACGACTGATGACAGTTATGGTATTAGCTGAAACAAATAAATGCTCATTTTCTTCTTGTGAGTATATATATTTGTTCAGGTGGAAATTAGTTTCTGTTTCTGAGCGTCAGTCAAGGACTAAGAATGAAACATTATTCTTAACAGTGATGACAAAGGTCATTTTAAAATCCCCCAGTTTCATGATCTGGCTCGACAACATGCTTTTTCCACACTCTGTGCAGCAGCGTTGTTCAGTGTCAAAGTAATATCACACTACATTGTTTCTTGGTGTGCTCACAGGATCACATATGAACCACATCCAGCTTCAATGTTTAATGTTGTCAGATGTTAAAATGAACCACACTTTTATCTTTCAAACTATAAATGTCAGTGGATGATAAAATAATAATAATTATATGTATACACAACAAACTCAATGGCAGTCTGGCCAGCAGCTGTGCAGATGTACTCTATGTCGACCAATTATTGTTAAACTGAACATTTTGTTTGTCATTTCTTTCCACCTCCTGTTTTCAGACCCGTTCAATTCAATAATCTCAAGGGCTGTGATTAAACAGTCTCGGACAGAGTTGGACAACATTGTTTGAAGAAGACAGAATCGACATGACACACAGAGAAAGACACAACGCCTCATGAAAGTAGACTCAATATATAAATAATCAAATAACAGACAATCACTGAGTGTTCTATTTTTAGACAGAAATAGACAGCAGTGTTTATTCCTGGTGAGCATCCCTGCTGTGGCCCACCAGCCCCCCAAGCCCCCCACCCCCAGTCCTAGTCCAGTCATGATAAGGGCGAATCAGGGGCCAGGGCCTGGGCCCATAATCAAGCTGATTTGCATAGCAGCCCAGTGGTTGAAGCGATTAGAAGTTAATCCCGATTAGTTTAGCACATTGCTATTCACCATGCAGCCCCCCCAACACCCACACTCAGCCCAGTACCACATTTGACCTATCTTATCTCACAGCACAGAGCACTAACCCATCATCACTGTGTGTGTGTGTGTGTGAGAGAGAGACATAGCGTATGTGAGAGAGTGTGTGGTAAGCTGCAACAACAACACAAATTCAAATGCAATTTGAGTCAAATGCATTTTTAAAGTGACCCTGAGGTGAAAAGATAAACCCGGAAACAACATTTTCAACAGCTCTACAAAATGGTTGGAAGCTTGGTCAAATGCACAAGGTCTTATGATAGAGGAAAAATTAGGTTGAAATATTTTCAGAAATGCATACAGTTATGCAAATTTAAAGACAGCCAAAGTACTGCAGGCTAATGACATTAATTGCATTTTGCCATTTAAAAAAAATACAAAATGATACACAATTTCTTCCTGAAGGTATTCCCCTTTTTTAAGAGCATCAAGTATTTCTTTTTTTCTTTCTTGAGAAAGAGAAAGGTCAGATGATCAAAATTGGTCTAAAGCCTCTGCATAATTTATGTGGCTGGTCTCACAGTAGCAGCTCTGAGGTAGTATTTTGGCACAGTAGTGCTTTAAGCCAACATAACCAAGCTAACATTCTCACAATGTCCACGTTCACATGTTGATTTTATACGTAGATAATATTTGCTATGTTCACCAGCTACCATGCGACATTTGCTAATTAGCAGGAGAAAAAAAAAATAGTCGAGGCTGATGGAAATGTCATTAATTTTGACTTTTAACCGAGGTGTTGAACCAAATACATTTTTGGCCCCGAGATAATGCTCAAAACCAGAGGATGACCAAAGTTTGAACACTTTCTCCAGAGGAGAATGTAAAAGTCTTAAATTGAATGGCAGTACATCAAGTAGTTGTTGAACAGTCTTGAATGTAAATATCCCCCTGATATCAGTGACGCACTTAAAGGTTGGGAGATCACCAAAGTCAGTATATCTCATCTTCTGAGCACCATGAAGTGATGTACAAAATTGAATTGCAATCTACTCAATAGTTGTTGAGATATTTCAGTGCACATGTCCGTAGTGACAGCAGTCACAGCCTGTGAGATTGAGTCATGCCTCGCATGTGTGATGCTTCATCTAAAGAAAGGGCTCAACATGCCACACGCAATTCCCAGCAACTATAGACAGGGAAAAGATCTGTGATCACATTTGTATTATGAAAAATCATGGCAGAAATCCAATAGGCTCTAATTTGAATAATATCATGGAAATAATTTAACTGGTAAAGGACATCATTTCCCGGGTGCTCCTCCCTCTCCTCTGTGTCGGTGTATCTCGCTCTGAACGAGAATAAACAAAACTCTCCACTCGTCTGACCTCAAACATTGACAAACCTGATAACTGATGGCCAATATCAAAGGGAAACTCAGTGATTGAATGACAGGACTGGCAGTACCCGCGCCGCGGTAGACATGCTGCAGGTGTGGAAACACACACACACATGCGAGCGAGCTGCAGCTTTGCAGCAAAGTAGAGATATAACGCACACACACACCCAGGCCTAACATGGTGGACAGCCACACAATGTCACCTGCCTCAGCTAATAATATGCTGAAAGAAACATCAGCAACTTCTTTGGTTTACTTTGAGTCATTTAAGATACTTTCAATATGGATAATAAAACACAATCACTCTTTCTTTAACGTAAGTGCAGATTCAGCCTCATCGCTGGTGCAGATCTTACGAAAGACAGAAGATCCGTCAGGATGCACAGACTGTTGCAAGAAAAGCAAGAAAATTACTAATAATTCATTGCCTAAATTCATCAAGTCCAATTCAAATATGGTCATTTGTAATTTTAAATGTGTGTGGTTCAGCCTTGGTAAGCGTTATTCTTACTTTATCTGCAGTCAGGAATGCCTGTGACATGAACGGTTGGGTGTTTGTCATTTCTCATGGCTCATGAGTCACCATCAGGGGTTGGTCTGTTTGGTTTGGGTAACTACTGTGTGCAGTGTTGGGATCAGGAAAGCAATTCTTGATAACCAGCTCCTCTCGACAACTCTACTCTCTCTGAACTAATCATCATCCTTACAAAGCAAATCTTCGACAAATGAGTTATGAAACTTGATACAGTCCAAGAAATGTTGTATTTCCTGAAGTGTTAAAGTGTTACATTGAAGTGAAAATAATATGGGAGAAGAAGGACAAATCACTCATTTTCTCGGAATAAACAGTCAAGTCTTAATAAACAGGGTTGACTACGCTACGATATATATTTAATGTCTCTCCTCTGTGCCTTGACTAGCTAAAGCAGTGTTAAGATATCTGCATTGACCAGAAGGAAAGCCGAGCACTTTTAAAGATAAGGTTCACAAGACTGTCAACAGTGTTCAAGGTGATGTGAGTGTGTGAGATGTGAATGTGTGTGTGCTGATGTTTAGGAAACAGTCTTGACAGGCTACTATTTCCAGAAGAGGTAACACTGGGTCACGAAGCTCGAGGCTACGTCCACATGAATACTTTTCATTTTGAAATGCATAACCTATGCTACCATTAGCCCTCGTGTTCACACAAGTCCAGAGCTTTTGAACTCATAAAATGGAGAGTTTTGAAAACGTTGCTGACCCTAGTTGAAAACTTGGGACACTGTTTCAGTTTATATGGAGGGAAAACAGACTTTTAGAGACAGTGACGCAGACACTTATGTTCACTGCTTGATTACTACCTTTGACATTTCCTTTTCAGATTTGTCACGCCCCAATAAAGTTCATTTTGCCCCTTTGCCAGAAGAAACACACCACATCAACCTTTCCTATGAGTGGTTCATTTAACAGTGAAGAAGAATTACAGGTGATGTTGACATTGATGTCTATGCCAGCAGCTGTTGTGCAGTTAAATCTTGCATTTTATAATACTGCTACTACACAGGAGTCGAGCTGTTGCTTAAGTGACTGGTGGCAATTCCTGAGTCCAGCTGCATTATCAGCCACAAATGGAGCGGCAATTCTTTGGTGAGGCCAGAAGGAACTAGCGCCTGTTGGGGTCATTTTATGAATTAAGTTTTGTTCCTCAGGAAGGGCGACACTGATCGACGTCAGTGAAAGTCTTTGTCTGAGTTCAAAGCTCGAAGGGAAGCGGCTGGCTTGAAATTGATTACGTTTTCTGTCATGTTTTTGTCTGATAACACACCTTATGCATTTAAGTTTTCATGCCTCTGCGCTGGCGATAGCCATATCCGGAGGCATTATGTTTCCAGGTTGGTACTAGGTACTAGAGCTGTCACTTTTCATTCAAGATTCGAACATTCATTCAAACACAGTTCAAATTCAAACTGTCACTCCCTCCCCTGAGAGGATCAGATCAACCTGACTATGTTATATCCTTTCATAAACCTGCAGTAGCAGTTATCACTTGAACTGTCCGGATGTGGTCGTAGGATTCAGAGCAGACTCTCCAAGGTTGTTTTGAAGTGATGGACTGGAATATATTCTCTGTAATGCACACAGGAGGACATAGATGGACTCACAGCACTGAGAGGGTCATGCTATTTAATTTCTAAAGCATCTTTACAATCCGGCCTGCAAGACAATCTCCAAAAGATACAGGTAGACCACCTCTGCACCTCCTGGATTACTGACTACCTGAGTGACACACCACACTGTGTTCAACTCTCACCTTTCCTCTTTCACCCTGTGTACCTCTGACTTCTAGTACAACTCAGAGTCCTGTCATCTGCAGAAATAGTCAGGTGACTCAGTAGTTAATGGGTGTGTCAGTGATGGGAACAGGTAACTCCGGATGGTTGTGGACTTTCTGAGGACCAGGGCTAAGTTAAAAACGATATATCCAGGGAGAAGAGGTGATGGTGGAGTGCTACATATACAGACTAGACTGGAAACACTGAGGCTGTCTACAGGAAGGCACAGAGCAGACGCCACTTTCTAAGGAAGCTTCGGTCCTTTGTTATGTGTAGCAAGATGATTCATATCTTCTACTAGTCTGTTACTGCAAGCGATGTTTTCTCTGCAGCCATCTGTTGGGGCAGCAGCATCAATCACACAGTGACACTAAGAAACTGAACCAGCCGATAAAGAAGGCCGGCTCCGTGCTGGGATCTGCTTTGGAAACCCTGAAATTGGTTGTTGAGAGGAAGATGCTGCACAAACTGCTCAGCATAATGGACAACCTTTCTCATTTGTAGCATGACCTACTGGTCAGACAGCAGAGTGCTTCCAGTCAGAGGCTCCTTCGCTGCAGAAAGGACTGCTACAAGATCCACACAGTAACACCTGCCCACTGCATTAACAATATACAGAATAATGACTCTCCTCTTTGTGAGTGGCGATGCACATGCACATTTATTTTAGTTCACAAGCAGTATGATTTTATGATTATGATATGAGGTATAAAGGATTGTTAAAAAAACAAAACATCCATGAATTCAAGAGTTAAATAACATTGCATTTGTCTCCTCTGTGTGAAAGCTTTTCACTTTGCCTCCCAGTGTGTCTGCATGAAACAACCATGAACATATTTGTAAGGCAAAGGTTTATAAGAGGAGCGTTGCTCCCAGGTCTGCAGTGACACCGAGAGGTTACTTGTGTCCTTGTGTAGCATTGATGTGCCCATCTGTGCAGGAGCACACGGGCACCGTGTGGGTCATGTTTATGCTATGAGGGTAACAGAGGGGAAGCACCAACAGCTGCTCACATGAGGTCTGACCGGACCCAGTCAGGGTCAGGTGACATACAAACCAGTATAAATGCAGCATAGTCACTTGTGCAGATAAAAAGAAAAAAGGGCATGTTCGGAAAGAACTACTTCCACAATCCAGAAATAAAGTACAACTTGTATGTTGACATTTTGTCTTTTTAATATGGTCATTTATCAGGTTGTCTTTTAATTTGCTCATAAAAAGAATAGATGTAAGTATGTATGCATGTATTTATGTATGTATGTAGCCTATTAGGTATATACATATATAGGTGTATGGGTTACTAATGATATAATGTGTTATACTGAGATTTACTCTCATTTTATTGACATTATATTTCATAAATTGCATGCAGTATAAAATTCCACTCAACTTTCCAAACGCTCTGTTTTGACACAAGGTCCTTATAATAATATACACCATACCATAGTTCTTTTTCTCTTTTTTTTTTTTTTCCTACATATGAATAGATGATTATGAATTGTAGTATATAATGGATTAAAGTGTGAAATCATGTTGCATGTTTGATCTTATGAATCAGTTTTCCCCTGATGTGTTCTGAATGAAAGTACTGAGGCAGTAGAATCAATGTTCTTCACTTCAAATCCTGCCTCGTCTTTAATTCTCCCTTTGTGAATATGGTTCCATCATTCATAAGCATGATAGCTTATTTTCCAGTAAACTAACCGTACAGTCGTGCCTGAAAGTTTGTGAACTCTAAAGAAATGTATACATTTCTGCTTATATATAACCTAAAGTATCATCAAGATGTTCAGACAAGTCCTAGATGTAATAAACAAATGGGATGAAAGCATGATGCTTATCTATTGAGGGAAATGATCAGACATTACATATCTGTGAGTGGCAAAGCTATGTGAACCTTTGCTTTTAGTATCTGCTGTGACCTTCTTGTGTGGCAATAACTTCAACTAAATGCTTCTGATATCTGTTGATCAGTTCTGCTCATTGACTTGGAGGAATTTTAGTCCGTTCGTCCACCAGAACAGATTCCACTCTGTGTTATTGGTGGGTTCCTCACATGAACTGCTCGTTTCAGGTCTGTCCAAAACAGTCATATAGGATAAAGGTCATGAGTTTGACATGGCTATTCCAAAACAATAACTTTATTCCTCTTTCACCATTTTTGAAATAACAACATGTGTACATTGTTTTGCTGCATGACCCACATTCTCTTGAGATTTATTCTGTGTACCAGATGACATACTTCCCTTAGAACACTAACAAATATTGATCTTACATGTTAGGACTCTTGTGTAGTGTAAGAATTTAGTAGTGCCATTTCAAATCTCATGCTGCTGTTCTGCACTGAGCAGAAATAACCTCATCATGGGAACACATCAATACACCAAAATATCTATTTAATTATTTTACCCAGAAATCAGTGTGTTTTTGTGTCCTCTGTTTAACACTCAATAAACACTCTGATTCTTCTGTCCAGCAGCAGCAGTGGAGAACAAACACCTTGTGTTCAGGAACAGCTGCAGCTTTCTCACATGCTTTAATTTGAAAATCCTTTACGTTGGTAGCCCCGCCCCTTCCTCTATGGAGCCAAGATGGCATCTGTGTAGGGTGGAATGTGTCCAGTGTTTCACACTTCTTTTTTTGTACCGTTTTGAGTGCATCATTCTGGTACTGGTAGTGTTCTGATGTGTCTGTACTGATGGTGTGAACACACTGATGCACTTAGAATAATGAGTGTTAGTACACAAGTACAACATCTGGAACATAGTATCAGTTCACAGACAGATGTCTTGACATTTTCCTTATAGAATTTGTTGGTAAATATTAAGTGCAGCAAAACAGGCCCAAACCATAATACTACCACCCCCATGTTTCACAGGTAGGGTGAGGTTCTTATGCTGGACTGCAGTGCTTTCCTTTCTCCAATGATAACACTTCTCCTTTAAACCAAAAAGTTCTCTTTCTTTTTTTCTTTACTTGTTTAGAAGTTACCCAGCGTTCCTCAGTGACCTCGCAGACTGTTACACGCCTTCCTCTTGGAGTGATCTTCGCTGGTCAACCACTGCTGAGGAATAATGGCAACGATGCTCTTGAATATCCCTCTGTACCCACTCTGACTGTGGATTGGTGGAAACCAAACCTCTAGAAAAGGTTTTAAACCCTTCTCCAGCCTGGTGAGCATCAACAACTCTTTTTTCTGAATTCCTCAGAAATCTCCTCTGTTTGTACCATGATACACTTCTTCAAACACGTGTTGTGAAATTCAGAGTTTGATAGATCCCAGTTCTCTACATGAAACAGGGCACCAACTCACACCTGACTAACATTGCGTTGATTGAAAATACTTGATTTTATTTTTACCTCGATATTAGCTGCTAATCCTAGAGGTTCACATACTTTTGCCCCTCTCAGATATTTAATATTGCATCATTTCCCTTAATAAATAAATGACCAAGTATACTATTTTTGTCTCATTTGTTTAATTGGATTCTCTTAATCTACTTCTCAGCCTTGTGTGCAAATCAAATGAGGTCATATTTATGCAGAAATATATAAAATTCTAATTGGTTCACAAACTTTCAAGCTTCACTGTATACCTTCTTTGTCTGCTAAAATATTAGCTGTTCTATTTTCTAGACTCAAAGCTTTGTCTATAATAAATTGACGTATCAGATTTCTGCCATCCGGGATGGTTCATTTCAACCAAAAAACTGAAGTTAGGGAAAGTGAGGCAGGAGATGAATAATAAATCAAAAAGGACAGACATCTGCACGTTCCATTCAATTATAAACGAAAATTACACAGCAGTGCTTACTAATTTAATACAAATTATTCATTGTGTTATGAATATATCTATTATTAATAAAGTAGAGAAGGGCATGAGGGAGATAAAGTACCCTCAAATATCATTTCAGACCCAGAAACCCCTATTTCAACTCAGAGTCCTTTTTACAATATTCATGATTCATATTTTCACCAGAACTATGGTTCCTTGTTGTATTTCTATTATTTACACAGTAACTTCTCAAGAAGAAGTCTCTGCCTGAGACTTTGATGACAGTGACTTGTGGTGCAATTCAATGCAATAACCCTCTAATAAACCTTTAATGTTCTGACTATGTCAGGGAGGCACTGATTCAACATCATGAGTTTTGAGGCTCTGCATTGTGGTGCTGTTGCTATGCATACTTCCATTTTTATATTCAATGGGCAGACGGGGGTTTTGGTTGGATGACAATATAACAATATTGGTCGAGATGTTCCTGCTGTCAGTTAATGAACAGCTCACTTAAGAATCCAGTTTCACTGTGGAGAGAAAATAGTCTCACTTATTGTCACAAACGTGTTTCACGACAAATTTTTTGAGAAGCTTTCTGAGTAAATTAATATCTATAAACATTTGGGAAGTTCTTTACAGATTGTTGTCTGGCATGTGTGGATCATTTCAGACTGTTTTAACAGCCTAAGAACCCCAGATGTGTGCTGCGTTTCAGTGCTGTTAAAGTGGAAAATCTATTTTAACTTCATAAAATCTACATTTTCTTTAAATGAAGATGTCTATTGAACTTTTTGACCAAATTAAAATATTGTTATTTATCTTACATATATTATATTTTATTATGATTAGATGTACATACACTATACTTCTGTAGTTACATGTTAGTTCATTAGTTTCTATTAATGTATGTATTGATTATTTTATCTATAGATACATGCAGTTTTCAAATATTGCTGTAATGTTAAATTTTGTATTCATTTTTATTTTATCATAGTGTATTTCACTGCACTCTTGGTGAAAATCTTTTGATATCACCTAAAATAGCTGCTCTATCACACTTGAGTGCCAGTAATATTAACCGATTCCATCAATCATGGAGAATACAAACGGCCTTCTGAACGGTTTCACCTGAAACTTAAAATGGTCCCAGTCATGATCCACTCAACTCACAGTGTGGTGAAGTAGAGGAGATTGGAAATAATACGTGAATGCAAATAGTATCCCTGTTAAGAAGATAAACTTGCCAGTAGTTTGGGCTTTTATGTGACAGTTTTCATTACTTGAATTACACATACTGTACTGCAACGTGACAGAGTTGACTGAATTTACCAGATTTTGGACCGTATTACTCCTTTTAAACCAACTGAGCTCACTTCTACATATCTTTTTATCACAGCCAATAAAAAGCCACAGAGAACAAACACAAACACACTTTGCTCTTGCTGATTTCCCTGTAAATGCAGTCACTGTTATATTTGTGAAGCTTGTGCAGCCAGGGTTAAACAACTCTTTGGTTATTTCACAAAAAAGAAAGCATTATGATTATGATTCTCCCAATGTGACAGTTTGTATTTTACCTGTCACTGTATGCAGCAGCTGTTGCAGCAGTAGGCTGGGCATATCTGTAGGCAGCGTAACCACCCTAGAAACACACACACACACACACACACACACACACACACACACACACACACACACACACACACACACACACACACACACACACACACACACACACACACACACACACAAAAGAAAGATAACAGTAAAGTTAATTAATTCCTTGTGATGGATACTTTTCTCTAAACTGTTTTCTATTGTCCTGAACACATAAACTTATCATGAGACACATACTGACATTAATGAAATTTAATTTACACTGTTTTTTTTTTATGTCTAATAAGTGAGATAAGAGTTCTATGACAGACATAATGGCTCCTATTTCTTATTCTATTTCTATGACACTGCTAAAAGATAAATATTAAATGTAGTTATTTTTGCACTGAGCTGGTCATTTACTCCAAGCAGATGCAGCATAAATATGGGAATGCACGTAAACAGACTGGAACAACATCCACAAACATGCCTACTCACATTGAGACAGATTGTCTATAGATCCTTTTGTTCCTTTCATTTTGTTAAAGAAAAAAAAGGGGGAGGCTATAACCAGGAATTCAGAAATAATGTATTTCGTTAACGGTTCACTTAAATTTGAATTTACTTTATTTTTCCAACATGATGGTCTAAAAGCTATTTCAAAGCCAATTGAACACTACAAAAAAATAAAATTATAGCCAAGAAAAAATAACCATTTCTTTTGTTGTTGTTTTATTTCAGTTTGCCTAAAAGTATTTTCCTTTATGTGTGGTTGTCCAAAACAACATGTTCTTTTGCTTGAAAAGATGGTTTTTACTAATTAAATTTGAATTCCTCTTTTATAAAAGCCCAGAAATCCCCAGGCTAAAAATACCAAAGCTGTGACTTCAGTGTTCTGATTGGTTACAGCCCTGGTCAAAGTGCCCAATTAGCTTTCTGAATTCCTCAAATTAGCTTTCACCTCACTGTTAAGCTCAACATGGTCAAAATGATCTGTGGGTCAGTCTGATAAAAAGAAGATAAGGAAGCGCGATGCCAGCAGGAGAAGCAGCGATTAAAGCGCGGCACTTTGTTAAAGCGTGTCAGTGTGTAAAGAAAAAGGAGTTTGAGCTGGGAGATACAGCATACAGTATAAAAATAAGTGATAATTCCAGCAGATCAAATTTAACATGCAAAGAAGCTCACTGTGTGCATGCAAACACACAAACTGTATTCCATCCAGTACAATAGCCTGTGTGATGATTCAACTTTCTGGCAGTTTCAGTTTGCTTTTGTACTGCTGCATAATCTCCTGAAGCTGCGGGTGAATACATGGCTGGAGTCAAACGGGGGTTGCTGTTGGCAGTGAAACCATCTGCTGGCAAAGCTGACAAACCCACAGGCTCGCTGGATTCATTGTCCCTTCCTTCACAAGCACAACAAGCTTCAAACCTAATTCATTATTTTCACATTGGATTCACATTGAAGTGGCAGGTTTCGCTGCCCCTCTGAGGTCGTGTGGCCCTGTGATGGTGTTTGTATGTTTAAAGGTTGACCTGATCTGTTGATACATCAGTAAAAATGACCACTGAACCAACAGCTGTAAAGATGAGCAGGTGAGACATTCAAATTGGGTGAAATGATCTCCGGAGAGGAGTTGGCACTGTATAATATTATACTTTATCTGAAAATAAGATGAGCAGAAGGTTATTGAGAAAGAGCTATCCATGTGTTTCTATGTTTGTACACTATTAATGTCAGCTACTATTGCGTATAAATGTGTATTTGTAAGTAATCTTGATATACTGTCTTGTTTAAGGTTTAAATAATTCAGAAAATGGTATTTAAAAAAAGATTGATGCCAATATAAATTTATTTTTAAGCTTTTCCAAAGGACCTGCATTTTTATGTGATCCTGTCTGAGAATATGCTCACACTTTCATATTATAAATACATGAAATTTTGAATAATTATGAAAATAAGTATAACAGTCACAATAACATAATAAAACTCACAGTCACAATTAATGATTTAAATTTTAGACTTAGTGGGGAAGATGATGAGAAATCTGTGTTAGTATATATTGTTTTAAATATAATTGTTAAGGACATCCTTTATATAGCAGCATGACCAAATTTAATTTTTTTTTGGATTGATCTCTACACTCAAATAGCTCCTGAAAAACACAGGTGTCACAGTGACTCACTACAGCAGCTACAGTAAGTGTGTTTACATGCACTCTAGAATCACAATTTTAGGTGTGACCCTGCTTTATATAATATTATATAACTAAAAATTGGACAATAGAAACCTGGTTATTCATATTCCTGTATACACAATCTAAATCTAACGCTAAGTGACAGCCCTGTTTCTATTTCTTAACATCTCAAACACTGTCTCCTGTACCAACAAACGATGTTCGGAAACCTGCATCATGCCACAGTATACTAATTTCTACTAGAGTACTCAATACTGGAGAAAACATTTTTAGGATATGATTACATGTGTAAACCAAAACCAAAATATGCCAAAACATGTTTAAAAAGTAGTATGCTATTACCTAATTCTATACCTGGTTTTTGGTGTTTTTTTGTAACCATTACAATCTGAAAAACAAAAGTGACGCTCTGCATAATGTGGCAAAAAAACTCCAGTGTTTAAGAGCAACCTGTACGGTTTCGGAGTTTCAACAAAGTCTCTATAACATTTGGAACTAATATGTGCTTTACAGTATTTTTACTGCAGTTCATGAGACAGTCTAAGTGGTATTGATGCCAGTTTTGTAATTGGCAGTCGAGCTGCAGTCTGACATAGTGCTGACATAATGCTGCATAATGACTGACAGCCTTGTTGAGTGTCAGCATTACAGTGTCATCAGTGAATCCTGCGCTGATCAGCAGATCATTTGGCTCCTCTACACATCACAGTACAGATTTGTAGACATCAATTCCTGTCGACGCGTGCAAACCCATGACATGCTGGCAGCAGTGATCAAACACAGTTTCATGTTTAACCCACAGAAACAAACAGACATACTAAAAGCTGGGTATTTTCTCCAGTGTGTTACAGAGAAGACACGTTAAAGTTAGAGTAATCTACATATGTACATATCCATACACACATGCAGTATGTATTGTACACAAATATCTATACTCTATATTTGAATTACGTGTCAACAACTCTCAAACGTTTCTTTATGTTCGTGTTCAGTGTGGCTGACTTACAGTCTTGTTCAAGTCTTTTCATAACTTGTTTTTGTTTTATTGTTTGTATTCAGGTTTACATAATGACACGGATTTTGCTTGACATATGATACAAGCGATTTTGTCGAACAAAATTTGTACCGTATGCAAATATTTAGTTTTTGCTTGGATTTGAGTTTTTTTTTTTACCACTTCTAAGTCATGACGTACATGTCAGACTGCAGGTCTGTTTTCTATGTTTTGTGCCCATCACGAGGTAGCAGCTGCTGTGAAAGTGTAAACTGTAGCCCCAGTTTGTTCCCCTTCGAGCTGCAGTAACTTTGGTGTGACCCGGACCGATGAGCATTGACAAGTGATGTAATGAACAAGAATTCTTCTTCTTCAGTGGCACAAACAGAGCACATGGTCACTCCTCTAAATGTGCTGTATTAAGATCACTATCTACTTGACAAACCGCACAGAAACACATCTGAGACTTTCTGAGCTAAAGCTCAGGTGGCGTTACCCACAGACTCCTAAAGGCCAGAGCTGAGCCTCGAGGAGATGATCAAAGCTCCACCAGACTTTCCAAATTTTACAAACATAACCATAAAATGGACGTGGCCTCCAGGTCTGGAAAGTGAAGCCTATGCAGAAGTGCCATACAGTACAATACCACTAGGGGCCACTGGGGGTTATCTAATAAAAAGCCTCTGGCCGCTTAGACTCCTTTTCAACTTCTCTCCTGAAATACAAAGTTGATGCATTTTTCAACAGGTAATTAGGGTGTCAGGTGCTAAATTTATACCTTCTGATTACTTTTCTGATGGTTCATCGAAAATCAATCGCATAATTTATTAGATATTAAGCCTCAAAAAGCAGCATATTTGGGAGCGTGTCTGGTTTGATTGACATGCCTGGAGTGCAGTTAGGTTTTCGCTATAGGTGGGTGGGTGTGATGTCCTCAGGTTGCCTGTCAAAATCTAATCAGATCCACCGATCGCTCCTCTCAACTCATTTCAAATATAGTCTGGCTCCAAAAGACACAAGATGGCGACGGCCAAAATTCCAAACTTAAAATGGCAGTTCACAAAGCGATGGGTGACACGTCACAGTAGGTAGCTGCTTGTTTGGGAATGGAAAGTCAGCAGAGGTTCACTGAGCGATGGTCAATCTATCCACTGTCCCCTGAACCACCACCTCACACAATGAAGTCCGGAGGCCACGCCTCCTGCAGTCATTGGTCCCTAACAACTCTGTTGATTTTTTAGAATATGCTGGAAGAGAGGAATTTAAGGTTGTAACTATCCTTTAAGTATGTTAAGACACAGCAGGACATCCAGTAGCAGTTCTATGTTGGTAGTTTGTCTGTTTTCAGTCACAGCCAGCTGACTGTTGGCTGTAAATGGCACATGAGCGAGAACCCCATGCTTTAATGTATCATAAAACAAAAGCAATTTTTTTTTCTCTTCCAGGCTCGCTGGCAACTGCAGTGATTCTCACACCATTTCACCTTCCACCCTTCCTGCTCTACGACTGAGAGAGTGCGTCTGTCCTGACATGAGCAATGTATTATTACCACGATACACTGTTGAGGTGAGTAAGTGATACTTAGTGCGTGTGATGATGGGTCATGGCAGGAAGATGAACAGGTTGGCCCGTGTTAGTCACCAACCACTGTGTGGCTGTCACTCCTGACTGAGTGACTAATGGCAACCCTACAGCGCTGTGTGTGCATGTGTGTGTGTGCATGTGTGTGTGTGCGTGGAGACTAATATTTGGTGTGTATGTGCATATGGTCAAGGTTTGGCCACTGCACACACACAAACACAGCTCAAAGGTTCACATCCATCACATGTGCTGACTCAGTGAAGTAAGGACAGGCCGAGCAGGACATCTCTTCATGTCTGTCCATCCATCTTCACGGACTTCTCATACTTTCAGCCACACTTTCTGTACAACTGCTGTGACATAAGTCATTTAAATTTAAAATTTAAAACATTTCCAACTTCATTTTTTTGATAGAGCTAAATAAAAAAAAAGCTGCTATTTAAATAATGGCTACATATGAAGTCTACCCTAATTAAATAAAGGCCTCTTCTTAGAAAAGGCTTTGTGGAGTATAAGGTGACATCATGTCCTATAATAGCTTCTATGGTCAATTAAATGAAGTGCATATTTCTACATCAAAGGTAAAAGTTGTACTTTATGTTGATAACTTTTTGAAGATGTTCTGGTTTCTAGAGAACACAATGGAAGCACTTTTGAAATAACAACTCACTTCTTGTGATGTGTATAACTACTCTACTGACCAAATGACAACATATTTTTCATTGAAGTAATTTATCGCTTACTGTATTTGTTAATTCAAATATACAACCAGTATATTGCATTTCATGTAGCTGTGGTGCTATTAAAGAGGCTTTTAATTTGAAGCAAACAATTGTTGTTGCCTAATACACAGCTCTGATGTGGTTATCTGTCCTTCATTACATGTTAAGTTTTTCTCATTATGATGATGTAAAACAGAAATCTGTTTCCTTCGAAGCATATTTGTTGTTTTTCTTTAGTTGTATTGAAATGTAATTATAGGGAATGTGTTGGTAGGAAGTGTCAAGTCATGCATGAGGAAGATTGTGTGTTTGCATTCTCCAGGAAACATTATAAAGAAAGGTGTAAAAAACTATTTCAACCAATCACAGCTTCTTTAGAATTTGCAGTATTTTGTGTAGTACTCTTTTTTTTTCTTTATTTTTTTTTATCTTATTGAATCCTCCATTTGGATGAAATGACTGAACACACATCCAAAGTAAAGATTTTTCAATAAACAAACACAGCAACCCTTCGCTAATGAATATTAAATGTTGTGATTGCAAGCATGGCAATCAATCCCTGTGGCAGGGGCACGGGGCTAATGGGGGGGGCAAGGAGGTTGAATGTTATAGGAGCCCCTCCACCACACACACACACACACACACACACACACACACACACACACACACACACACACACACACACACACACACACACACACACACACACACACACACACACACATCATTAGTCTGGATTTCCCTGAAGCCTCCACTGTGTGTGTGCTTGTGGTTTTGTCCACACTGACAGCGCAGGAATTGATGCTTGAAATCCAGTTGAATAATGGTGTGATATCTCATTTCTGACTGCGTGTCCTCAACCTTCAAGGCAGCCCTGGTTTAAAACCAGAAAACTTTAAACATTGAGTTCACAGAGCAGCATAAAATCAGACTAAATGAGTGTAAATGTAACTTTTCTTCAAAGTAATTTTTGCCTGATTGTCACAAGAGTTATTTTCGATTACAATATGTATTATTATCATTACTGTGAACTTTTTACCTTGACTATGAGCTACGACGTGTCAATGCAAATCAGCCTAAAGCAGTTATGCAGATGTGTCAGATTTGTGTTGAATGGACTAAATTACCTGACCAGTTGTTTGCTGTTATTAGATCAATATATTATTGTTTTTTTCTTTATTAGCAAATTTTAAGGGGTGCATTGTAGTGTTATGGATATATTGTTGTATTATTCACATCATTATATTATACAGGCTGCATACTACCACATGTTTCCTCACAAATAAACATGCATTCACCAACAGTCTTTATGTGTTTTGGCATCACTGACAGGTACATTTCATATTATAATTCAGCAGACTCCAGAGTTGGTGAATGTTCTGGCACACTGGACTGAGACACCTCCAATCCAATTCAAATCCAATTGTGAAGTTTTAGTACTTTCTCACCCATGTGTTACTAATTATATTATGTGGGTTTTTGACAACTGAAAAAATACTTTTATTTGCTTCTTATTTGCTAGAGTGCAGCTCTCGTGTCTGTTGATGTTTGCAGCCAACGGTGTCTTGATGTGAGAAGCTACCTGCTCTCCCAGCCTCGTACTGTGAAGCTGCAGTGTTTATGAGTATGAGAGGTCGCGGGGCTTGCATGTGCTTAGCAACGGGGCAGAAACCACGGAGATGGCGGTGTAGCATGCAATGTCATACCAGTAAATAATACTTACATAAATATCTGCACCATAAAATCCATCCTGGTAAACAACACTGCAGAGGATGCAAACACAAACAAACAGACAAACAAATACACAATAAAACAAAAACATCCATATTAGTGCATGTTGACATGCAGGCACTGGGCTAGCTACCAATCAACCCCCATCTCCACAATCCAAAAGAGGGGAAATACAGCAGGCACTTCCTTCTGCTCTTCAATGGGTGATAAGGAGGCTGGCAAGGTCCAAAAATGATCTCACTGGGTTATTTTTTTACAAACAAGCTCGAAGTCAAATCAAAAGTGTGAGACTTACACTGAACATGGTATTTGAACATCCCTGTCTTCCAGAAATGATCTTTCTTTGAAGGAAAAGTAACAACCAGGGACCTGATCTATGAAGCAGGTTCGACATGTCGAGAATATCTTTTCATTATTTGACTTAACTAAATCGAACAAAAGTAATCGCGCTAAACTCCATAAATCAACCCCGCGTTTCCCAATCCTGCTATGAGCATCTTCACATAGAATAAGCAGTGTTTGCTGCATATGACCAATCACAACAAGGACCAGTGGACCAGCAGCACAGCGGCATATTTTACAAAATCAGCAAGCTATAATATTGTAAAAATATAAAGAAGTTAAACACATAATCCAGACTAAAGCCAGCATAGTTGCATCTGACAAATGTAAAAGGACAGTTTGCAAAAAAAAAATTTCAAAAAAAAATCACAAACTGTGTGAATGTGTAAGTTAATTGGCCTCTAATAGCAACGCCCCAAAATGACGACATCTGACTATGATTATGTTCCATTAAATGACTATTGAATGAATATTTAATGGATGTAATATGGAACATCAGGATATCGGTAGTGAGCTGTACATTTGAGATTTTGGACATTCTGTTATTTAGCTTCATCTCTGCAAGCAGTTGAGTCGTGCAAATGTGATTTTTACATCGAGAAAGCACCTTGCAATCGGGATTGTTAGCAGAAAGTAATGAACATGTTAATAACTTTTTTTTTCAAGTTTTAAAATATTGTTAGACAAGAACATTAAAGAAAGTCCAGGTATGTATCTTTGAACAGCCATGGCATCTCTCCTTAACACTATTGTTAACAAGATTGGGTTGCTAAAACAATACATGATGGAGACATCGAATAATAATTTAACTATGATTTGTGTGTTTACAATTTTGTTCCCTGAACTGCAGTGGAATCCCGTGTCTCATGATATGAAAGCCCTGTAGAACAATTACTGCTAAATAAAACCACAAAACACAGCAAGAAAAAAAAAAACGTATGTGCATTGTTTGCATGTTTGTGAGAGAAGAAACATTACTCATGTAGCGTCCAATAAAGCGAGCAGGTTGTAGATGTCAGCAGTACCTTATGATGGAATGTCATTTAACATGAAGAGCTCCTCAGAGGGCCGAGCTTCCAGTTTCACATCTTTGTGGTTTCTGCGATAATCAATAACTTCTTAAATGTCAAGGTGACCCAGAGCGCCAGGTCTCTCATTAAAATGTACTCTGTGGGAATCCTACATGCACATATTGGCTTATTGATGCTATAGGCTGTCACGCCAAGTTCCCTTAAAGACATGAGGGAACATTTTATGAACCCACGCACAGACACGAAGCAAACTCGATTTCCGAGCTCTGTCACAGTATTTATTTGGAGGCGGCGCATCGCCACTCGAGACAGGCAGTTTTAATAAAAGTACATCACAGGCCACATTAATAATTCACCATCCAACTGCCACCAGGGCAATTAAGTGATGCAGCAGCGTTAATGAAAGTACAATCTATAGCACATATCTCTTTGTCAGGACCATGCCCGAGTGTTCACCCAAACACCTATCTCCCCCATCGACGCTTCATCTGCTGCAGGAGAAAATCACAGTGACAGCGTTGTTGGAAGGTGGACGTACTCATCCCTCCAACAGAAAGCCCTTCGTAAAACAAGAGCAGCCACAGATCTGCTTTAAACAATCTGTGTTAAGTGGAGGCTTTTAGAAGTTATTTCAATTTCAGAAACAATAAATATATCATATTTTTTTGAATATTGCCCTATAGTGAAAAGAGAAAAAAACAGTTATTAGAAACATGCAGACCTTTGCCTCTAATTCTGGAGTCTGATATAATTTTCAGTTCACTTTTGTTCTAATGCAAGTACAAACTAAACACTCTTGTGGAAGGAGGTGATCCACCAAGAGTCAGTAGCGCTGCTCTCACTTTCTACTTGTATTATAAATACTGGGATCTACATCTATTTAATTTTCTGTCTATTAAAAAAAAATAAAAAATTCAATCACATTTAAGCTACTGTCATTGAAACTCAGCACTTCTTGCTTTGATGTTTTCACATTAAAACTCCTTTCAGAGGCTCAAATAGCATAATCCCTCCTTTCACTGGTAGGCTTTTAATTTGAAGCACCTGCTGGGTTTTATTGACAAAGCAAAGCAGACACTAAAATAATGAATTAATTAAAACACAGCGATGCCCTCGAAACATTCATGCTGAATTTAGATGTGAGCCCCCCAACCCCCATTGTTTCTTCTGTTTCTTTATCTACAAGTTTCAAAGATTGTGAAGTGCACGTTCTGTACATACATTAAAATAACTCCATAAGAAGATTTATAAAGACATGGTTAATATACCATTGTATTCATTTGCAATTTTTGAAATTCTGCAAGCACTGCTGTTCGAGAAATTAGTCAACATAATAATTGTGGACCATTGCTTTAAATAATCCAATAATGGTTACAATTTTCATGTGCTGTCAAATTTGTATAAAATAGCACCAAAAAAAAAAATGGATGTGATGCCTATTGGTCCCTTTCAGGTTGAGATTGTGTAGTGCGTTTTCCTACCTATTAGAAGGCGCAATTAAAATGTTAGCGTTAATGGAACAGTTTTTGTATTGCTAAAAATAAAATGCAACAAAGTCCAATGGAAACAAACTTAGTTTAGAAATGATGACGTACATGAGGCATGAGACCTAAACATTACTCGAGCTTCCTCTGCACTGGAGAGATGAAAAATAAAGACAGGTTTGGAGCGATATGGAGACGGTAACCTCCATCAAGTTATTACATGATTAAAGCTATTTGAATACCATCCTGTCGTTGCACTCTGTTCTCCCATTGTTTAATGGCCACCAGACTAGAGATGGAAACCTGAGTGTGAGAAATAAAAATCCAGCCTGCCCCAATTCTTAAATTGACTCCCAGCCAGCCTCCTTAGTGTCCATTTGCTTGCAGCCATAAAGAACAAAATAAATAACAAGACCCAACAGAATAATGGCAAATCAGATCTGACTGCCCACAGTACAGAGCTGTGCTTGGCACATCTCCAGGCATTCAGCCACGGATGGGTCAGCAAGAACTGCTGCCGGGCCTGGAAAGATGTTTTTTCTTTTTTTTGGCAACTCCAAAAGTTGACACAAAGAGGAGAACCTCCCATTGCACCGTGAACACAGTCTCGCTCAGTGACACCACAGTACAAGGCCGAATTGACAGTCATTTCCCATGAGTTCGTGCAAAGGCACATGTCTTGGAGCATGCCTGTAGGTTGATTCAGCATGCTGTGGAAGTGGGGGAGCGTGTTATTGCTATGAGGTGAGGTTGGCATGCACCTCTGTGCTGACTCTGTGCACAGATTCCAGACTTGCCATTGGGTGAGGGAAAGAGAGAAAACCAAAGAGGAAGAAAGGACAACAGGACAAGAGCAAGAAAGGATGCTCACCCTCCGTATGCTGGAATGTGGGGAGGTGGAGCAGCCGCCCTGAATGTGTTGTACACGGTCCGTCCTCGACCTCGTAGGTGGGCTCCTCTGTATGCTGCTGCTGCACTGGCTGCTGGGTAGGGAAAACCTGGTACTGGAGAAAAAGAATAGGAAATGGTGAAAACATTCCCCGCTGTCAAAAAATTTCCTGAAAATGTTTGTTTAGTCATGTTATTTAAGCAGTGTTATTTCAACAAGTAGTTCCGACCTAGAGATGTGATTGGTCAGCTGTATATTTGGAAAATCATTATGGCATCACACTCTGTTCATCATTAGAAATATCACTCTACCTCCTCAATAGCAATATATAATTGGAATTGAATTTCATATATGTAATATAATGTAGTTTCTACTTGTTATAGTTCTATTAAATGACCCATTTGGTAAAATTGGGTCTGTTTTGGTCCTTTTTGGTCGCTCCGAGCACCCGTACCGTAACACCACGGAGAGTTGCACACAATCCGAGCAACAGCTAGCTGGACCGGTTTGGATTTAACACATGCCACGGTGCAAATATCTTAAAAAAAAACATGGGTTCATTGATTTAATCTTCAGCAGATTTCTTAGTTCCAACCAGACTGAGCTAGCTGAGCAGTTCAGTGTTTCTATGTGCTGCATTTATTCAGTTTGAGAAATTATCTCTAGACACGGACTACAAAGCCTCTCTGTTGCTAGGGTCGTTACTAAGGGTCGGTCTAGTTCATAGAGTAGTAAACATTGCATACATTCCATAAGCGTCTACTGATGCAACTGATTATTTTTACCTGTTCTTAGTCATACCCCATGTATTGCCATGGAAACGGACATCACACTAACAAAACGTATTATATTTTGAGAGTGAATTGCCCCACAAGATGAATACATTTTGATTCCATATTTCATTTAGTTGGTAACTTTGCAATATTGCAGTATTGCGCTTCAGTCCTGACCGCATTACTGTTGTGCCAATAATGACATTAAAGCACACCCTCTCATGTAATATTGCTTAATTCTGCCTATAGAATAACACAAAGAGCTCTACATCTGCAGTTGATATTCGCTCCAGAATCCTGAAGAGAATGTGTAAAGTGTTCTCCCATTACAAGCTGTTGTGGAAAATGTGAGCGAAGAAAAAAACTTAAAGAGAAAAAAAGAATAAAGAGAGAGTGGCAGTGGAGTGGAGCTATTGCAGTGGTATTGTTATTAACTTATCATTAATCTTAATGGGCGACGACTGACACAAAGCTTAATTTGAGAGCTGGGGTGGGTGAAGGTTGAGAAGGAGATCGAGGTGCCATTTCCAACCCTAATTATACATCTCTTCAAAAAGGATATCTAATAAAATGCTAATAGAAACAGTGAATCATTCATTGACCTGATGAAAAATTGAAGGTTTGAGTCAAAGGATAAGACTTTCTCAAAGAGAGACAAGGAGAGGTGTGTGGCTGGTAATTGTTCCTATTCATCTTTTGTCACCTTGATTTTATGACTGAGTGGCCTGGCGACCCTTAAAGTTAAACTGATGAGTCTTCCTGACATTACTTCACTCTCCTGTTAATATGGGCTTAATGCAGGGGTGGGCAAACTATGGCCCGCGGGCCATATCCGGCCCGTTGGTCTTTTTAATCCGGCCCACCGAAGATTGGTACAGAATTGCCCAAATCAAATCATATCCTAATTATGACTGCATTCATTTGACCTTGTCCTGTAATACCTGGCGGTCCACCAGGTGGCGCACTAGGCGCAGTGATACATTGACTTGATTTTGCGGAGGCCGGGCTGCTCTCTGTTGTTACTCTGCTGCTGCTCTGAACACATCTGCAACAATGAACGGGCCAAAGAAAAGAAAAGTCGACAGCGAGCGCCGAGTGTTTCATAAGGAACGGACGACTAAATACTTTTTCACTGAAGTCCGGTCGAAGGCTGTGTGTCTGATTTACCAAGAAACCATTACGGTTTTAAAGGAATACAACATCAGCTGTCACTTTTCCACCAAGCATGCTAATTGCGTTTACAACCAGTCAACGCAGGAACGGACGGCGACCGCTCGGAGGTCGGCAGGTAGTTTGCAGGCTCAGCAAAACACCTTCATCTGACAAACTGCCATCCAAGAATCAAGCACGAAGGCAAGCTATTTGCTGGCATTCAAATTAGCAAAGACCAGCAAGCCTTTCTCCGAAGGGGAGTTTCTCAAAGAGTGCTGGTAGAGACAGCAGGTATCTGGTGTCCTGAGAGCAAGAACAAATTAGAAAACATGAGCTCATCACGCAGGACGGTGACTCGCCGTGTTGAGATGATTGACGAAGACTTGGCTAGCAAGCTAAACAAAAAAGCGGAGTCATTTACATGATATTTCTTGGCACTGGACAAAAGTAATGACATAAAGGACACCGCTCAGCTTTTAATGTTTATCAGAGGGATTAATGACAAGTTTGAGATAACGGAGGAGTTTTTGGCCGTGGAATCCCTGAAGGGGAAAACGCGGGGAGAGGACTCGTATGACGGCGTGTCGGGGGTCATCGAGAGGCTCCAGCTACCTCGGAGTAGCTCGCCAACGTTACCACAGACGGATCGACAAATCTGACTGGAAAAAACATCGGGTTGCTCAAAAGAATCCAGGAGAGGGTGAAAGAGGACAACCCTGAGCAGGAGGACATTTTCTTACACTGTGTAAATCCGTCCTGCAGCTCGACCACGTAGTGAAGCCAGTTGTAGAAGTGGTGAACTTTGTTGGAGCGAGGAGACTTCACCGTCGTCAGGTTATTAAGTTTCTTGAAGAAACTGACTCTGATCACCAGGACTTGCTTCACCACTCCAACGTCCGCTGGTTGAGTTTGGGGAAAGTATGTCAACGAGTGTTGGAGCTCAAACAGGAGATTATCTCATTTTTGGAGCTACTTGAGAAAGCTGACGATGTTCCTGAGCTGAGTGACACAGATTGTCTTTGTGATTTATCTTTTGCTGAGGACGTACTGACACACATGAATGAGCTGAACGTGAAGCTACAAGGGAAAGACCAGTTTGTCCATGAAATGTACACAAACGTCAGAACCTTCAAAACCAAGCTAGCTTTATTCTCAAAGCAAATGTCAAACAAGTCATTTGCTCATTTCCCCACACTGGCTACGCTGAAAGACGTCCTCGACATGAAGACATACAGGAAATCACTGGACGACCTGCACGGAGGATTCTGCCATCGGTTCTCTGATTTTGGAAAAATTGACATGTCCCTTCAGCTGGTGTCGTGTCCCTTCAGCTGGTGTCATGTCCCTTCAGCTGGTGTCGTGTCCCTTCAGCTGGTGTCATGTCCCTCCAGCTGGTGTCCTGTCCCTTCAGCTGGTGTCATGTCCCTTCAGCTGGTGTCGTGTCCCTTCAGCTGGTGTCTTGTCCCTCCAGCTGGTGTCCTGTCCCTTCACACAAGACCCTGAAACGGCGCCACAGGAGTTTCAGTGTGAACTGATTGATCTCCAATGTGACACCGTCTTCAAGGAGAAGTTCAACTCTCTTAAACTGGATGAGTTTTATGCTTCATTAAGCGCAGCCAAATTTCCAAACATCCAGAAGATGTCCCAGAAGATGCTGGTGTTGTTTGTCTCTACTGTGTGTGAACAGACTTTTAGTGTGATGAACACCAACAAAGCACCTCACAGATCCCAGTTGAGTGATGAACACCTCAGATCTGTTCTGAGAACACAACAAAACTAACACCAGACTTCGATGCTCTGACAAAGAAGGTGATCAACAACACTGTTCCCACTAAAAGTGAATGTACGTATTAACACTGTAATGCCTTTTTTATGTTTATGTTTGATATGTATGCATCTGGTGCTGGCCCGGCCCGTCTGTCAAATTTTAAAAGTCAATGTGGCCCCTGAGCCAAAAAGTTTGCCCGCCCCTGTCTTAATGAATAGAGAACAACTTGGAACTTATTATGTTTCACAATATGAGTCTATTGATATCGTAAAAGATTAGCAGCCTTTTTTTGGGCACTAAACAGTCAATAAGCAGTTTTTATTTCCTATGTGTTTGATTCTGTTAATGTCAGAACTGGTTTTACGTCCTTTGGGGAAACTTCATGCCATGTCTTTTGACTTCTTGTGTTGTTTGGCAAGCCCAAGTTGGGTTTCAAGGCCTCATAAGCAAATTGGGAGTAGTAATGCAAGTCAAAATGTTGACCGTATGAACAGATATCTTTCTAACCTAAAGTGTTCATACCACAAACACTACAACAACAATATTCATCATTTGTGCTTTAAGGTCCTTCGTGTGTAACAGAGTGCTTGTCAGATCATCTAATGTCTGGTTCTACTCCACGAGAGACAATAAAGATGTTCGGTTTGGACAATTGGGTTGGACAATCGGTGGCAAAGCATCAAACAGACCTGCTGGTCCACTATAGCAAAACGTGAAATAGCCATGTTTTAGCGTTTCTAGGCATTGAGGTTCGAATCCAGAAGGTGACAACGTTATTGTTGAGTTGTTTTTTTGTTTCCTAACCCCAACCATGTTCTTTCTGCTAATGCCAAGCATGTGTTTTGTCCCTAACCCCAACCGTGTGCATAATTAGTAACCCCAACCATGTGTTTTAGCAAATAGTCTAATTTTCCTGTAAATCACATGACTGCACGTATACTAGACTTCAGTTTTTTTCAACTTTACGAAAATATGTAACTGTCACGCCTAGACAACAAAAGCGTGGCTATTTCACGTTTTGCTGTAGTGGACCGGCTTGTCTATTTCACGTTGTGTCTTGATACTGGGTTGCAACATTATAGTGGATGACAACTGATGTTGGATACCTCGCCGATAAACTCGCCGCTCTGAATAATTTTTTTTACATTCTTTTGTGTAACATGACAAATTCAGTGTGTCCATGACTTTGACCAATATAGGTACACAGAGCTCTCTTCCACTCACAACTGTAAACATGGCAAAGCAAAAGATTGGTTAAGCAACACGTAACTGTCCTCTCTGTTTGACCCAAAGACAGTTTCAACCATATTTCCGCCCTTCATTCTGGTAGTTGGTCCCTGACATCACACAGGTCGTTAAAGACAACAATTAGTGTGGTCATGAGTGACTAGTCAGAATATGTATAAAATGTATCCAGAATTTATTCTGGACAACACCTTTTCTGAAGAAAACAGACCTTAAAAGTGACCACCAATAACCACTCTGTACGACATTATGACCATCTTTTTTCAGTAATAGGGGAAAGAGTACAGTGTGGTTCATGAGAGTTATTTTCTCCTAATGTACCGAGCCCCCCACTACACTAAGTGTCCCCGTGTCCTTCGTTTTACAGGATGCTAATCGCACCTCTGCCTGCTGTGATTTTTAATACAAAGGCTCATCACCTTCCCACAAAGTTATCTCTCATCACAGAAGCATCTGTTGGACTATTTGTTGTAAACATTTCCATGGATCCATGTATGCTTACAATACTGATTACTGTCTTTCGCGTTGGTTTTCTATTTTAATTAATTTTGTAAATGAATATGCTTATCACTTGATAAGCCAACCAATAGTTTTCCACCTTTAACGAGAAAATGATGAACTACAAAATATTACAAATATTAGTATTGGTATTGTGCTACGTTAAAAATATTAACTCCAAGAAAATGGGTTGAGCACGAGTACGTTGGCATCTCTGCATCTTTATATCCAAAGAAGCTGAACAGTTTCAGGAATTCAATTTATTAAAGCAAGCAAGCAAATTCTAAGGATATATTTTGTTATTACAGTGTTGACAGCGAACAAAAGGAAAATGCTGCAGTAATTTGCTGGGTCTTAAATATTGTCTTGGGAATTTAAATTTGCTCAGCTGTCAAAACATTAACACATTATCCACAGGGACAGGTCCTCTATCCTGAATGGTTGTGATCAGCCTGATATGAACATATTAGTATTATAGAACAAATTGTTAATACAGAGGAAACCTGAAACTCTGTATATGTGCGCATACACACAAAACACATGCACACATGGCCCAATAGCATTTTGGGCACTTGAAAGGTGAAACAAAGGTAAATCAATACAAAGCCATTTTATAATTAAAAGAGTGTGGGGGTGAATTAGGCAAATGACTGTGGAAAAAATTGAAAATATTGATTCTAATTTACAAAATATATTTCATACCTTTTATGTCCTTGCAGAAATGGACAATTCGATTTCCTTTCTCTTGCCCTTTACTTTCCTTCATTCCTCCTCTCCTCTGTCTCACTCTTTATCTGTCTTTGCTCCTCTTATCACAAAATCCAGGTATTTTTTTCACCTTAATGACCATGGTTAATGACAGGGTGCGGGGGCTGGGCAGTGATTAGGGGCTGAGGGAAGTGAACATTGGCATGGCCAAGATTGAAGATGGCTTGCGAGTGGCACTGGGAGCTGCAGAATGTGTTTTTGTTTGCAGCAGAGAGATGACAGTCTGATGTTTGTGCGACTCAGCATATAGTTCTCAGGCTATAAACAGACTTTGCCTGGTTGCATGTTGCTTGTGGAAGGAAATCAGAGGAGGAAGAGGTGACAAGGGTTAAAATAAGGGGATGTTGAAGAAACTGAAGAACAAAAAGAGTGAGGAGGAGGAAGATAACAACAGAGGAGAGCGTGACGGATGGAGAAGGGCATGTCCTCCTACCTGCATAGAATTCTGGGCTGTAGACAGCGCTGACCACTGGATTTAACTTCCAGCCTGAAAGAAGACAGATAGCAAGACAAAGGAAAAGATAAATAGGAAGAGAGAAAGACAGAATAGGGAATAATGTATTATTTTTGTTAGTTATCAAATGTGATGTATGTTCTGACTGAACTTTAAACTCCCTTTGACTTTATTTAGATATCTAGGATGAACTACGGTCAAATGAAGGCTAATCAGCTCATACAGCTAATCAAAAGTTGAACATAGTTTTTAAAAATTCCCCAGCAACACAAAATGTTCTCCTGGGGGTGTGAGTGTCTTGCAAAAGACAGATAAAAAAAAAAAAATCTGCCTTTTGGAGGATGTAACATCCTAATTTGTAGACCCGGTGGCCTTTTAAAAAAAATCCTGATCCTGAATCTATTTGACCAAATTTCAATCCAGTTGTTTTGCTTTTGTTTGTTATTAGTTCAACATTCAGCACACACATGAATTGAATATATAAAAAAGGCAACCCACAAGTTCAAAAGGTTCAAAGTTCAGCCGAGCTTGTTGTATAACGCAGGCGTTGAAGAAACTAATACTGTATGTTGTACCTGCTACAACAAGCTGTATTATCTGCTGTTTTGCAAGTAATAGAATTCAAATTAATACAATAAATTATTGGGCAAATTAAAAGTTTGACATATCAGTACTATATCAAAACTATTCAACATTTTTTTACAGTTCATAATGTTGGAAATAGGAATGTCTAAAGTAAAGTTGATGTCGATGTTGAGTCATGTCACATAAAGCTATGGATGTAAAACTCATAGTGGCCTTATGACAGGGATCATCAAAAGTCATGGATAAATGTTACATCCATTTTAGCCATAGCAGCACTAGTCAGCCTCCTCTTTGAATGTGCCACCTCAGAAACCTTTTAAAAACAGGTACGGCTTGGTCCTGGTACAGGAAGACTTTATATATCAAGTAGTGCCATGCATATGAATGTAAAAACACTTAATTTATGGAGATGATATTTTTCAAAATGTGCAGTGTTTGGCTTTGAAACATTTATTTGGTGTAATGGTAAAAAAAGCTCGTTGCTGCTCTCATGGGACCAGCGAGTTCCTGCAGCTGACTTTAGTCTTCCACATGCCCTCTTCAAACTGTAGCTAATGAAAGGTTCGTTTCTAGTGTCCTTGTCAATGCAGTGTCCCCTCAAGCTGTGACTGGCAAAGCACCAGTCAACCATTGCTGTTTGTACAGCCTCTCCAATCTGAGCCTGTGAAGCTCAGGAACTCCTTCAGAGTTGTCACAGGTCTCTGGATTGCCTCCCTTAAGAGTCTCCCTCTTGCTTGTTCAATCAGTTTTTAAGGGTGGTCTGTTCGCATCAAATTTACAACTGAGCCATACTCTTTCTCCTTCTTAATGATTGTTGTTTGTCTACATGGCGGAGATTTTACCATGACACTGACTGCTCAATATACCACGCGTACAACATGCATAATACAATCAAGGTTTACAAAACACATAAATAATGAAAAAATGACATTATAATTTAAATCCTATAATATGTTGCACAATCATGCCCTCACTCAAATTTTTGTAAATGTGCCCTTCAGTGTGTGTAAATTCTGTTCTTTCCTAAGAATAAATCCGAAGAGAAAACTTTGGACAATCTTTGTGAAAACCACCTAAGTGGGTTTAAAGTAGAAATTTTGTCTAAATAACATCTGCTGAATGAGGCCCATTGACTTGGCCTTACCATTTGCATATGGGTTGACAGTCTTCTTATTTGTCATTACTCGGGCTGTTGCATTGTTGACCTACAGCAGGTAAAGAGAGAGCTCCATGAGTTATGATACTTACACATCGATAGTCCATTACTTGAAGAGTAAATCTGCATGCATATATTGTCCTAATGTTGTAAACAAAGAAAGCAGTTCACTGTATCACGGCAAACACCCATGTCATTTTTGTGTTTTCCAAATTGCATTCAGAAACACTTAAAAATACATCCAAAACAAATCAGTTGCCTTTCTCATTTGCATATGTTCTGTTTTATGACACTTTCCAGCATGCTCTCCCCAATATAGTGACATTTCAATAACATACAGACAAAAGTAAAGAAACAACAGATGCACTGTCAAAATGGTGTTTTGTAAATGTACAGATGCATGCGGTGGGGAGGAAGAGAAGAAAAAACAGACAAAGAAAATGTCATTGGGGAAGGGAAGAAGAGAATATGTTGGTAGCATTATGCAACATCCAGTCAACCTTAAAATGTGAGAAGAACTGTTGTGACGAAAGCAACAGAAGGCATTCACACTCAGACAACAGCCTCTCCAATTCATCGCAAGAATAATTAAGATCAAAGAAATGACCAAAGAAAATAAATGTACTGAAATAAACCAACCAAGTCAATCAATAACCAATCAAATCATTCCAAATTCAAACAACAGCTAACAGGGTAAATTAAAAATAAGGGTGCATTGTCTTCCAAAGTAAAACAAAATAATTTAATGAAAGGGTTTCCAACAATCTCAGATAGATGTGCAAACGAATTCATATCTCAGTCAGTATCGCTCGCACACGCAGCTTCAGGAGGACACTGAGTTAATGGACACGCACGCCGACACGCAAGAAAATATGTATGTCAATATACAGCATCAACTCAACCACAATTCAAAAAGAAATGTCACGTGAGTTTTAGCGTTGCAAACGTTCCAAAGAGAGAGGAAGAGAGAGAGGAAATGCTGGTAGAATGGCTTGCTCGCCCACACTTACCATTCCCAAACCTTTTGGCCCCGCCAACTTGTTTGTGTACTGTTACCGTTGTAACTGTGTTGGATGGGGCCCTAAACAAGCTACCGTTGGAAGGATGGTGGGGGAGGAGGGGATGAGAAAGGAATAAGCAGCATCTTACTCAGGTGGCCATGAAAACTTTGTAATCATTCCACTGCACAAACTCTCTCTTTCAGCTCTCTCCATACAAGCAGCCAGCTGGTTTCTTAAAGCATAACTCCGACCATTTAGTCTGGACCAGATATCCTCATCCATCATAGTCCGAGTGAGTAATTTGGACCAAAAGTGTGACTTTCCTTTTTCTACTGATAAAAAGACATGTTGGCTCAACTATGCAAATATAATATATGAAATGTAAATATCATATTAAAACATATTTATCTTTGAAAGTTTTGCTGCTGCCCGGCCACCCCTGTCCAGACTACACTGCTCCCTGTCTCATGCAATTACTGTGTTACTGAGTTACTGTAGAATCCTGTAGATGTTAGATCTCTAAATCAATTTAGTGGGAAAGATACAAAAAAAAATGTGTGGTTGAATTGCAAAGCACCAGCTGAAGCTTAAGCAATCCAGAAAGTTGGAAAACTTGTTGATTGAGATTTTTTTTTTTTTACCTACAATACAAGCTGCAGTAGGATAATCCGGAGATACTATTAGCTGATAGTTTGGCTAAAACCATATTTCTACCTAAAGCAACATGTACCCACCACCAAAGAACCTTGTACAGTTTCAACAACTCTGTGAGTCTGCTCACTAAATGATCCAGTTAGAAGACCTCTTGTTCTTATTTCTTTGTAGGAAAAAAGCTTATCTGTTTCTTTTAGACTGGCAGCTTGAGATTGCATGAAAAGCCAGAGATGCAATGTTTCCGTTTCAGATGTGGTCTGTCACAAGCTGATAGCATCTCAATGCATTGCGTTTTATGGTTCTTTACACTTTATGTGTTTTTCCCAAACCACAAATAGAAAACATATTGATAACAGGAAAAAAAAAAAAGGGTTTTAAAGGTACAAAAAAGACAGTTGGAGTTAAGACTAATACTGCAACTGGGAAACAAGTGTTCCAGTTGATTATAGAGAGTAAAACTCAAGGAATTAGTAGATGGTAACATAGACAAGCTAGTGTGTCAATACGGCATGGGCAGTTCAGAAAAGGGAACAAGGACAAGAAGAACCCAGTCTATACAGTTTTAGGGGTTATATGATTGATGAGTGGTAAGCACCATGCTGTCTATGCTTTGTGTTTCTGTAAATTTTCTACACTGAAAAACAGAACAATTCTGGCGAATAGTATCGGTCTTTGTTCAGTTTCATTTTTCAAAACTTGTCAAGAACAGCTACTGTGGTGAATGGAAATGGCAGCTGCCATTGTGAGAATGCAATGAGGGTTTTGGATGTTTGGAAGGCGTTAATGCTGAGACCGGTGAAAAAAGTGACAATGGAGAACTTTTGTGAATTTGGTGGTGCCATAAGTTGGAAGGTAAGAAAAGCTTAACATGAAAAGTTGGTTCTTTGCTCACGTGAAAGCTTTCTGTTGCAGAATGGTTGTAGCAGAAGAACTTTACTTTTGAAATATTAAGTTTGAGGTAGAGATAATTGTCCAGTTTATTATTTTGGCTCTTCTGTGGTTCTAGATATACAGAGTGCACTAGCTGAAATAAGATTTCAATGTTCTACACCTGGATGGTGTGCACCAAGGATGTAGAGGACTGACATATCTTCGCATATTTAAAAAACTAGATGAAAGAATATGCTGTCATAATGCAGGCAAAAAGGGAAGTATTTGGCCAACTGGATAGAACTGCTGTGGCTCAGAAATGAGGGCTTTGAGCTGTAAGAGCTGCATGATGTGTTAGAAAGATATACGAAGGAACAACGCCTTGTAGGAAATTGAAGAGGAAGGCGGGAAGAATGACTGAGTGGATGGCGATGAGCTCTTTGCATTAGGAATACAATAAACAAAATTCCAAAGAGTGAAGGCCAAGATGGACAAACTTGTCCACATGGGGATTATGCGTATCTTGCAAACACTACTGTTTCTATATCAGTGATCAGAGGAAAATTCCGAAAGAAAAACTAAGATAAGAGAAGAGTGTAGAACATTGTCTCTGTATGGGTGAGCATTGCTGTTTTTGGCCGTTAAATGTCTGATGATGATAATGATGCAACCTTCTTAGGGAGTGCAGCGGTCTGGAACCAGTAAAGCTCATAGTCATTGTAAAATGTCAAGATAAAAGTCAAGATGAGCCACAGTCCAATGTCCTCCAGCATGCAGGATGCCAGTAACATGTATTACCTGTGTCACACATTACATATTCCAACATTGCCAAGAACTCCTGGCTCTCATCGTAGAAACAGTACAGGTTGTGGACGGTTGGGCTTTGGATCAAGACCAATAAAAAGGAGTGCTCTTTGCAGAGTTCTCATCCTCAGACATAACGTGAAACTCTCAGACATTGCAGGGAACTGGATGGATGGATGGAAAGATTGATGGCTGGATGGATGGATGGATGGATGGATGGATGGATGGATGGATGGATGGATGGATGGATGGATGGATGGATGGATGGATGGATGGATGGATGGATGGGTAGATGGATGGGTGGATGGGTAGCTGGATGGATGGATGGATGGATGGATGGATGTGTGGATGGATGATTAGATGGATGGATGGATGGATGGATGGATGGATGGATGGATGGATGGATGGATGGATGGATGGATGGATGGATGGATGGATGGATGGATGGATGGGTGGGTGGGTGGGTGGGTGGGTAGGTGGACGGGTAGATGGGTAGATGGACGGGTAGATGGGTGGATGGATGGATGGATGGATGGATGGATGGATGGATGGATGGATGGATGGATGGATGGATGGATGGATGGATGGATGGATGGATGGATGGATGGATGGATGGATGGGTAGGTGGATGGATGGATGAGATTGGCCGTAGTGCCAGTGTATTATGGGCCTTGTGTGTAAATGTTGCCTTCTATGGAAGGTAAGCAAATAAGATTGCAGAGGATTGAAACTGCAATCAAATATATGGAAGCAAAAGCAAACATGGTCCAAAAAACACTGTTTTGGGTTCATTGATTCTTCAAAGCGCCAACCTGTGATTATTGCACAGTTCTGATTTTGTCCAACGATCAGAAACCAGTACAATTCTGAAGTGCAGGCCTTTTCAGGGTCGGACTGGGTAGTTTCTACAAAAATGGTCCACATTTGGAATGTGAATGGTGAAAGCTCTATTGAGTCATGATTTAAGGAAATAACATTAACTTAAGAAGAAAATGGCAAAAATGGACAGAGTTATGCTTCAAGGCTGGTGACGACTAGCTATTGTTCCTCTGAGTGGACACAAGACATTGAAACAGCACTTAGGTAATGTCATGCTACTAAATCAGCTTAGATGTGAACCTTGCATTTCGCTCTCCAGATGTCTTCAAAATTCCTAAGTACTTTCTCTGCCCAGGGATGAGCACAATTTTAGATTTTATTCCTGAGGGGGGAAGCTCCTTTCTTCATGAAACAAACAGTATTCTGTTTAAAATCGTTGCTTTTGAACATTTAAAATCAAGACCCACAGCAAACCTTTGTAAACCTTCTTAAACACAAAAATGTCCATCTATAACTTCTAGGTAGTGTGAATTATCACTTTTAAACCTATGGTATGGTCAACGTCCTGGACAGTACAAAATCAAGTAAAAGGGAAAATAAAAATAAACAAACAAACAAAAACAAAAAAACAGGCAAAGTCTCTCATACAGTAATGTTGAACAACTCATATATCAACATGTGTTTGTGTTTGGGTTAATGAAACTTCAAGAGTAAAGGGAAGTGATGAGGCTCGGATGACTTGACAGCTTAATGTACTGAGAAAAATGCCAAAGTGGGAAGTGGCGGTAGACTGCCACATGCTCACAGACACAAACACACCCGCACAAATAAACAAACACTCACATAGGCACACAAAGAGGAAAAAAGAGAAGGTAGAAGTTGAGAGAAATATTCAAGAACATGCACCTCTATTTTACGGCCTTCTACCACGGTGCCATGTAATTTCTCTCTTGCCCTGTCGGCGTCCACGCTATGCTCGAACGTTACGAACCCAAAACCCTGCGTGCAGGATGGAGAAAGAGAAGAACAACAATCACATTATTTGGTACATATTAAACTCAACATTACAGTGGATGAAGGCTTTCTTTAATGGGACCATAGTACAACGTGGATGACAAACAGGAGTTTAGAACAACTAAAGCCTTTACAATGCAGTTCGACATCAATCATCCACTGCAATGTCTCCATTTTGCGAGGTGGTGTGGCCAATAGATTCCTCTGAAGTCATAACAGAGGAAAGATACGAAATAAATTAAGGTAAAATTAACTTCTTCATTGCATGGCATCAGCAAAAAAAGAAAAAGGCTACCGTAATAACAGGATGAACACATCATCCAAGACTAACGACAGAAACAGCAAATTATCCTAAAGTAAAAATCTCAGATGATCTTACACTTCAGAGGAAGTTCATCTCTGAATAGTGTAGCTCAGAACAAAAGAAGGATGTTGTTCTCAGTAGGACATTTTAATATAAAAGTATTGATCGGCCATGACTCTGGTTTGTTAATGAAATAGAGTGCAAAGATACTTGATTAACTTTGAACATCAATCTACAACATTTTCATCAATACCATATTTCCCCTTATGAATGTGTTTATCATTGAGTATATCATTGACTGCATATATCCTGTTGCTCAGATGCTCAGAACTATGGGAAAAATGTGAGGTCTTTCCCAATAAAAGTATTCTTATCGGTACTCGTGTTTTTATGGGCATGTGGACGTCCCCCCTCGAGGGCCAGGTTCAATGCCAATTCCAAATCCACATGAAGCCAAGTATCCAAATACCCTAAAGTGTTCTTGCTTTGCAAAGTTAATCGAGTGTGCTTTGAGACCTGACATGTTCTGGGTTATCCTGGTTTTGTGCACGGTTGAAGACAGCCAAATAAATAAGTCCTATAATGTTTAAGATATTATAAGTTTAATTCAGATTTATAAGGTGATTCTGAACCGGTTACAAATGTAGTCAAAAGTAAAGAAAAAATCAGAACTGTGTTTTTCTGAGCACTTGCTGAAATGTTTTCACAGAGGTGGGCGTCTGCAACATGGGCAAGGTCGGTTAGTTATCTCAGGAGTTGTCCTTCAGATGAATTCTAAAACAGATGATGATGATACACTCAGATAAAACAGAAACACTCGGTACCTTAGAGCCGCGCTCGTTGAAGATGATTTCCACATCTAAGATTTTGCCAAATTGCTGTAAAGACAGAAACAAAAAATTTGAATGTTAGGTGATTTTTACATAATTTGTTCGTTCTCAATTCAGAAGACAATTCTTACCTTCCAAAGTCTTTATAGCTCTTTTTTGTTTCCCCAAATATTTGCCCAATAAATTACCCAAGACATCTAAAAAGTTTAATTTCATGCACGTCAGATATTGCCATACTTACGCCGAACATTTGCCTGAGGTCTGGGTCTCTGAACCTGAAGGGGATGTTGGAGACGTGAAGTCTCTTGGGTTGGGCCTTGCTGTCTGTGCTTTCAGGTACAGTCTGTGTCGGCTGCTGACTGTCTGTCTGAGCAGCATCATCTGTTTGCTGGAAAATAAAGAAGAAAAGACACACAAGAAAGATAAGTCGCTTTCAGTAACTGTGAATGACAGTAAGTTTTTCCATTCTTACACAATGGCAACTGAGCGAATTTCATCCACTGATAAAGGAATTGAGATGTGGTTGAAAGCTCTAGAAAAAGCCACTAACTGCAGCTTGAATTGTTTATTTGACCAAATCACTGTTTTCATGTTGAAACGTGTCCAGTGTCCAACTGCATCCATTGTAATGCACAACCACATCACAGATACTTTTACCACAGCAGTCCAGGGCCATTGGACCTTTTCCCCAGAAACAGGAACAAGTCATGTTTAAATTTGCAATTAATACATATCACAAAGCATTGGGCATATTTCCATGAAATATACTGTATCCAAAGCTCCCGAGGATTTGGATTTGGATTTTTACTTCTGTGACTTTACATTTAAAATCAACTTAACAATAGCAGTGAATACACTTTTTTTTGCGTTAAGTCACTCATGATATAATCTGATCCCGATCTAGGGTGTTCATTGTTTTTTTTTCTTTCTTTTTGAGATAAGACAGGAGAATTAAATTATGCAAACATAGAGCTATAATAGATGCTCATACTGTATACAGAGTAGCATCAGCGGTCTCTGTTTGTCCTTTAGCTCTCAGAGGGAGTCAGATCGATGACTGTTAAACACACGAGAGGACTCCACAGTCTCCTGACACATCGCAAGTGTGTGTCTTACAAAAACTGTTGGAGTGTATCTTTGCCGGCTTTTGAACAAATTGATTTCTGAACCCCAAAAAAGTAATGCCCAGAAAAAAGCCTCTTCACTATTGCATTGTCACATCATGTAGAGGGGTGGATGAAAACATATTAGATAATGCACTCTGACAAAGAAACCTAATCTCGTCTCACAGAAAAACCAGAGTCGAAGCAATATTTCAAACAGGTGTCTGTCTATTTAATGCAAAGTGTGAAACATAAAAGTGACATTTACAAAGATTTCTACTGATTATGTTTTGATAGTTTTTAGGGTGGATAACAGGTTCTGACCATACAAACTGCTATGATGCACACATGTAACACACTAAGATCACTATCCTACACGTAGGACGATGTCTTCCATTCCTTCCTTCTTTTGCTCACAAACAGTTCCAGGTTGCAAGCCAGCTAAAAATACAGCCTATGAGTGTGTGTGTGTGTGTGTGTGTGTGTGTGTGTGTGTGTGTGTGTGTGTGTGTGTGTGTGCGTGCGTGCGTGCGTGCGTGCGTGCGTGCGTGCGTGCGTGCGTGTGTGTGTGTGTGTTGGGGAGGGTTGAGCTTGAAAAGAAGTAGCATAAGGCCACCAGACTGCAAATCTTCAACGCAATGCCTAGGTACATACCGGCACATATGGTAAAGAGTGTTCACACACACACACACACACACACACACACACACACACACACACACACACACACACACACACACACACACACACACACACACACACACACACACACACACACACACACACAAAACGCAGCAGTGACTTCAATCTGTGTGGATGTCCTTGGCTGTGGCGACAAACGCCTACACTCGCAGCAAAGAAACAAAACAAACACACAATGAGACGAAGCATCTCATCTCATCCCGTTTGGCATCAGAACGTGATGTGTGAGGCCAGGCCAGGCTGAATGTATTTGGTTTCAGACATATTGGAGATGGTAACAGAGATGATGGCTGACATCAGGTTCTCAGACAGAGAGGAGACAATAAAATGCAACCTGAAGAAAGATTTTGGAGACATTAGTCTCAGATCTGTTGTAGGAAACAGAAAGCCCAAACAGCAGTGAGTCTAAAGCCTCAGCAGAGGGCTGAACTATGAAGCCAGTTCAACATGTCCAGGCTTTCTTCCCCTGAGCTGCTCAACAAAGCAGAAACTCACCGTCAGAGATAATCGGTACTACGACGGTGGTTATCAGCTTTCTCTGTTAACTCAGGCTTTCTGCTTTAGGCTCTGAGCACGTTCACATAAAAGAGGAGGTGTTTGTGGCATCTGACCAATCACAAACATGGACAAGTGGACTGACAGCAGAGCCACATTTTTTGACGAACAAGGAGCAAATTAGAATTTTTGAAAAATATAAGGAAGTTAAACACATAATCCATCTGAAAGCAACACAGCTGCAGGTGCTGAATACATGAAAGATTTGCTGCCAAAAAAAAAAATCACAGACTGTGAATGTGTAGCCGAAGTTGAAAGTCTTATATCACCTTACCACAGCGCACGGAAATATCTGACTATAATTACATGTGTGCATTTCATTCCATTCATTTATTCCCAGATGTATTCTCATGACATGTATGACAGTTTTAGTCTTATCCATTCACCTGCAGCCCCGGAGTCACCAACATCGCTACTCATACATGGTTTCCACAGCAACTAATACATATAGGTTGGTAATTTGCGGACACACCAAATTCGACCTGCTCTCTTTCAAACAACAGTTTGGACAGTGTGTCCTAAAGATCTGCTTTGAGAAACATCTGATTTGCCTGCAGCCTGAACAAAGCCTCAGAGGCTGCAATGTTCCATCCAAACTACATCTTTCTATTTACATACTGATCACGGCAATCAACATGCCAAGCTATGAAAAAAATGTATCTTGAGTTAAGGTTTTCTTGTCACCTATATTAATATTGATTGAAATTCAACGGCAATCAGTCCATTGGAATGAGGTACATGTATCATTAACACTCAAAAGGGACAAAACTCATTGGTCTGTGGAGAATTTCAGTCTCAAACTGATTTTTTTTTCTTATTTTATTTTATTTTTTTTAAATATATTTTTGCTTGTATATGTTTGCTTTATTTATGTAGTGACTGTGTAGACAGACAGGGAATGCCAAAGAGGAGAGCAGGGGAATAACAGGGCAGCAAGGTCTGACTGGCCAGAAACCCACCAGGGGACACACTGCTAAGGCCATTTGCACCCACGTGGTAAGAAACTTTCATTAAAAAAAACTTTGATATACAGTATAGCTTCATGGAAATTTTATATATAGATAATTGTTGTGGGTTTGACTATTTGTTATAAAGAAATATACATTTTCCCCCACTGTCTCTCCCACTGTACAGAGTGTGGGGCTCACACTGGGGGGAGAGAAGACTGACGTCGCTCTAAAAATACTCAGACCAGATGAGGTCATTCTTCCTGGATGCATATGCAGCACACACACTCACACTACAGGGAGAGAGAGGCCGACAGATGTACATTTCCACCTCCAGTCACAAAACATTGCACAAAGAAGTCCATCCATTTACAGTTTTTTTTTCCCTAAACACTTGTAATGCAGTAAGTACAGTCATCGTTTCATTATTCAGACAACAAAATGTGATCAGAGTGCAATATTTTTTAAATCATCCTCTTATTCTAAATTCACCACAACCATATCTACGATATGTACAGCACACAATGCACATTTTGACACGTTTTATAAACGTTGGCGTTCAATGGTCCCAGCAGCAATGAACTGTAGGCTATCAGATGAAAGAATAAAACAACAAAAAAAGATACTGAAATAATACTAAAATTAAGAAAAAAGTGAGTTTTCTAATTTCACTTCATTTTAGTTGTAAAATGATAAAATAGTAACATAATATAATCATAATATTACAAGAAAGTCTATCATTTTGCTTTGTATATTTCATAGACAAGTAAATTCAATCACAAACCAATGTAAAATACAGTGGATTTACATCAGCACGTGTTGAAGACGGGTAAAAGAATCATCTTAAGAGTGTCATTTTCAAATTATAAGTGAGACATTTTTAATGAGACTATTACTCAAAGTATTAATATCATGTAAAAAAAAAAGCTGAAAGTGCTTAAAAAAAAAAAGAGGCTAAAATGAGAAGCATAAGCAACAACTCAGATGTGACTCTGGAAATATGTTTCCACTGATATTTCCTCTGAAGCATAATTTGACATTGTAACTGGTTGAGGTAGAGCCAGTTTTAGATACTTGATATAAAGTTAGGTCATGTCACCAGGTAAGTGTGTCAGATCACGACATGAAAGCAGAAGAGGAAAGACTAAAAGATAATATAAATGTGGATTCATATTTATGACATTCAGACTTTTCTTTCATTTTTTTCTGTAATATTTTGCTAAATTTTACATAGAAAACCTTTTAAGAGGTCACAAGCCCAAGATTTCAGGAACGACTGGTTTATCTTTAAAAGACATTGCATTTTATAAGCTTTCAGTTGTATTAATATGATCAAATGTTTGTTTAGTAACAACAGCTGTAAGATAAATGCAATGCAGTAAAAGCAGAACTCCGTCTTCTGAAAAAAAAGTTCAGTGCTTGCTACTTTCCATCACTGCAGACAGCTGGTTGTACAGTGAACAGAAGTCACTTTACCAGGTCATCGTTTTTTAACTCCTCACCTGAAATGCTCTAATTTATGTTCTTGGCTATTTGGGGCTGTGAAGTAGCTTGAACTGTCACCAGGGGCAAGTAAATAGCTGTCGTCTTTATTAAACCCCCAAATGCATGGCTTGTTTATAAAATCACTATTGCAGACCTTTGTAAGGCAGATAAAGCCATATTGCTATCCATGCCTAACATAAAAATCTTCCCTGACCAGCAAAAGACAATACACAGGCCAAACTCCAAACTAGGCAAATTCAGTGAGTTGCAAGGCGTGTTCATGACTATGAGAGAATAATGCGGCTTAAAAAGAAGAATACATGAAATATCTAAAAGTGAGCAATACAAGCTGGTTAAGAAGGCCGGCTCCATCATCGGCTACAAACTGGACAGTCTGGAAAAGGTGATGGAGAGGAGGACGCTGAACAAACTATTGTCCATCTTGGATAATCCTGTCCACCCTCTCAACCACCTGCTGCAGGGACAGTGGAGCACTTTCTCTAAAAGACTCCTCCAGCTCCGCTGTCACAAGGACAGATACAGGAGATCATTCCTGATACAGGAGATCATTCCTGATACAGGAGATCATTCCTGATACAGGAGATCATTCCTGATACAGGAGATCATTCCAGATACAGGAGATCATTCCTGATACAGGAGATCATTCCTGCCCACTGCCATAATGTTAGGAGAAAATTGTTCTGTTACTCACAAACTAACGTGAGAAGCAAACCCACAATCTCCAAGGCTGGAACAGGTAGTTCCGGCCTCCCCCACCTGCGCACAACAGACCGTTGTTTTGTATTCCTCCTTCCAAACTGTTATCACTTTCCCATGAACAGGGACTGCCCCTGCTCAGCTATGTTGTACATAAGCTTCTGCTATAAATAAAGGAAGAAGGAACTGTTCAGCGCGACTCTGTCATAGCGACGTGTGTGCGCTGTGCAGGGTGCCCTTTGTACAAAGTAAGATTCTGTGTCTGACTTCTTTGTTGTTCTCTACACAGGTCGAGTGATAATCTGTAGGATTCTCCCGACATAATCTTGGTCCTTCGAGCCGGATGATCAGACGGGGAGGTTGACGGGAGGACTCCGACCTGCAGTCCGTCGACGGCCGGTCACTAGAGTGACCGAAAAAGACCTTAGACTGTGAATTCAGTCAAGGCCAGGATTAGAACCGGATCCTCGGACCACCCTGACTGATCATCCGAACAAAAAGAGACAACTAAGTGAGTATATGACACATAAAGTACGGGATAGAGATAGGGAAATCTCTAAGAAGTAAGATAAAGTAATTTCTTACTAAGAAGTAAGATAAAGTAATTTCTTACTAAAGTAAGATAAAGTAATTTCTTACTAGAAACAGAATAAAGTAAATTTCTGTTCAGGGAGAGAGATAAGGGAGAAGATAGAGATAAGGAAATCTCTAAAAAGTAAGATAAAGTAATTTCTTACTAAAGTAAGATAAAGTAATTTCTTACTAGAAACAGAATAAAGTAAATTTCTGTTCAGGGAGAGAGATAAGGGAGAAGATAGAGATAAGGAAATCTCTAAAAAGTAAGATAAAGTAATTTCTTACTAAAGTAAGATAAAGTAATTTCTTACTAGAAACAGAATAAAGTAAATTTCTGTTCAGGGAGAGAGATAAGGGAGAAGAGAATTAAGGTATTTTCAGTGATATAGAAAATCACACCTAATTCTCAAGATTTATTGTTTTATGTCACAAAAATGAAGTACACACGGCGACCTGAGTAAGCTCTACCCGCACTGTATTAGTCAGTGTAGAAGCTTGGTAGAATAACTTCACTCAGACTAACCTCATGTGTGAGAAATTTTTGTGATAACTGAATGTCTTACAATATTTTATTCATCGTACGTGTTGAAACAGACTTAGGAAATAAAGAAGAAAATTATTTTTTTGAAAACAACGATAAATCGATAACTGAAGTATATTACCACTATATACCAAAGGACCTACGTGATATCATACATGCATTTAAAGCCCTGATACCAGAAGACATAGGACGTGAATTAATGTTCAAAATAGACGTAGACAATATAGAAAATGGGAGGTAAAAGTACCAAGGAGAGCACTCCAGATGGACAATTTATGGAAAAACAATGTCCAGGAGCCGGCAAAATTGCGATTAAATGGAACAAAAAGTTCGACTTCAAGGGACAACTAGACACAAAAGAGGTTCTAGGCTTACAGGTCCAATTAAAAACCGAAATAAGCCAGACTACAAACAAAAAAAGGAGACAACGGAGACATGACGAGTACAACTTCAGTGAAAAATGGTTGACAGAAAGTAAGAGAAGAGACACACAGAGACAAGAGAGGAAACAGAAGAAAGTAAATAAAAAGGGAAGAACCGCGTCTGCTTTATCAGTGGGTGTGAAAGAAGACGATGATTCTGCAGTCAGATCATCCGCTCCACCACACCCACCCGCACAGATAGAAAGAGAGCATGAAGCGAGAAGGCAGAGAGCCAACGAGAGAGAGGAAAGACAAAGACAGAGAGAAAGGAGAAGACTAGAGGCAGAGACGAGACGGAAAACCTTGAGAAAGTCGACTTGGAGTCCAAAACAGGTGACAGGACACTCACCAAGTACAAGAAAAAGGTCAACTCAAAAAGTAAAGGAAATTTACCCTAATGTTTCGTTACAAAACCATGTGAAAAAATACAGACCGGGTTATACAGGAGATACCAGTAACTCAGACGATGACTGGGAGACAGACACATCCGACTGTGAGGACTGTGGTCCCACACCACAAGGCATACTATATATTGACAAGAAACCAATACTACCAAAATCCCTTCATGAAGCAGCATGTTTAGTGAGTCATGGGAATACCCATGTCTCAACAGGAGGGATGGTAACACTAACAAACAAATATTACTATACTATAAATTTCGAAACCTCAGCAAAAATTTTCGTAAATAAATGCATGATATGCCTAAAAAACAATTCACAGGGAAATGTAAGACCAAAACGAGGACAATTCCCAAAACCAACCCATCCATTTCATACAATACACATGGACTTCATAGAATTATCCAACTCAAATGAAGGAAGGTATGCACTGGTAATAATATGTGCATACTCAAACTGGGTTGAAATATACCCATTAAAAAGAAATGATGCAAACAGTGTAGCACGAAAACTATGCTCACACTATATTCCAACATATGGAATACCTAGAATAATACGATCAGACAATGGAACACATTTTGTAAATGAACTTATAAAACAAATGAGCAAGACTCTAGGAATACAACTAAAAAACCACTGTGCATACCACCCGCAGAGTGCAGGTTTAGTAGAAAGAACGAATGGAACAATAAAACAAAGACTAAGGAAAACCATGGAAGAGACAGGAAGACCCATTCCAGGTACTACTAACCACACCTACGGCCGTTAAAATAGCGGAAAGATCTACATGGATACATCAATCACATTGCAAATTAGTTACGGAAGCGGTGAAGGCAGCACTTAGTGGAAAAGACTAGAGAATTCCCAGGACAGCTTACTGGACATCTGACAGGGTAAGCCTGCAGAGTCTGGGGGCACAGATTGAATCTGGTACTGTGAACTAGTGAAGAAACCAACGCTGACGGCCCCAATGGGCCTACCCAGCCCTAAGTGACCGCCTGCAGGAGACACCAGCCCCGAGAATGTTAGTTCTGAAACTCCTCCTAGCACTCTCAGTGCTCGGAAATCATGAAGCAACCCCCACCATAGGCCGACTTTGGTGGTGCCAACTGGGGGTATGTAGCTGCTACAGGGGCTACAGATTGGAAAGACAACTCTTATGGCTGGCAGACCAAACTAAAAGGCAACATTACCAAGCTGACATACTCAAAAGAAAAAATAACATTCCACATGTTCGCAAACAACCTCGAACCCAATCAAGGACCCAATTGCACAATAATACAAATTTGTGCATTGGCCAGAGGTTATGACCCCTGCTGGCAACTAGCATTCTGTAAAGTAGAAAAATCCACACTGGACAAAATCCAGACAGGATCAACAACAACCACGAACAATCTCAAACCATCACCAGTAGACAAAGAAGCCAACACTGTCTATATAATAGGAAAAGGCGAATTTGACTATGACTGGAGAACCCACATGACGAATCACGAAGCCAGGCATAACACATGGTACAATTCCATAGTTCGAATTCTAAAAGAAGGACGGGTCAACAGCTCATGTTATGTGTGTAGTGTTATGCCAAAAACAGTAAGTGAATCCGCCATAGTTAAACCCGAACCCTACAAAATGGCCGAGTCGTTTTGCATACTGTACGGACTAGCACACAAGACATCTCCCAGATCCCACAGTACATTCAGCAACGGAAAACGAGATACGTTATTTCCAGGGTGGTATAAGATGAACACAACAGGACAAGGAGAATGTACTACCTTTAACGGACAACTTGTCAGAATGAATTATTCAGGCCAGGTATTTGAATCCATTTACCGACCGGTAATGACTGTACCAGACGACCACATACCTAAAACAGCAGATCTTTGTTTCACCAGACACAATCCCAGAATCGACAACATCAGAGTAGGTGTAACAAAAAATTGTAACCTTACGATAAATGCAACCTGCGGCACAATATGGAATATAACAACATGTAACGTTACAGGCAAACCAGACCTAATAACCCTAAATAATACTCAAGTCTATGGCCCATCTGACGATGGAGGGGAAGCACCCACCGCAGCATTATGGCTCTGTGGAAATCAATTGTGGCAGAGATTGCCACCACATTGGTCAGGAGTTTGTACGCTAATATACTTAACACCTACTCTCAACATCTACTCAAACCTTTCATACTCCACACACCATTACCCACATTATAGGGTAAAAAGAGACACAGGCGAAGACGACGTTAAAATGACCTCAGAAGGGACCAAATTTGGCTCAGGACTATTCCCCTGGTGGGGAACAGTGAATAATGCACACAACATAGATAAACTACACGTCCAACTGGAAAATCTGACCGCCATAGTGAGTGACGGCTTCTCTGCACTATCTCCATGGGTGGCCGCAGTTAGAGCCGCACTGATACAACATAGAATGGCACTTGACCTCCTATTAGCCTCCCAAGGAGGCCTCTGTCATGTGATAGGTGAACAGTGTTGTACATACATCCCCGACATCACAGGTAACATGACTGTCACTGTAGAGCACCTAAATGACTTATTAAAACAGATGAAAAAGGACGATGTACTACCCGAGTCAGGGTGGGATTGGTGGAGCTGGCTCTCCTGGGGAGACTGGAGAGGAAAGCTACTCACCGCATTAACACCCGTACTTTTCATACTAATCCTGTTTTGTGTTTGTACTAGCTGCATTATTCCGATGATGAAGAAGTCTGTTACAGGTCTCGTAGCAGTACAAATACAGGCAGCATTGACACCCTACCACCCACTGCCTACCAACGACGTATCCGAAGGGGAGGACTCTCAGACTGACAGCTCTGACGAGGAGGCTGAAGACTTTGTATGATTAATCTGCTGAAATAATGATGAAGGTGTAACCGAAAGCCGATAGGACTGGTTACAAGCCTGAATGTAATATTAAAGATGAAAGGTCATACATGTTTATATTGTACATATGTTTCTGAGTAACAACAGGAGGGAATGTTAGGAGAAAATTGTTCTGTTACTCACAAACTAACGTGAGAAGCAAACCCACAATCTCCAAGGCTGGAACAGGTAGTTCCGGCCTCCCCCACCTGCGCACAACAGACCGTTGTTTTGTATTCCTCCTTCCAAACTGTTATCACTTTCCCATGAACAGGGACTGCCCCTGCTCAGCTATGTTGTACATAAGCTTCTGCTATAAATAAAGGAAGAAGGAACTGTTCAGCGCGACTCTGTCATAGCGACGTGTGTGCGCTGTGCAGGGTGCCCTTTGTACAAAGTAAGATTCTGTGTCTGACTTCTTTGTTGTTCTCTACACAGGTCGAGTGATAATCTGTAGGATTCTCCCGACACAGATGAGACAATGTTTGGACAAAACAACGGCATATCAACTCTTAAGTATGGCGTTGATAGCATCATTCTCTGGCTGGAGAGAAGTGGAACTGGTGCATTGCACAAAGTGGATGGAATAATGAGGTCCACCTCCGTTTCCTTTAGCATAACATCAAACCATCATTGGACGGTTCAGACTTAATCCCAACTGGGTGTTCCAACAGGACAATGACCCCGAACACACATGTAGGTTTGCAGCAGTATACTGTATCACTGTGTGCCATGATATGGAACCCGATGGTTATCATACCATGTACAAGAGCGTATTGAAATAAATTACATATTACCTACTAAACTCAAATTACTTGATTGCAATTTCTGTACGTGTTCACCCCTCCATTGTTTCTAGCAGAGGCGAGATGGACAGATTTGATGTTTTTCTAGATTTTTCAGTTGAAGTCCTTCTGATCTTGGATGAACTTAAGACTTTTACAGGGTCGAGGCAGCTGAAGTAACCATATGAGATTCCTGATTGGTTCTAATTTTTCTTGGGATGCTTACTGGACGCAGTTTAACTGTTCTGAATGGCGCCGGTTTTGCTTTTTAATTTCTGATTGAAGAATGGCAGAAAGAATTTGCAGAACAGTCGGGTATTAAATCCTCTCAGATGTGACTTGTGACATTTGTTTTTATTAACGGCACATGGCTGTTTTCACTAAATATATAATGCCCGTTTTTAACTAAATAAATTTAAAAAAACAACAACTTTGGATTTCAATGTCATCCTACTTAACTATTACTGACGTTAGGTGCTGATTGGTCCCCCCTTCAGAGTGACTTAGCAAACGTCAATGCGAACACGGTTTCCAGACTATAATCACAGAGAAGTAAAACAAAGCTGAGCAATAGTGTGAAGGAGCCAGGCGAGAGAAAAACAGTTGAGAAATAAAGCAGTGGGAGAAGTTTGATGATGAGGGGAAAAGGGTGCAGCAGACACACAGAGAGGGAGAACTAATGAGACTTCCAGATGTACTGTACGCCGTCCTGTTGCTGCCAGCATGCTTTCTTTCTCTCAGTCTTTCCTCTGTTTGAGTAATTTGGGGGCTGCAGCAAATAAATCACCACACAGCTCTCTCAGCAGCCAGCACATAAACACCAGCAGCATTCCTGATAAAGCATATTATGAAAGTTTTGAAAGATTAAAGCTGGAAAATCACATTACCAGCTCTGCAGCCTATTGCTGATGACGGACTACTAGCTGTAACCGCTAACATAATACTCAGCCATGAACTGTGGTGGGTGTGTGGGTAGAGTCAAGTCTTCATGTTTTTCTGTGAAATTACACTTTTTCTTCTTTTACTTTTCTCTGCCACTACATCAAAACTTTGGGTTTTAAAGTTTTTCGTTCAACGTGATTCAACACATTCTGTTAAGTCATGGTGTTTTTTGGAATAAACATAGATGATAATTGTGGATGGACCTTTGACACATCTCAATTTATGACAACAAAGATTGGGTCCCAAATAAGGAAAATAAGGTAATTTTACCCTGGTTCTCAGTATGTTGGTTGTTTTGTGCTAATATGACAATGTGCAAATGTTAACTGGGACTGAGCACCAGCCCCTTAGGACAAGTCAGGTGTCCGTTCAAGTGTATCACAAATGTTAACGGAATTTTCAGGAAGACGGCAAAAGAAAATGTAAATTTGTGTGTTTCCATCTATTACTGACTGCTGTGTGAATGTAAGAACTTGGTTCATTGAGTTAAGCAGTAGGTGACATTGATTCTCCAGTCAGGTGTGATTATGCTACAACAGAAGGAAAGGGCACAGCGGGATGACGTGATTAAAAGAGCAGCAGTTCATGTAAAAGCAAAGGAAAACACAAAAAGAGACAACGTAAATGTTTTTGGACACCTACGTTTTGGACGATTGAGTGATATCATCTATTCACAAATATTTGCTGAATCCGTTCCCAATGCACTGAACCACACTGTCCTTTAATTGATAAACCGAACTTCTCCACCTCCCTCAAGCATTTACTGTTTACTTTCCACTCAGGTTTTTCATGCTGATATTCAATATGTGCATCAAAATATATGCATTTAAATGCAGCCACAGATAATTCAGCTAGTCAGAGACAGAGATAGATTGTTGCTTTTACATTACCTATTGCTGAAAGACTTAAAGTATTCAGCTTCTGAGCCTCAATCCATCCCAGCTGAACTTTAAGTATTCACTGTATTAACATTATCACATGTATCATGTCCTTTCAAGAAATAAAGTTATTTACTAATTCTTATTTATATTTTTTTGCTTAAAGAAAAAATACATGAAAAAATACACATGAAATGCAATGAAATAGTCACAAGCTGTGAGTTCAACTGTAGTCATCACATTTGCAGTTGGATCAGGTGGTGGGTCTAATCACAGACAGACTATCTAATGCTGTTGAAACAAAAAGGAAAGGAAAAAGTGAATGTTGAAATCACAAAACCTGAAGAAGAACTGATGAGCAAAGTCAATTACCAGACTTTTGATTCAATCACACAAATGGTCTTTGAATCCCTGATCTCCTTTCAAAGAGACCTTCAAGGCTAAAACATTAAAATGTATGAGAATGACACAAAATACTATGTGGAGGGAAAAGTCTCTGACTGGCATAAGGCAGCGAAGAGGTTCTCCAGCAGACATCCCACTAGTTTCTCCAAAGCAAAATACCCATGGTTCTCTGCCACCAGCATGAGACAGCCATCAGAGGGGAGCAACATGGACCCTAAACACACCAAAGAGGATCCTGTATGGCACAAGTCTACACCGCCCCTCCCACCATCATCCACCGCTCTCAGCTCAACAGGAGAAGAGAGCGATTAACATCTCTCATGCGAGTCTCTCTCAAGATCAAATTCCTGTGCTGAGTAAGGGTCTTAGCATCTCTCCAACATTGATCCATTTAAACTAATTGTTGATGCAATTTAAGTTTCTAGACTCCTGCAGCATAAATTTTTGTTCCTGACTACTTCACCCACTGCACATTACAGACTACTTTACCATGTGCACATGTATCAGTACTTTCACCGTGCCCCACCTTGGACAGTCCTGTGCAACACAGCAGTGCCGATTAGCCTGATCTTGAGAAAGTAAAATTAGATCTGAAGAAATGGAAAACAATGAATTTATCCTTGGCAGGGAAAGTGAATTGCATCAAAATGAATGTGCTCCCCAAATTCCTTTAGCCGTTTCAATGCCTTCCACTCTACCTTCCTAAATCTTTCTTTAAATGTATCGACAAAGCTTTCATCTCATTTATATGGAATGGTAAGAACCCTAGGTTACGTAGAGAACGTCTACAGAGGCCTAAATTACAGGGAGGGCTAGCTCTTCCTAATCTTTACTACTACTCATGGGCAACAAATGTTTAAAAAATGATCTTTTGGCTTTATGCTCCAGACACAGACTGGTGTCACTATGAAGCTAGATCTAGCAGCTCAACATCTCTTACAGCCCTGGTCACTTCCAGCCTTCCAGTTTCTATTTCACATTTCACAAACAATCCAACCGTCATCAATATCCAAACAAATATGGTTTCAATTTAGACGTAACTTTGGTTTTAATTATCTTCTTAACATAAGCCCTACATGCAATAACCACCTTTCCCCTCCACCTAGATTAGATCATGCATTCTCTCTCTGGCAAAGAAACGGCATCGTTAAATGTAAGGATATGTACATTAACTGTGTACTTGCCAGCTTTGAGGATTTATCACACAAATTTAGCCTTCCTTGGTCCAGCTTGTTTCAATATTTCCAAATCCGTCACTTCCTGAAGTGTCATGACCCCAACTTTCCAAACATCTCTTCAGTGTCAGTCTTAGATGATCTGCTAGAATTCCCATTTGACTCAAAAAGGTTAATTTCAAGAATACATAACTGTATAGCCTCTCTTAAAAACGTAACCCAGGCGAAGATAAGGGCAGACTGGGAAGGTGAGCTAGAGGGTGACATCGAAGAAGACGTGGAACTGTGCTCAAAGAGTGAATGACAGTTCTTCTTCTGCAAAACTTAACATAATACAATTCAAAGTTCTGCATTGAGCCCATTTCTCAAGAGCAAGACCAGCTAAAATATACCCTAATTTAGATGCTAGTTGTAACAGATGTCGTAATACCCCTGCCAATTTAACTCATATGTTTTAGTCATGCCCTGCTTTGGCATCTTACTGGTCTATGATCTTTAAAACACTTTCTGAGGCTCTTAATATGGATCTCCAACCCAATGCAGCATCAGCTATAGTTGGTGTCACAAAGGTCAAAGATCAAGGTCAATGGGACCTCACGTCCCACTCATCCGTCCGTCCTGTTCTCGTGAATATAAAATCTCAAGAACGTCTTGAGGGAACTTCTTCAAACTTGGCAAAAACATTCAATATATTGAATGTTTCAGCAATGAACAGATTTGAGTTTAGTGTCCAAAGGTCAGAGGTCAAGATCAATATGACCTTACATCCATCCAATCCACCCATTCCATTTTCGTGAACGCAATATATCTGCTTGAGGGAACTTCTTAAACTTTGACCCCGACATTCAATCGGACTCGAGGGTGGCAAAAACTCAACAATGTACACGTCAATTATGTATGACAACATTTCACATGAATAAAGGATGAAATGATTGTTATACTTTTGTGTTGCTCTAACAGCATAACTGAGGAGCAGAACCAGACTGTACCTCTGTTTCACATTTATGACAGATACTGAATTGGTGACATTACTTCAGGGTGTGCATCTAGAGATTGTAATGATTGCATAGATCTTCTGTGCTGTCATGATGGAACTTGCGTGAACCATCCGCATTTTAGAATTTATAGATTTTTTTTAAGTAACATCTATATGAGTTTCGCACATATGCATAAAAACAACAACTTGAGTTATTAGCAAAGGCATATAACTACTAGTTGGTAATTGTAGATGATGTTGTAAGCAAAGATGAAAGACAGTCACAATCAAATGTATCAATATATTGACGAGGCTTTTAAAAGGTGTCGACAGAAAAAGAAAAATACTTCCTGATTGTTGAGAACCTGCTATGTCGTGTCTTCTACGTCTTGGCCAAAAAACATATCCTTCCATCTAGTATTGGGCTAAGTGAGACTCTATCACAGTTTTTCTCAAGCCTCCATTCTTTCCTTGAGGACACTGCTAATATAGGTACAATACATACCATTAAATAGTCAATACTTCAATATCCTGGTAACTTTTGATGTGTGGAGACATGTTTACCTGGTGAAATAAGCCTTGATACTCTCTCTTAATAGATCAACAAACTTCTGGACAGGATTTTGCCTACATTCTCTTTATATTTTAAACCTAATTGGGTATGCAAAACTACTTGTATGTCAATTTTGAACATTTCTGTCATGAAATTACTAAATAAGCTACAAAATGAAACAGAACTGTATGTTTAAAGTGAATGCAAAAAACAACCTCTGTTAGACCCATCTTAAAAAACACATTCTCCTAAAATGACTTACTGTAGCTGTGCCGGCGACCGTCTGACTAATGGAGTCTGACCCGCTTTGCTCACTGTGGTTCTGTGAGGACTGGTACATGTTGAGTGAATGCTCATTGACGGTAGCCTGGACCCCGGTGTAGTCCTGTGGTGCTGCTGGGTGCTGGTGTGGATGCGGGTGGGAGTGTGGATGTGGATGGGGGTGTGAAGCTGTGAATTCAGCCGGGATGCCGTTTTGAGGAGGGGGGGCAAACTGAGCTGACGGGTAAGCCTGGGCCATGGATGGGTCCGGGGGTGCCGGTGTGTCCTGGTTGCCCTGCAAGGCAAAGAGATGCACTGTTAAGTTTAGAGGACTGTTTCACCATTCCACCAAAGACAGTTTTGCTCATTTGCTGCATTACCTTTTGTAAAATAGCAATTACATTGTCCAAAATCCCATTTTCCTATATTGTTTTTGCTACTAGCAGGGATCTAGGCAATGTGAGTCAATTAACCACTCTGCAGAAATATCACTGTGACCTTTGGGTGAATTACTCTTAAATTCTGTAAAGATATTCAAAAGTTACATGTAATCCCCTGATCTTTGTCTAGCGCCACTGGATGTTTTACATGTTTTATTCAGTGAAATGTCTCCATGGACTGCCATGAAATTTGCTACAGGCATACATTTCAAGAGTTCCAGATGAAGTATTCAAATTTAAATTTAATTAAAACTCCCAACAACTTGGCACTACCACCAAATACCTGCAACATAAAGAGCAGATTTTATTTTGCGTTGGCATGCTAATATGTTAAACTAGGTTACAGTCCCAACACGCCGCAACTTTTGTGACCATTACTGAACACTTCGACCATGTTAATCTGAACTCCACTCTCCCAACTTCCCTCCACTTTGTTGACAGCACTTCACTGGAAAATAGAACACAAGACCTTTTGTATGCAACTGCTTAATATGTATGTAGAGCCACTGCCCTGCCTTCACTTGGTAGATCAGACGATGACTTTTCCTTGTTAACACTTCAGTATGTTTCTGCAGTTCAAAGGCACCCTGTCTCCATAACGCCTGTGATAAGCCATGTAAGCCTTGCTGCTTTGAAACTTAAGTTTGGGATGTGCTCAGCAGACCACATGTGGATGATATAAATAACATTACTGACTGAAATCCCAGAGTACATAAACCAGACTACATAAACCAGGACTGTATGCTGTTCCCCTAATGATAAGCCTCGGATAACCAGTGACCTGAAGTATCTGCTGAATAAAAGGAAGAGAGGCTCCAGGTGACAAGGCAAGCTGGAAGGGGTACAGCATGACCTGCAGGTGGCAGTGAGGGAGTGCAAGGACTCCTAGGGACAGAAGCTTTAACAGAATAACATAACAGCGTTTGAATGGGAATAGTGCAGATTACAGGCTTTGACCATCAGCAGGGGTTAGCTTGGAAAGATCCAACAAACTGAATGGGATTTTTAACGGGTTCAGCTGGACCTACAACAAGGCTTTCCCAAACAGTCTTCACACCTTTTCAGACACCAAATCCATGCCTGCTTTGCCCCCACCCTTCCTTGCTAAGCACCCCTGATTACAACCCCCCAACTCTAACCTCCACATGGTGACACACTCCCTTCAGTTGCTGGGATGATTCACTTAGGCAAGGCTGCAGGACTTTGTCGTATCAGTCCAAGGGTCCAAAAGTCCTGCGCTAACTTGCTGTTTGGTATCCTGCGACACATCTTTAACCTGAGTCCAGTGCAGGAAATGATAAAAGCAATATGGAAAACATATTATTTTGTAAGAAAGCCACAGTGTCTGGCCTCCATGACTCGGAACAGTTGTCCTAACATGCTGTGTCACAAAGGTACTGGAGACTTTGGGCCCCTGATAAAACCTGCAAAATCTTCAGGTCCTGCCATGTTATTGCGTGATGTTGCGTTAGTGAAACGAATAGCATAGTAGATGGCGCAGACATACATACGTACATACATAGAAAGATCTGAGCTTCCTCAGAAAATGGAGCCAGCACATCACCTTCTTGGACACAGTGTCAGTGTTGGTCCTCCTGTCCAGTCTGTTGTTTAAGTGGACACCCAAGTACTTGTAATGCTCGACATATTTATGGACTACATGGCTTCCTAAAATCAACCATTATCTCCCTGTACTCTAACTCCTGCACATCTGTAATACATCCTACCACTGCAGTCATCAGAGAACTGCTGCAGGTGGCAGGATTCAGAGTGATACTAGAAATCTGAAGTGCACAGAGTGAAAAGAAAAGGAGACAGGACAGTCCCCTGTGGAGCTCGGGTTGCCAACCACAACATCTGACCGGGAGCTCCCAATCCACACAAAACACAGGCTTATCTAACAGATAGTCAGCGATCCAGCACACAATAGATTGTCCTCTCTATCTACGTCTATCTATCTATTTGTCTATCCGTCTATCTATATCTATACTGTCTATTCTTCAAAGCTCCCTACTCTTCACTGTAATGAGACTCTCAGTTAAATGAACTTCACTCTGTTGCATTACTACCAGCACACACATGCACACATGCACACACTGGTCCACTCCACACAGAGGAATCGTACTTGAAAAGCTGTCCTGTGAAATAAGGACCAATTTATCCATCATTGAGACAGCAGGGTTATCTCCTTCATCATTGAGGGCACTCTACATCACAGACACACCATCTAAATGACACACACACGTAATACACTTAAAGCCACAGGGAAACTGGGTATACAGAGAAAAATGCCCTCAGCTTTCCCAACACGCTCCAAACTACAGTCCATTTATTATAAACATGTATGTGTTTGTAAAATACTAAAAAAAAAGAAAAAGGAACTAACAATGGGCCTATAACACATAGGTCATGCAACTCTGCCTACCTCACTTATATTGAGATCTGATGGATGGAATCTAGAGTAAACAAAGCAGCCCAGTTTTCAGATGTCACGATCCAGAAATAAATCCCATGTTAACACCAGGTGGAAACAGGGTCCTGGAAGTTGTCTGGGTTGCATTCTGATCGGATCTTCACCAGATATAAATAATATCAGTCTGACATCATGCATGGGAAAAAATACAGTGATCAACAGGCTGCCTCTGCCTTTAACACCCTGTCCATCCTAAAGCTCTTCAAAAGAAGAATAAACAGAGCCTGTATAGCAGAATAACACCCTTTCTCCTGAGATGTGATTGTTAGGCGAGTCAAACAGCTCCTGGATCTGCCCCACTTAATCCAGGTGGAAATGTACGGGTTTGATCAGATGTCATTAACAAGATACAGATTGCAGGTTAATACTGATAACTTAAAGTGTGAGGGCTCATTGAAGACAGTACAATAGTGCTGTTCCTCATACAGGATGTAGTCTGAAGTTTTCTATTTAGATTTAAATCCTCAGCTGACTATGGGGCGACGGCTGGGTACACCATGGACAGGCTACCAGTCCATTACAGGACCATCGTGATGGCAACATTGACAACCTTTCACGCCCAATTTAGATTTGATATGATATTGATATTTTAATCATCATTTATCATTAATCATCAATTAACACTCCGTCGTTGTAATGTGGGAGGAAGCCGGAGTACTCAGAGAAAACCATACAGTCACAGGGAGTACATACAAACTCTCATATTTAATGTAAAATGCTGGAAGAGACACCAAAGATGGCAAGTTCTGAAAATCAATGACCTCAGGAATGAGCTTAAAGCAGAGTTTCAAGGAATTTGTGAAAAACTACTAGTTTTAGAAAAGTGGTTATAACTGCAAAGCATAAAAACCAGTGGAAACATTTAAGGAGAATACGTGAACACTCAGAGTGTGTGTGTGTGTGTGTGTGTGTGTGTGTGTGTGTGTGTGTGTGTGTGTGTGTGTGTGTGTGTGTGTGTGTGTGTGTGTGTGTGTGTGTGTGTGTGCGAGTGTGTGTGTGTGTGTGTGTGTGTGTGTGTGTGTGTGTGTGTGTGTGTGTGTGTGTGTGTGTGAGTGTGAGTGTGAGTGTGTGTATGAGAAGTTACTCCTGTGGAACATTTATGCCTCAGCCGTTATTGAGAGAGAGCAAGAGAGGGATAGAGTGACACACACACACTCTCTCTCACACACACACACACACACACACACACACACACACACACACACACACACACACACACACACACACACACACACACACACACACACACACACACACACACACACACACACACACGGAGGGAGAAGTTCAGCCACATGTAGGAAAAAGAAATAGAGTGAAGGAGAGAAAGGGATGCAGACAGTGAGTCTTGGCTAAATGCTCTGCTGTGTAATGAGAACCACATTTAGAAGGCTGAAATATGCTTTACGTGGCATAGCATTGCACACACACACACACACACACACACACACACACACACACACACACACACACACACACACACACACACACACACACACACACACACACACACACACACACACACACACACTGCACACAGGCAGACACATACACAGTCACAGGCAATCGAAATAATACTATTAAAATTCTGAATAAGCATACAGACAGGAGGAATTTCTCTCATTTTACAGGATAGAAATGTCTTTCTGTTTGCTGCCTTGTGCTTTCGTTCACTATAGAATACAACTTGAGTTTGAAATATAAATGACTTGGCTCTTCCCCCATTGATTATCTTTCTTTCTTCTGAGAACTTCATAAAATCTTATATTGACTTCCAGGACAGACTGTACTGCCTTTTGTTACACTGCATTTGTTCAGTTAGCATTCTCTCTGGAACACTTTACCAGATGAAGCAAAACATGAGCATTTAGATGATTCAGCAGGTTGTAAACAAACCAACATTTTATCTTAATAGAAATACTGTTAATTCTTCACTTTAAAGGAAAACTGTGTACATACAACTGTAGTTAGAACAGAGGCTGAAAGCCTTGTGAGGGCAAAAAGTGGATCTGTGAACTGATAGATGTTTCAAAAGCTGCTGTGGGAAACTTAATGGAAAAAAAAAATCACAAATTATGTTGCATTTTGTTTATATTTTCAATAACTAGAAAGAGTGTGAAAAATGCAATTTGTGTTTTAAGGATGGGTTTCATACTGGAACTGCTGCAACCAAGCGCAGCCACGACTCCCCGAAATCCTGGAGGGCTTCAAATCAATGTATCAAATCGTGTACTCTCATCACATATTATTTTGAGTGCATAAGTACGTTCAGACTGACAAGTATGACAAGTATGGCAAGATGGGGAACTCAAACTGATCCACAGGCAGAGTAGGAAACAACAGACACTTTTCAATCTCAATGGTCGCCATTATAGCCGTGTAGTGGAAAGAGAGGGACCACTGAACCAAAATATGGCTGAAGAAACCACAAAGAAGTTTTAGTTTATCACTAAGAACTGCTGTACTTTACTGCTCTGATGTCAACTGAGGAGATCAGGGCAGGGTTATGGTATAATAATCAAATTTGGATTTTAAGATTTTCAACGTGAGTTTTGTAATTATAAACTGGATATTCAAAAATCCCAAGTACTGCATTAATAATGCTGTGCTGCATCAATTCGATCTCCAGTCAGATCAATGGAAGGATTAAAAGTTTCAGTGGTTTAACCTTTAGTGAAATGCACATGTTTTTGTTTTTTTTAGGTTAGAACAGTTTACAATTCATGAGGGAGGTCTGCAAATCATCAAAAGTGGCCTGTAATCTGAAGAGTTTCTGGTAACCTCTTGGTGATAGACGTTGACATACTCAATGGTGTCATCAGCATAAGTGCAAAGTTATTTATGTTCAGTTTAAATTGCATTTGGGACTAATGATAATACTTGAGGGACACCTCTTCCACCACCTCAGTTCTTGATTTAAACCCTTTGACAACTTCAGCTTGAACGCAAACAGAGATCTTTCATTTGAACCAGTTGTAAGGAGAAACATAAAAACCAATAGAATCATATTATTCAACAAAATATTGTGAGCAACAGTATCAAAAGTCTCGGCTAGATCTACAGACCGTGTAGTACAGTGCTGAGTTACAGTGTCATCCGTTGGTGAATGGTTTAATCTGCATCCCTCCATTCATCGCTGTTCAGCAAAGACTCAATGAGGGAAAGAAAAGAGGGAATATCTTGCTAAAAAGGACTGTAATGCTGGAAGAAACTCACAAGATTTCTAAAAGTCAATCATATATTAACATCATCTGAACTGAGGGAGATTACATTCGAGTGTTGTGTTGAAATAGACTTAAAAAAAAAAAGTCTGCGCGTATAGTAAAAATTGTTTTCTTCCTCCCAACTTCATATTTCCAGACTCTGTTTTTCTCTCACTGCTGAACAAACACCACAAACCTTTTCCAGCTTGCAGTTTTTCTTGGTTTCATTTCCACATCAGGGGTGCTCCTCTCTCTCGCTCTCTCCTTCTCTCTCTAATGCGTAAATTCATCGACTCCCGCTCGCTTCTACCACAGATGTAGATGAAAGAATGAGGTAGAAAGAAAGAGATGCACGCACGCCGCCGACACCCACATAAACAAATCCTTCAGCCCTGCGAACCCACATGTACTGCACACATGCTCATGAGCTCGCAACCAATTCATAAAAGGAGCATGCAGCATGCTGCCTTCTGCAGTCACGGCACAGTGTGGAGTGAGAGAGCAAGTACACAAGCAACAATGAGCAGGGAGAGGAAAGAAAGAGAGAGAGATGGAGGAAAAACAATATGTATTCTCAAAAGTACCTGCTCTACCATCTCGCCTCTGCCTTCCTCCATGCACATCCAGCTGCGCTATAAAGCCCAGCCCACCAGTGTCTCCCTACAGCCAGCATCAATTAGCTATGGAAAGCTTTGTGTGTATGTGTGTGTGTAGCTGGGGAATGAGCAGTGGAGGAGGAGGTGCCACTGTGAATGTAAGCAGAATATCCACCAAAATGGTTTCACTAGTCTTCCTTTTTCCGATCTTACAATCTTTCCCCTTACTTTTATTTGTAAAAACTCTCTTTTCAGTCCAACTATAAACACCAGAATTAGCTGAGTGGCTAACCACATCAGAGATCTCTATTCCAGGATACTTTCCGGCTGACCTAATTAGCAGCATATTCATCCACTCACGGCAGTTTTTTAACATATGCGAGGCTGATTCTCTGGAATTTCAACAGCTGAATGCGTTGGTGGATTATGCTGTGGACCATAATGAGGATGGTCACCAGTCATTTCAGTTTGATCAGTTTGGTCGGCGGCGGCTGCTGCTGCTGCTGGTAAATCAGCTGCAGGGGGCAGCAGCTGATCAAGGGGAAGTTGCAGCTTACCCCTAATTGCTAAAAGGGATGTGGAGCTGCTGGTATTAAAGTATGGTGTTGCCCGGTACTGCAGCGGGATGTAGAGCAATGCAGATAAGAAGGGAAGACCATTTGCTTGGTGTTCCCGGTCTTTACTGTCTTTTTGAATCTCTTTAAATTGACCTTGACTTGATGTAAAGGTGCAAGCTCCTTATTTGTTGGTGTGAAACACCTCTCCCAGACATACTGCAAGTGCGGCGGTGAAAGAACGGGAGGTTCTGTACCGATGCAAGCTGGAAGTTCTCAAGGGAGTCTGTGACCACAAATGGGATGTGGAGCTTCGGGTCAAGAGTTGAGGGTGGCTTGGAAGAGCAGGTCCGCCACCACCTTCTCTCTGCTGGAAGTGAACTTTGTTCAGCTGAGGTGAGGGACTGGGAGGTAAGTGGGACAGGGTATTCAGTGCCACGCTGGAGTTAGGACAGCGCAGCTCTGACCACCGTATTGGAGGCACGACAAGTCAGGATTGTAAGGCTTGTTGAGTCAATAATTGTAAACCCGAGTGAGGTGACCTGTGCTTTGAGTTGCTTTAAGAAACAGCGGCAGAGCAAGCTTGAGTCCATGTCTAGGTGGCGTAACTTCTTAGGAAGCAGTGGATGCACTTTTCTCCATTTAGTGAGGCGCTTGTTGTGGAAGACCGATATTGCACCAAGTGCTACTATGTTATCCAGGTAGATGAGCAGCAAAAATGATGGCCATACTTTTCTGGAAGTACGTGGGGCCGGAGCTGAGGATGAAAGGCATGCAGCTGTAGTGGAAAACCTAAAGGTGGGACGGAAAAGGTTGCGACTGTCAGTGTAGATCTTGGTAAACAGTTCCTTCACTGTAGGGACCTGACTGGGATGACAGCCTTTTTTATTGAACTGCGGTCTATGCATGGACAGAGTCCCTCCAACAATGCTCTTGCCATCACCATGTTGGAAATCCAAGAAAATGCGTTCACCAATTTGATTATGTCTTCTTTGAAGAACCGTTACATCTTGCAGGGCATCTGGCTGGATGAGCGAACACACCTCAAGGTTGATGAGGACATTTCCCTTTTAGTTCTGCAAAAATAAACAGCTCGTGGGTGGTCTCCCCTCCTTTATCCAGTCTTGTGCCAGGTTGTGTCAGTAGAAAAGCAGCCAAACAAAAAGAAGCCAGCACCATTGCCAAGGTAAGCTAATAGTAAAGATGGTGAATCCAGTGCTGTGCAGGAGGGAGAAACCCAGGTCTCAAAACAAGTCCATGCCTATGCGGTAATGCCCGTGGCGAGAATACTTCGAAGGTGAACGTTGGGAGAGACATGGTCCATAACCCACAAAAAAGGTGAATTTGCCCAACATGCCAACTTTAAAGTGTCCCTGTAGCTACACAGACCTTCAGTGTTAGTAGTAGGTGTCCGAACTGGAAAGAGCTTCCTGATGGGGGAAACATTTAGCAGTGTCTGTGAAGCTTCTGTGTCCAGCAGTAGCGGTAGGCCCACTTCATTTAGCTCCCCTGAGGACTCCTTACTGAGCTGGGTAGTGGAGCCTACTGAATGTGGGTGCTTGGAGCTGGTGGGTAACATTGGACGGGTGGGAGCAGAGACAGACCAACAGACTCGAACAAACAAATGTCTCTGTTAGCCAGAGTGTTGACACCTTTCCTTCGTGCCAGAACAGGTTGGGGCTCCGGTGGTGTGATGAGGAGCCCCAATTACCACAGTTTCGGTGTGCTGCTGCACCCTGTCACCTGCCAAAGGTCACTTCAAGGCTGTGCTCGATGGGCCTGTGGCCAGGGCACTGGCATATACCCTGTTCGTGTTAGCAGCATGAGCTGGGAGGGGGAGGGGTTGGACAGCGCTATTTGTGATGCTAAACCAGATGCAAATTCAAGCTGGAATGCTGTACGGTTTTTGCCAGAGCTAAATCACACATTTGACATTCGAAGTTCCTCAATGAGTTTTTAGTTATTATTGTGGTCAGCTAGCTGTTCTCTTATCAGTTCATCCTCCAGTGTCCCAAACGTACAGAGGGTGACCAGGTGCCTAAGATTAGCTACATAATGGTGGACTGACATGCGCTGGCAGCAACATGTCCTGAGAGCTGTGTGACATGCAGCATATGTAGGGGTGGGTCCCAGTGGAGGAAAAATCGTGTCTTTACCTGCCAAGTTTGTGGTTGATATCATCCCTTAATTTGGTGGTCACAATGAAGATTTTAAATGATTCATGCCAGCGGAACCAGCAGTTTACCAGGACCAAGGAACGGAGGGAGAGGTAGGAACAGAAACTCCGTCTTCATGGCCAATGTTATGTTTAATAACTTACGAACCACAACTTCAGCTCACAGGCTAAACTTTACTGTGCAGTAACAACAACCGTGCCTGAAATGACTCACTCAAACCAGTTAGGAAAAGTAGAAAGTCATTTTCTATAGCAGATACTGTATTTTGTTTGCTACGACCTTTCCAGCACAGGCTCATGCTAAACATAAACCAACCGCAGTGCATATGTGACCTAATGGAGGATGATTTTATATTCAGGCAGCTAATTTCTGTGTTCGCACTTCAAAACATATAATCCAGACATAGCCATGGATTTGTGAAGGTCATTAAAACTTCAGAAATAAATATATCTCAAACCCTCATTGTTTATTGAAAATTGCTGCTGTTTGTCAGCTGTGTAACGTGTATTTTGGATTTCAGTTCAGGAACTTGTGACAGCTGATAGAAGAGCAGACTGATCACTTTGTAAAAAATATGCATCATGTTGTTTTCCAGGAAAAAAAGTATGCAGATGCTCAGAGTATGTTTTTCTAATTATTTGTGTCTGATCAATGATACTGATTGAACCCTGCATTGACAGCGTTTGGCAGTAGTGTTTCTCTGATATGAATCTTTGCTTTAAAGTAAAATATTGAGCATATATTTGGTGTCTGCAATGTTTTGAGGGAAGCGCAGGATGATCATGCATTCATGGTAAGTTTACACATCCTGTATATTGTGTGATGACCAGAATGAGTGAGTCAGCAGGGACAGCAGGGTGAGCCTGGTGCGAACCCAACTCAATTTCACTGCGTGAATATGGGTCAGACCACGAATTGTTTTCAGTTGTTCCATCCTACCGGGCGAAGGCCTCGGGTTAATTTTACCAGTAAGCATGCACCAAAACCGTCCGACACTCTGCCACGACGACAACAACCCGGGGTAGTGTCCACTAAAGACTTTTTTCCTGAGCACGGCGTATTTTAAAATTTGTGATGTAATAAACGCCGGCAGCGTGACGAGGTGCTGAGCGTTTATTGTGCTTTTCTCTTTTCCGGTCACCAGGAGTTCAAAAATGTTCATGTAGTGAAGGAGGGGTGGGACAAACAAAATTAACCACCAATTCTGGTCTCTGATTGGTCCGCCCTTCAAAGTGGCTGTGCAAACGTTAATACAAAGAAAAGTGAAGCCGTGAGCAACAGTCATTGCAGCCAGGCTACAGCAGGGTGCCACACTCACCTTCATTGTATCATCTTTCTGTTGTCTTTTAAATATGCAATATATCCAGTGACACAAGTATATCAAATATGATGATCTTTATTTTTTTTCTAATCATTTCAGGATGCTATTATTCTACCCAGTTTTGATGACATATTAACACTATTCACCCAGAAGTATCTTCTTCCTCCCCAAGAGCTGTGACTTCATAATTTCTGTACTTGTGTGCAGCACTCACATTTGTTTTAAACATCAGTGCTGGAAAATAACCAACCACATAAAGTACGGTACTTCAGTAAAGTTTTGAGGGAAATATCGTACCTGGCACGCCACAACATTCATTTGACAGCTTTAGTTATTTTTGAGGTTAATATTTGACACAACAGATAATATAGCAAGATTTTAAAGTACAACCCATTGTTTAAGATAAAACAATGATTTCCAATCAAGTTCTACACTTAGTTTACACTTGGTTAAAAGCAGGAAAAATGCTACTGGGTGGACCGTAAGTAGAGCTTATTTTGTCCCAGCAAATGCTACATATTTCTGTTGGTAAAGAATAATATTACATATGTTGTGTCTTTCCTAGATGATGGCTGTTTGTTTTTTATAAACACACAGAAAACAAATTAGGGAATCATGTTAATACCCTGAAGCAATAAAGGTAATTTTACTTTTCTCATAAAAAAAACCCACTCAATTTTCTTTTCTTTTTTACTTTCTCTGGTGACATGCTGGATACATCTGTCTGAGCCTCTCTGTGGATCGGGGGCTTTCAAATGAAAGCCTATCAGTCAATGAATCACAGGAGGAGGAGAAGAAAAAAAAATGAGAGAGACACACACAAGCAGACAGTGTATCATCCACAGATCAATAGTTTGCTAAGCGGCCATGGCCTTCTAACTGTTTGATCGCCCAGACACACAGAGAGAGACAGGGAGTGTGAGTGGAGGCAGAAGCTGGATGAAGGGATGTGGAAAGGGCAGGTTCCAGCCAGATGTGAGTGTGTGTCCTGGTCATGTAGTTGACAGATGGTTGGGGGCGATGCAAGGCAGGGTGTGACGAAAGCAACACACACACACACATGCACACACACACACACACACACACACACACACACACACACACACACACACACACACACACACACACACACACACACACACACACACACACGCACACACACACACACACACACACACACACACACACACACACACACACACACACACACACACACACACACACACACACACACACACACACACACAAACACAGCCCTGCTGGACTGGCTGGCAGTTCTGCTCAATCAGGACTGGAGGACAGACATTCATTCATTCAGTGAGACAGAACTTCTTCTCAGTCATGTGTAAGTTTGGCACTCGATGGTGAAACAATGGTGGACAGACCAACCAACTTAAGTATCGAGTGTTGTCCATCTTTGATTGCAGCTAACAACACAATGACAATGGAAATAAAACAATGTGCTTCATTATTACGCTGGAGGCCACACAAAGCTGATAATTGTCATGATGGTACGTGTTTGTACTCAGCAATTAATGAACACAATTCTTCCAGTTCATATGTATGAAATGCATAACAATTATTAACACAAAAAAGCAGTAAGAATTGTGTATCTGTCAACCAGACAAGAGTAGTGAGTCTATCCGAAGACTGCAGGCAGCAGGGATCAGGATTAGTATCTATGGGCGTACAAGGACTGAGTCTAGTGTGAACATGAACCTCCCAACTGTCTGTTTGCTATTCTTCAGCTTACATGTTACAGTTTAGCACGTATGGAAAGTATCAAGGGCAGCAAGTCTGTCCGACAGCAGCTGAGTGGAGTTGAGTTTACAGGTTTGTTGTCCTGAACGGTCACCATCACACCATCACATGGAGCTGAGGTGAGGTTTTATCACTATATAAGGTTGTAATGCTTCTGTTTATATGGCTGGCAGCCAGTTTCATATAAAACACGAGTAGACGGGAGACGGCAAGAGCTCTCGTCGTGTTGGACATTAGAGAGTAACCATATGGCTATTTCCTGGATGCAGTGTACCTGCCAGTGTAAACTCCACTCATATCAAGCATTTAAAAATATCATTTAAAAACATATCGGTTGTTCATTTTTGGCCTTCTTCTGCGACTGAAGAATTAACTGTTTTATCTCAATGAGGCCAATTCAGGAAATTTACAAAACTGTGATGTGTGGAAATGTGTATTAATTTGCCTTTTTAACTTTCAGAAATCAGTAAACTTGGCTGCTAACTGTAAATATGCAATCTGTATTTGGTGTATTGTCTACAATTTGCCGTGTATCAATGCAGGTTCTAATTATATTGTGTCAACACATGAACAGGTGAAGGGCAGGATTTCTCCATCGCCCTCTCTCTGTCTGTCTCTGAATGCAGGTCAACAACAATCATGCAACTCTTCACTTGTCGAACCTCAAACATTGAATGACTGATGGTCCGTGTCCAACGGAAACTCAATGCAGACAGATCGGCTCGGAGCTGCAGCGCTGCAGTAGACATGCTGGCAGTCTGGACGCACACAAGTGAGCCACAGTAGTACAGAAGAAGTATTCAAAAGAAGCTGCGGCACCTTGTTTTCCCCTAAATATAATCTACGCTACGCATACTTCAGTATTTTGAAGTTAATATTCCTGGTAGATTTGGTGACTCTGATACTACTGATGGGAAAAGCAGGCGGGCTTCTCATCCAAAGGAACACAATGTAGTAGGCTAAGTAGAGGTGATTCTATTTTATGATGAGGTAGTAGGGAAACAGAAAATAAAAACCTGTGGTTATAATAAAAACGAATGACCAAACTAAACTGCATAGTAGCACTCCATTCATTTATTTATTCAGCTTTTTTTTTTCTCTACCTATACCTAGTTTGTAGTTCAGCTTTACATTTCTGATACTGCCACATAGGTGGTCAGATTGTTCAGCGGGTTATTCATGAAGTACAAAGCTTTTCCCGGTTTCAGGTTGTAAATGAAATGACATTTCGGATAAAGTTCCTTTCAATTAGAACCACACAAAGCGCCACCCGGTGCCCCCCTTTAAAATGTCAGCTACCACAGTGTTACTCCATTAATCCAGTCAAGTTTCTCTTCAACCGGTGCTCTTGAGTGGGTTCATGAGGGATATCAGAGAAGTTTTGACTTTTACATGTATTGCTTAGTACATACTGTACTTTGTCCTTTTTGGGGAATAGCATCACCGCTACAGTAGCTTCTCTCTTCTTGTGTTTCACTCTTGTTCATTTGCTTAACAATCCCACAGATGTTGTTCTGTTGTCAGTATCAATGTTTGCACTTAGGAGTAAGTGAAAACCATTACGCTGGCACGTACTGTGAGCTGAGAGAGCGAGTGGGTATGAAAACACAGGTGATCGCTGTGTAATATCGGCCCATCTGTTTGCTGTTAGAGAGGCGTTTGTATCTCACACACTAAACTGTGAACAATCCTGCTAAATCATCTCATGTGATGACTGAGTTTATTTTATAGCAGAGCAATATGTTTATGTACCAATTTCCAGCTATTTTGGAGCCAGAATTACTTCCAAAGAACGCATAATATAATATTACAGTGTTATAAACAGAAATAACGCACTGTAGTCTGGATTCTAAATATAGCATTTACAGTGAGACGGTAAACATTACAACCACAGGCAGGGTCTGAGGAGTCTGGCACCGAGACATCAGCAGCACACCCTTTAAGGCCTGAACGCTGTGACGTGGAGCCTCAATGGATCAGAGGTAGGAACATCAGCGTAGCTGAACAGGAGCATCCCAAAATTCATGCTATCAAATGTGCCATCTGACCATAAAAGACGCTCAGAGTTCTTATTAATGGCCGTACAACAGGAAAAGTTTAAACGCATAAATCTACTGAACAGAAATGTGTATTAAGGTGAACTGTCCCTGTAACTTTAAACTGTAAAAATATTGATACAAATATATAAAAAAGATGCATGTTATATGGTGGAAGAATGTTTTACTGATTCACACTGTTTCCACAGGTGTTGCAGGTCATTGAATAAGACTTTGTGATAATGCAGTGTCTAGCTCATGTTTCTGTTCATTCATTGTGAAAAATGTTTGGTTTGTTTTTATTCAGCGACCAAAAAAATGTAAACGTTTTGTCGTAGTTCTTTTATTGCACGAATATTTTTTTATTTTGGTTTATTGAGTGAAAACAGGTCATTAACAAATGTTTTTTGTCATCATTTTCTTGACTAAATTAACAATGTTTTCATGTTCAAAGGTGGAGATGGCTGAGAAATTGGGGGGCAGTGTGTACGCGCCCATAACCCACATGAATATTTACATTTTGCATCATTAACTTCATGGCCTGTGGAATCCAATCCAAGATGTGCTAAAAGTGTTTACAGCGGTAAAAAAAAACATTTGCACACAGCAGAACATAAGTGAGTGCAATTGAAACAAAAACAGAACCTTTAACAACGTCTACACCTCAAACACCCTCAAAGCCCCGCCGAGCTTATTTACAACAGCAACCGAGGAGTGAAGGAGCAAAGACTGAGGGACGCCTAGAGGCCATTTGAGAAGGAGGGTCCGAGGGCAGAGTGACTGACCGTCCCTCATGGCTGGATTACCCCGGGACCAGTTGCAGTTTGTTCCTGTTTGTTCCTGTGGCGGCGCAGCTGATCAGCCATTTTAGACAAAGCTTGTGATTAAACCGCAGCAGTGTGTTTCTGAAGTGTCCCAGAAGCAACTCTCCATCCCGCTGAAAATACATGCCCAGTCTATCTTTGTTAATCTAGACAGAGCAGATCAACCGGGTAGGAAGACCGACACAGGAACGACATCGAGCATCCTGTGTCAGCCATAACCCCCACCCCCCACCCCCCTCCCCCCACCCCACACACACACACACATATGCACACGCACAGGCTGACATCAGCGTCTACCCACAAAGTCTTTCAAGGAGGAGAAATCCATCCTCCTCCTAACAGGCACCGTAGGTGAAATATAGATATGAAATGATGATGCAATAAATGTTTTTAACAACCAAAACACTGTCACAAATCTTGATCTCTGTCCTTCAAGACTAGAATCCATTGTATTATCTTTAACTGAAAGCAACAGCCCAACATATTGGGAAATAACAATCAATTAAAATAAATAACTATGTTGCCTACTTTCTCATGCTGGAAGAAGAAAACACAAGAACAAGGCCCCCCAAAAAAAGCCTGGTGTTGTTTTTAAAGGCAGTCACATATGACAGTCTGTTGTTTAGGTTGGAGAAGAATTATGTAACCGACAACTGTGTCGATAACGTAGACTGTTTCTAAAAGAGTTCGTAGCTTCAGGTCTGTAAAATGGTTCTGATCCAGAAGTGTCTTCAGCTGCAATACCAGCGAGTGCCACTAGAGGTCGGCTCCAAAAAGCCTCCGGCTCCATAGACTCCCATTCAACTTCTCTCATCAAATCCAAAGTGAATAAAATGTGTCCATCAGTTATCTCGGTGTTGTTAGCTAAAGTCACTCCTTCTTATTAGTTTTCTGGAGGTCCATCTGAAAATAATCCCTCATTCATTAGAAAAGAAGATTCAAGAACACCTGTTTTTGGGGGCGTGTCTGTTTGATTGACAGGCCTGTGGTGCAGTCAGGTTACAGCTATCGGTGGGCGGGACGTAGTATTGTCGGGTTTCCAATCAGATCGGTCAGATCCACCGCTGGCTCCTCCCCCAGCTCGTCCAAATATGGTCACTTCCTGCTCCAAACCGCTCCAAACTAGCAAAACGGCACCAGCCAAAATCCAAATTCGGGATATTGTACCAACAACTACAGTGAATGTTCGCATAGTTGCACACTGACTCTTAGTAGTAAATAAACATGTACAGCAAACCATGTGTCAGATGCAAATGACAACTTTGCATTCGAAGTTGAAAGACTAGAAAAGGTAGGCCACTTCGTGCTTTAGTATTGAAAGTAGGATCTGATCTTGGTTGGAGCTCTGGCCTTTAAAGTGAAGTACTTCCATTTGTTACCCTACTCTGCAGGATGAACCATAACACAATTTATTGTCATCCACATAGAGCATAAGTGATTGGCCCGTACAGACAAAGTGTTGTCGACTCGATGGTCGGTGTGTTTCTTCTCTGATACCTCTGGATGTGTGTCGTTCCCTTCAGTCATGTGTGGGCATGTTTTCAAGGTTCATTTCACCCGTTTAAAATTTGATTTCTGACAGAGAGCTGTGCCATAAACTGTGACGTGACCTTGGCTGACTGCAACAACCGCCATGCAGATGAGCCAGAACACGCCCACACACACACACACACACACACACACACACACACACACACACACACACACACACACACACACACACACACACACACACACACACACACACACACACACACACACACACACACACACACACACACAGGCTGTCTGGGTTAGGGTTACCTGTGTGTACGACTGAATGCCCAGGGTGTTTCTGTCGGGGTTATTTGAGGGTTTTCTACCTACCAAGCACTTCATCTAGTCACTAATTCATTCTCCAGTCACACAAACCCTACTGGGGATTTTACACTGTCACTCTGTGACAGTGAGAGAGTGTATGTGGTGCGTCATTAAAGTCCAACCGCAATCACAGTTCGTCATTCTGTACTGCTGTCAAACTGCTATTACAGATCATTGAATTATTATTTATTTGTATTACTGGAAAGGAGGAAAAAAAGCTCTTAGAGGAGTCATGAGAAATGTTCCTTAACCTCGCAGCCTCAGAGTGTTCCTCTGTGTGTTTGATTGACAACACAGACTTCAGGCACGTGGAACTATAACTTACAGTTCATTGACTTTTGTTTGCAAAACATGTTATCATTTTGGTTTTCATTTAAATGAAGAATGATAATAAAAAAATAATTCCTTCATAATGTGCAGACTGGAATCATAAAATACAGAAATATAGAATATGGTTTAGTTTTCTATTACATGTAACTTAAAGAGCAGCTCTGTACGCAGGAATAAAACAAAGAGGAACAGAAGCGGGAGAAATCTGCTGTTAAAAAAATACCCTTATACTACAAAAACAACACATATACTACAACTGACAGACACACGCATGCATGCATTACAGGTCCTCCAAGGACATATCAAACATTTTCTTTCTACGTTTCCAAGGCAACATGAAGATGAGCTTCAACTGGCTTTGCTCAAAAGTATCATGGCCAACGCTTTAAACTGATCCAAAAACCCAGTTCCTGTGTGTGTGTGTGTGTGTGTGTGTGTGTGTGTGTGTGTGTGTGTGTGTGTGTGTGTGTGTGTGTGTGTGTGTGTGTGTGTGTGTGTGTGTGTGTGTGTGTGTGTGTGAGTGGGTGAGAGAGAGCAGGGGGATAAAAATAGAAAAATCCAAACATTATGAGACAAAGACTTGAGCAAAAGAAATTGCTGCAGCTCCTAGAAGAAGAAAAATAATTGTATTTGCTAATGTTATATGTACACGTGTTTTTATACACAGGTAGCTGACCTCTCGATTTAACCCATCAGTAAACACAGATGAAACAGTGAGAAGCTGTAGTGCCCGGGAACCACTTGGGGCTTACATGCCTTGCTAAGTGGTCCCAAGTCCTGCATCTTAACCTCCAGGCATTCGCTTCACCTACTTCAATATTCATTTTGGGGAAATTATGGAATCTTATATATGTTGTGGGGAAATCTACAAATGTGCTCCTTCACAAGAACAGGAGAGCTACTTTAACAAAAGAAAAGTGTCTGAGACCTACTCATATTCAGTAACATTAATTCACATAGCTGAGCTCCACCCAAACCAGCTGAATAAGCTTATTTTATGTAGACAATACCATTCATAATCCTCACAAACATTTTGTACCACAACAGCTTAAATTCGACAGCGTGTGCATGCTTTTTTGTGTCTGCATATATTTATGTTTATGAGGGTGGTGTGTGGGTGGGGGGGTAAAGTACAATTCACGAGCTTTTCTTTATACGGTAGTGTCATTGAGAGATTTCTGAGATGAGCACTAATAAATGTATTTATTTTCAGGGCTCCCAAAAGATGAAACTTTTTCAGTGTAATGACCACGTAGCTTTTCCTCTACTGCCCCCTCCAGGACAAACGTTTCAGCCCCTCCACCACCGCCTGGCCCCTCCGGCACTGAGCAGTGTGTGGTGGAGTGAACACTTTCATGCCCCTGAATATACACACAATACTGGTAGCTGCTACTTCCTCTAATTTCCACACATGCTGTACATAAACAAAGAGCTATAATTTATGTTCACATAACTAAAATATGATGAAGGTGATAAAGGGGCAATAAGTGTTCTTTATGTGTGTGTGTGTGTGTGTGTGTGTGTGTGTGTGTGTGTGTGTGTGTGTGTGTGTGTGTGTGTGTGTGTGTGTGTGTGTGTGTGTGTGTGTGTGTGTGTGTGTGTGTGTGTGAATGTGTATGTATATGTGTGGCGGGGGTTGTCCTACAGTACAGTATGCTAATTTGACATCAGAAATTTACTTCATTTCCATCACATCTGCTGCAGGCATTAATTTTAATACTTGGCTTTGGGGCTTGTAATTGCATGATTTACATTTTTCTCCATTAAACATAATCCATTCTACACACACACACACACACACACACACACACACACACACACACACACACACACACACACACACACACACACACACACACACACACACACACACACATTCATATCAGTCTGTGTTGCTTCATCATGACGCTCTACCTCTTCTCTATTTTATTGTCTTTCTGTAACACCACACACACGCGCACATGCACAATGTACACATTGACACAGATGAAGTGACATATGCAAGCATCCAGGAACATATGTATTTATACACACACGCATACAGTATACACACACAAGCTTTTTAATGATAAAATAAACACACACGCACAAAGAAAGCTAACATCCTGGCACACAGTCAGCTAACAACTGTGTAACCATGGACTTGGTTCATTGGGAACTGCTTTGCCTACACGCCACAGATTTTCTATAACAGCAACACACACACACACACACACACACACACACACACACACACACACACACACACACACACACACACACACACACACACACACACACACACACACACACACACACACACACACACACACACACACGCACACACATGCACATAGACAAACAGAGACACTTCATCTCCATGCAGTCATTTCCATAATCTACTAAAACTGGCTTTTCTATCCAGTGCAGCAGCTCTCACATGCAAATGAGGGATACTCCTGCAGTGGAAGACGGGGGTGTACGGAGGCCCCAGGCCTAGTGTGTGTGCGGTTGTTGGTACGATGGTACGGAAAGCTGAAAGGGTGATAATGTTACGACAGCCTAAATGTTATTGTTCATGTTCATACACTACAGAACCTCCACAGATAGTTATCAGTAACATTAATATTATTTGTTCATCTTGTTGGGACTGACAAGGATAAAATACCTTATCTAACACCGTCTAGCTAAACATCTAATTTCATATTCCTCTATCAAAGATTTTGACAAATATGTTCCCACTTTAAAATGTTATAAGACAGAAATTATTCTTCTATAAAGTACAAACACACTTTTCCTGGATTCAATGATTTTAAAAAACACATTCATCATTCCAGCCTGTAAATGTGCTTTTCTTCACTGTCATCTGATTGTAACTGTAAAACTAGATTGTTGATTGGACTTATTTGCTCCAGCAAATTTCATTAGCTTGATTGTTCCCTTATCAGAACTTGTACTAATCAATTAAGCCCCCCCACAAATCAGTTACACAATTAGGTGTTTAAACACAAGTGTGGGAAATGGAAGTGACCCTCACAGTGTCATCTTCATTTACATGCTTCTTTGCTGTCCCATCGTCTGGGTATGCTCGGCAACCCTCACGTCCGTCTCCCACAGACGGGTGTCAAGACAGGTCGGCATCAGGATCCAAGCCAGCCTGGCAGCATGACAGGAGTGTACAACTTCATATAGGACATGACAAGGGTTCATCGTTTGGGGAGCTTAAATGTGCTCAGAACATTTCACTGCCATCTGCCTGTTGTGTGTCTTTTGTAAGTGTGCGGCTTAGACCCAACTGGGGAGTGAAAAGGTCAGTTGGACAATAAAACCATTAAGAGCCTTCGTCTGGGGACCGAGGACATACACAACAATGCTGATGACAATCTCACCTTTAGTTATCAAGATAACTTGGTTTGAACCAACTGTGCATGTGCGCTGCTCCATGATTCATGAAAATACAGCCCAGAGTGCCTCATTGCACAAAAACAGCACTGGTAAAAGTTATCAATGACGTTGGTAACTTGACCCCAGACGGGCTCAGAAGAGGCGGCGGTTTACCTTTTTGTCAGCGGTTTCCTCCTTTTAAAAGTGAGTTTTCTATTAGTACTGTCACCAATGTGTGCTCACAGGGGTATTCTTGGATTGTTGGTTTTCTCTCCATACAAATATACTGAAAATATTTAAATGATTTGTAACATTTTCTGAAAATATAGTTTTGACGAAAACAAAACACAAATGTTTCTCGTCATTGTCGGAAAAGTTCTAGTCAGTCACAGATCAGAAAAATGTTTAAATGAAGTCCTATCTTTCAGCATTGACAGATATACTTTATATTTTTATTGCATTCAGCCTTCTGTAACTTCTAATTGAGTGACAGCCACCAAACTACTCTTTCTCTGCACAATAATCACTTATCAAAATCACGTGTTGGTGAAGTTATTGCACAAATCACACACAGTTGAACTGTTCTCTGGTCGAGTGAGGATGGACAGATGAGTATCTCCAAAGTTTTTCAGCTGAAGCAGTTTATATTATGGAGACATGTAAAACCGTGAGAACCTCCACGGGCTTTTGGAAGTGATGACAGCTCCTTCTTTTTCTCCAGCAGCTAGAAACCGTCTACATTTGTGATCACAAGTTGGACATTTTTCCTTGAAAACTCCTTTATAGCAGCAGAGCTGAGGCACCTTACTTCCAGTAAAAGGTACTGTGTGTATAATATTTATCAACTGTGACATCACTGTTTCACATTTTGTAGTGTTTTCAAGCCAGGATTTGAGTTTTCTGCTTGCTGCCTTTTCCAAACCAGAAAATCCAGATGTTGCCTCAGATATTAAAGCGTGGGTGAAAGGTGGAGCTGAGGCAGTACGGCAAATGCAAAATTTAGGACAAGCACCAAAAAGCAATGATTGTGCAATTCTCCACTAACAAAAAAACCTCTGATGCACACGTCTTGGTTTGTACAATGAGTTTGATTTTGTATCAGCGTGATCCACCGTATTTTCACAACAAAGTCCTGCAGAATGCTGCTCTGAACATATACAGTGTATATCTCCTCATAGGCACAATGCAACAGCAGAGTCAGACATCAGGAGGATTTGTGTTGCAGCAGAGAGCCAGCAATGTTAGCTCCACACAGCCACAGCCCCGAAGTCACACGAGACTGCAAACGTTATGCAACGGCTGTGATGAACAGAGCCAAGCTGCACTCTCTGTGCACGCTTAACACCCACAGAAAATACCAGGGTTCCCGAGCAGCACAGGCAGGCTGTAAATAATGCATGTCAGGAAAGCGCACACACACACACACACTCACACACACACACACACACACACACACACACACACACACACACACACACACACACACACACACACACACACACACACACACACACACACACACACACACACACACACACACACACACACACACACAGCCTCCCTGCCTTTTTAAAATGAGTCGACTTGGAAACAAAACCATATAATTTGGGATACGCTGCTTCAAACAGGCTCGGAGAATGTGAGTAGAATGTTCTGGCAGTTTCTCTCTCAGGCAGAATCCAAACAGTATTTTCTACTGTGAAAATCTCCACCTTGGAAATGCACATAGATGACCTTTTTGAATCTTAATGCAGTCCAGGATTTGCAAGGCCAGCTGAATATTAAGTAAGTATTGTAAATTTACAATTCAGTGCTACTCTTGTTTTTGTTGTTGTTTGTTTCAGTGGGCACACATTTAACCATGGCACATTATAATGATAAACTATTATGTACAGATATTGTGCTGTGTAATTCTGCTGTACAAATTGCTGCTTCCCGTTTTTTAATCATTAACTTTCTACTTATAGTCTATGTTTTACAAAGCTGTGCATTCCTTTCCATGTTTCAAAAGATTAAAAACTGGTTAAATTACACAGTTTATTTAAGGGTGTCTGAATAATTGATCAGAGTTTTATAAAAGCCTTTTAATGGATTATAATGATTTTATTTGTGGCTTCAGTTCAGATCGTGGTTTTCGCTTCAGTGTCATTGCATCTATCGTGTAGTTTGATCAAGGCTTTAGTTATGTTAGTGGGACGTTAGCTTGATAGTGTGATAGAACTTGTCTAAACAATGTTGTGTTAAGCTGTAAAGTCAGGCAAGGTGTGTTTATTTTTATTGCAAGTAACTTGTCCTAGAAATACCTAAAAAATATTTTACAAAAAGTCTAATTGAACATAAAAGAAAATACGGTAAAACATTTTTTTTTTTTTAAAGGCATTAAAAAAAGCATATAAATAAAAAGTTTAATTTACGCAAACACACACAGATCCATACTTTTTGGAGGAACACACCTTCAGGAATTATTGTGCAGCAGAAACACTGACTTCATTATAAAGTATAAACATTCCTCTATGCCTCTTGTCCACCTGTGACTCACAATCAGCTTTGCTGCAAATATTGACTTGATGCATTTATGAAATAATACATGTGTAATTTTATGCAAAAGCATGTATTATGTATTATAGTTTTTGAAAGATCTTCCTTTCAAAACAGTCCCAGACAATTATTTTATTCACATTTCAAATATTGTTTCCAGTACAAATTCAATCTTTACTCCAAATGCCGACCGATACACACAACTGTTCATAATTGGTAAGATTAAATGCATAGTTTATTAATTATCATGAATCATTGGATCCCATTCAAGTTTATTGTATTTAGAATATAACTTATCACCTCTATACAAAACTATCACCATTCACATGTCACAATGTTCAGTGAGCTCACTGATCAACAGCTCATTATACTGACATGATTAATACGTTTTCCTACAATTATAAAGTCTTCCAAACGTCATAGCAGTCAGCATCAGTAGTTACAACTGTCACACATTATCTTCAGGAAATGTTCCTCGAGCTTTAAACTGAGTAGAAATGTACAAAACAGAGTCTGCAGGTAATTCTTTTAATAATTATTATTATTTAGTTAATTATAAAATGAGAAGACAGGTATAGAAATATATTATTAAACACATTTGGTTTTATATTCTTCTGCTGAAGTCGGAAGACTTGAGGAAAGTGAGTCACAGGCAGTTCTGAGCCGGGATACTCCAATACTTCAGAATGTACTTTGACATCTAAATCTCAGCTCAACTCTAAAACAAGCTCAATCCATCACACCTGAAAAACAAACCAAACAAACGTGTCTTTAAAGGGATCGTAAGAGTTTCATTTAAAATGCAGCTGTTCAACATCTTCAAATGAAGTGCTGGAAGGTTTTCAAGCAGCACATATACAGCTAAACACGATGTGTAATCTACACACATAGAGCAGCATGCTGCATTCATGGAGCTAATTTCCTGCCAAAACAAACAAACAAACAAACAAACAAACAAACAGACAGACAGTCAGACAAACAAGTCAAACATGTTTTACAAATACGCTCAATTCCCTCACCAACGCAGTCCAGTTTGCGAATATCAAACGGTATCAACCAACTAATGCATTTTGTTCTACCGAACACGTTTCTAATACGTCGTGCTTCAGAGACAAATACTGCATTTTTTACAAATACAAAAAATACATCCAACACTAACAAATAACATGAGGTTTATTGTTTGGCTAGAAATGAGCTTCATAAGGTGCGAACAGCATACTGTACGTTCTGATTCACAGCAATGGCTCGAGACTTTATTTGCAAATGTCTGATGTAGTCCTCAATAGAACCAAACATCTGAAAGTCAATGGTGTCTGTTGAGTAATTCAGATAGTGTCTCATTATACCTAGCATTAGCAGCTGACAATTGTGA
>NW_027210686.1:647500-662500 GCF_029030835.1 Brachyistius frenatus
TGTAACCACCCAGTGTAAATATTTACAAGTAAATAACTAACTAACAGCCACACTGTGATGGGATTATAAAGCTGCTTCCTAATGTCACAGCCTTTCCACTTTGAAAAACAACATGTGATTTTAGTCAACCATGTTCGCCTCTGGCCCGATGTCACCCGTCATCTGTAGGCTTGTCCGGTCGTTAGCAGGAGCTAACTTCAATTCGGCTGATATATCACATTATAATTTGAGTTTCAGTCTCAAACTCCCATTGAAATGTCCCCAATAAAGAAATATGTTATATGCAGGAAACACAGTAGACTGGAGAGGTTGAGCAGTGTGATGAGGAGTCTGGTGTTGTGTTCCTGTTGAGACCGAACCTCTGCCCTAAAGGGTCTGGCTCAGAGGCACTTAAGCAATGGTGACTAATGGTGCTGCTCCATTAAAGTGCAACTTTTCAGCTGCTCACACAACTTGTTTGAAAAGATTACTCCTACACGACTATAAACAGACAGACATAGTCCTTTAGAGTTCATGGTAACATATTAAAGGAAGTATATTCTAAATAAAGGGCCCGACTTCGTCTCTGTAACAAATAGTCCATTGACCATCTGCCATCAAAGCAGTCTGCTAAAACATCCTCATCAAGCAGTTAGTCAGCAGGTCAAAGGTCGGACAAAATGAAAGCCTCATGGTGAAATGAAGCAGTTTAAGGTCAGTGGGAGAATTCAAGAATGAAAGGGTTTTTTCTCTTACCTTTATGAAGCCAAACATGCAGCGGAGAGAAAGACAAAATATATTACGCATTACAATTTTAAATTTCACAGTCATTCTGTTTTTTACTGAAACCAAATGTAAGAAACAGTTCAACCTTTTATTTAGGAAGGTTTGTTCAACATAAACAGAAAACTAGCAAAAGTGGGTAGTATCTGCTCCAAAGTAACACGATATTTAGATTTAGATTTAAATGTGTTTTTTTTTAAATTATTATTTAGATGTAGCTTGGCTTGCAGGTTCTCCTTGCTAGTGTGTTTTAGATGTACTAATCCCAGCCCTTTACCTGTCCACTTTTTTGTATCGTTTATTTAGTAAAATAATAAAAGGAAAAAGTTTACAAAAATCAGTCACTATGAACGATGTGTTGGTCAGTCTCTTACTACAGTTCAACCTCCCTACCCTGTCTGACGCTCTGACAGTAAATCTGTAAAATAGACACAAACAATTTATTTTTCAAGTGATTCTAGCCAATTTCCCCAAACTACTGCCGATTGTAGTTGTTGTTTTTTTTTAGCACCGTTTCCTCCTTAAATCAGAATGGCACATTTGTTGGGGACTATTTTCAGCAGTGGATTAATCCACATTTGGTGATGTTGTTGTGAGGCTGCCCACATCTGAGCCCGGTTCTGTCAGAGATTACTTTCTGTTTTCCTCCCATGTAGGAATTGTGGAATTGTTGTAGTTCTCTCAATAATGTTATAAATTATTGACTTTACAATGCAAAGTACCCAGCGATGACTTATATTGTGATATTATAAACACAACTGAACTAAAGTTAAATATAAGAAAGCTTTATTAACCCTCAAAGGAGGAAATTAGTTTGGTTGGCCATGCACATCATTGTGCAGCACTCAGCAAACAACACGCAGAAGACAAGAACAACAGCAAATCAAGCAAACAAATCACCACATTTTCCAAGTGGACATTAGCAGTGCTCCAGTGGACAGGTGGATCTACTACTGATACAGTTATACCGTCAGTCAACAAGTAAATAAATAAAGTCAACCATGTGTGATGCCTTTAAAATAGGATCTGTACAGCAGGAGATAAATATGAAATAAAATAATCAAAGTTAACGTGAGCAAATAAAGAATCAAATAAAACAAATTAAAACCAAGACCTTGTTAATATTGTAGGCAGAAAGAACCTTTTAAAAACGGTCAGTGGAGCGTCTCTGTGTGCTAAACAGGTCGCGCAGCACACTTTAAATCACCACATCCACTGAAGTCGGTCTCAGGTTGCTGCATGTGAAGCTCTCAGTTCCACCCTGTGTGTAGTAATGTCCTGAGTGATGCAGTGACCCTGTCATACTAAATCTACTGCTGTGCGGCATGCCTTCACTCAACACACCATGTGTGTGTGTGTGTGTGTGTGTGTGTGTGTGTGTGTGTGTGTGTGTGTGTGTGTGTGTGTGTGTGTGTGTGTGTGTGTGTGTGTGTGTCAGAGCCTTCAGAATGACACATGGTAGAGTGCATGCACTGCTCAAAAGACTGTTAACCTCGGCCTCTTCTACTGGCACTCAACCAGAGGGAAAGAGAGCGGGAGGACGAGGAGAAAAGGAGGCACAGAGACAGAGGAGATGAGAAATTATCAAATCAAATATGAGCGGAAATAAAACTTATTTTATCATTTGAATAAATTCTTCATTTATAATCTCACTGGAAACATTGTCAGGTGAAGCTTCTTACACACTGGAGGACTTTGGCTGTCCAACACAAAAAGCTGCCTTGAGAGAAATGTAAAATCTTTGGTTGACCGACGGACAATTTAAAAGCTTTGAGACTCAAATTCAGGCTTTTGACAGAGTACTAGCAGCAAGGTGTATTATCAAAAGCAGAAGAACTTTTACTTGGCCCATATCAAAATGATATAAATAATGATAATCATACATAGTGTTCTTATGTTGATTGAACACTGCAGAAGTCAATTTAACTTGCTTGCTTAGTTGAGAATTTTTACATCAAGTCATCACATTTTACAGGTTTTCTAAATCCAATTTTAATCTGCCAAACTAATCTACAGCACGACATAATATGGGTTTAAATTTAACCTTTTAAACGTGTCTGACACAATAAATAACACCAACACTGAGTCATTACAACCTCCTGGGTACAGTTAGCCCAGTGTTGTGTCTGTTCTATGTTGTTATAGTAACAGTAGCTCACTATTGTACCTCCATACTGTCAAAGTTTACAGTACACAAAAATGTGAGTAGTTTTTGTTAAATTAATGAACAAATCTGTGCAATCTAATAGTGAATTGTTGATGTGTTGCTCCTGAATAACTGAATAGAGGACTCTAAAGCAGATACTGAGAAAATACTGGGATATTCAATTAATTAATCATCTGTAGTGAGCCTAAAGTCATGTGACACATCATACTTGTCCCTCAGTAAATGGTAAATGGTCTGTACTTGTATAGTTGTATCACTTTTCGGTCTCAAAATGCTTTAACATAGTTTTTTCCATTCACACACTAATGAGACAGATCACCATGCAAGGCGCTGCCATGGTTCACCATCAGGAGAACATTCACACACCGATGGCGATGGTTCACCATCAGGAGAACATTCACACACCGATGGCGATGGTTCACCATCAGGAGAACATTCACACACCGATGGCGATGGTTCACCATCAGGAGAACATTCACACACCGATGGTTCGCCATCAGGAGAACATTCACACACCGATGGTTCGCCATCAGGAGAACATTCACACACCGATGGTACACCATCAGGAGCAACTCAGGGTTCAGTGTCTTGCTCAAGGACACTTAGGCATGTGGACAGGAGGAGCTGGGGATTGAACCACCAACCTTCTGATTAGAGTTCAACCCACTCTACCATCTGAGCTACAGCCTCACATCACGATTATCTGACTTTCACGTACCCTTTTGAGCACCCTGAAGTAAAGCATCATCAACTCATAACTCACCAGTAGCAGAGTTTTTACAGAGGAATTAGTTCCTCAATAGCAAACCAGAAAGAGTTATTTAAAAGGGGAAGAACGTGGTGTCCTTCCAAAACTTTGAGAAGTGGCTTCTGCTTTTTTTTTTTTGTCACGACTGACTGTTGGAAAGCACATGATACTGGGTTGAGCTGTATCTGTGGAGTCGACGTCACGTTGTTGACAACACAGGAGCATAACTTTCAACGGGAACGAAAATACACAAGCACGTTAAGTCCGTTTTAGCCGCTCCAGTGACCAGAATCAATTTGAAGGTTTGTTATTTTTTTTAACAGAACTAAATGAGTTAATCCCAGTTTATATATACAACTTTCTTCACCTGCATGTATCTCTTAGATCACTTAAATCACCAGACAACATATTGCTGCGATGCCCCGTGCCAGTCCAAAAATGAGGGGCCTTTACCATAACTGGGCACAGACTTTGGCACAAGCTTGTTTTTTTTATGAACAGCACTTTGGTCTGCGCTCGTCTTTAAACATACTAAAGAAACAAATCATTATCGATTCATACCGAATGAGAAAGATTTATGCTTTGCGACCTTATTTAAGAAAAAATGAACCTGTTTTGTCATCCACCTATAATTACTGAGTACCAACCAACCAATAAAGCCAAAAGCTCGATTGTGTTGCCCATCGTCCTGCTTTGAAAATAAAATACACTGCATTAAGAAAGTAATAAAGCTTTTGGTCATTTACTCACTTAAAAAAAAGCTTATATTCCATCAATTCTAATTTAAATCTTTTTAAAGTTTAAAAATGGCAGACTACATTTTTCATAAGTGATCAGGCTCTGTGGAAATTACTATTGGCCATTAGAACTGGGTGGAAGTAGGGATCTCTGCTCGGAGGACACAGGCAGAAAGATGAATTAAGAAGCTGTCCAATGATTCCTCTGCGTGGTTCAGGTGGATGATGAACTTAAATGACACGACTAAATAATAAACACAAATAAGATGGATGAGGGCACAGACATACTGAACATTTTACAATGTACAGCTTGCAGCTTAATAATTTATTATCATATACAAATGTCAAGGTGTCTATTATGAAGGATGCCATACCCTGCCACCCCCCCCACACACACACACACACACACACACTTGCAGGGTATTTAGCATATTGTGCTGCCTGCAGCCAGCAAATTAGTCACATCTGAAACAGTCTAATTAACCCAGAGGAGCTTAACCCACTTATCACAGCCAGCAGAGAGTGAGACACACACACACACACACACACACACACACACACACACACACACACACACACACACACACACACACACACACACACACACACACACACACACACACACACACACACACACACACACACACACACACACACACACATGCACAGAGTGACGGACTCGGACTATCTCCTTCACTGATTGATTTCTCTCATCAAGTGTGTGTATTTACTTTCTTCAGTCTGATTGATTGGCTTGTACAAAGCCAAGGCTTCTTGTCTAATATACATTACTAAAACACACACACACACACACACACACACACACACACACACACACACACACACACACACACACACACACACACACACACACACACACACACACACACACACACACACACACACACAAGGCAACTCTAACACAAGAGGAATAGCACAAAAAGAAGGACAAATAAATGTCCCTCTGTAAATGTTGACATGGTTTCCACCTGTCATGTAACCATGTAAATTAAAGAACAAAGCTAATCAGAGAAAAGTTCATAATACGCTGACTGTTGCATTTCCTGCTAAAGATGTTCCCAACAGATTTGTCTTTATTTCACTCAAAATGTTATGAAACATTATATTTTCACTAACATGCCACACTGTGGTAGTAGAGGCTAAATAGTTATGTCCTTATATTTACTTTAAAAAAAAGAAGATAAAGACACTAAGCACATAAAACCGGAATCGACTGTCTGGGATTATATGTTGTACATGTTCATACTTATGTCCTATCGTCTGAGAACTTTCAGTTGCATTCACTGCTTTGGTTTTAACTTGTTTCTGTTGTGCCATCCTTGTGGACCCATTTCAGATATAATGTTGGATTTTAAACAGGTTTATTTCAGTATGAAAAAAAAAAGTTATGGGAATAACAGTACCAATAAGTATAGCTAGCATTAGCAATCCTGCTACCAACGCAAACACAAAAACAGGTGCTGGTTTCTCCAGGCCCATCTTTTTTTACTTTTAGCATGGCTTGCACAGACACACAAGATTAGAGATTATTATTGTGTACATCGATCTCATGAGCAATTCTGTTTCTGTTTGTTCGTTCCTACTATTCGGCAAATCAGCCATTTTAATAGCAATCCCCCAAAGTGCAACTGCGCCTGTCTTTCAGCGACGCTGGGAGAGGAGACCCTGGTGGGTTCAGTTCATGTCACTGTTAAGCTAGCAAAAGAGGGTTTTGAGCTGCACTGTATGCAATTGCATCTCTATGATCCTTAAAAATAGCTCAGGCTGTATACAAAAGTGGACATCATGGCAGCTTCCCTCAAGTGAAGCAGAAACACCTCCTTCGCCCCCTGGTGGCTGGTTGCAGTACAGGTCTTAAACCCCGCCCCCTACAAGTCAGAGAGGGATACGGGCAAAACTTTTTTTAAATCGAAATACAACTCAAATATATATATTTTCCAAATCTGGTTTGTCTCATTGTAAATACTTCTTATTACGTTCATGTTTGTTCAAGTGTTCATTTTTCAGTTAAGTATGTTTTTTTTAAGTCGCTATTTGATGCTATAAAAAAGGGGGTGGGACTTTGTGATTGACAGCTGCTTTGAGTGAAGTAGTTTTGGAGACATGGGTAAATATGCAAAACTTCATCTCTCGATCACAACGACAGACTCTAAATGTTGTCACCAGCGCCCACATTCAGTTGATTTTGGCTTCACCTCTTCGCGAGAGGAAGAGGAGACGTTTGTCCATGTTGATATTCAGTCTTGGTGAGACCTGATGTTTCCGCTCAGCTAATGTATGAAACCACACTGGAAACATCTCTGTGGTAGAATTTTGTCTCCTTTTGCTGGTCGTCTGCAGAAATAAATCAATAGCGTAATATCTCTACGATGAAATCAAACTTCTGTTAATGGTGACACTGACGACATGACAGATTTGATGCGAATATGCTTCCTGAATAATCTCTTCTGTCTGATTTGATTCCTTCTCTTTTACTGTGCATCCTTGATTTCGCTCCTTGCTCCTCTTTCTGTTTTCTGTTTGTGTGTGTTTGTGGTTTAATGTGTATCGCTGTTAACCGCCTCTAATTATTCTTCCTCCACACACACAGGACATACAGCATCCTGCATCCAAACACACTCGGTATCTTCTGCTTTAGTCTGGTGTGACAAAGTGTTGACTTCAGCACCTCCGCTCAGTGTGAGTCTCCCTCTCTCTCCTCACTGTAGTAATCAATCATCAGTGCAGCCGCTCTCTCTCTCCCCCCTTTCAGCTGACAGGTCCTATTTGTTATACTGCTTCCACAGTGCTGGAATGAGGAAAACACACACACACACACACACACACACACACACACACACACACACACACACACACACACACACACACACACACACACACACACACACATGCTTAGTCTTTGTCAGTTTAACCCCTGGATGTAAACATATACTACATTCCCATGCACATCCTTCTTGGGTTTCAGATTCATAAGATGTTTTGTGTTTACCTGTTTACTACTAAGTACCAAACTGAATGGCATGCATGACTTACAGTGTACAGGGTGACCCGGCTCGCTCACAGCAACAGTATGCAATGAAGGGCACTCAGCTCCCTGGTATTCTTCGAAATATTGTTTTAAACAATATTTCAGTGTTTAAACCTCAACAATGATAGAAAGCTTCCAAAATTCTGAACTCAAGGCTTCAGAACATCAGTTTACAAACCGTTGAGTGATGTCATGGCCGGTTGGCGCTCGGTCCTCCTGAATTTCTTAGTACGCCTCTGATTATGTTTATTGTGAGTCTCTTTTTTAGCAACTCTTTCTCCAGGATTTTGACCATTGAAAAAGACTTAATATCTGAGGCGACGTGTGTGCACATCGCTTTTGTAGAACAATCAAGAGGATTGTCCTCTCTGTCATAAACGAGCCCTGATTGGCCCAAAGTCTCCACTTTCTAAAACCTGAACACCGAACCAAGAGGAAATGCAGAAGTCTAGTGTTCTCTCAGACCGCTTGAATTACAATATAGACAAATAAAGACAAACAAAACAAATAAAAACAAACAACCTCCAACAACTTATATTTAAGAATTACATACAAATATGACACAAATTGTACACATCCAGAGTGGACTTCAGTCTGATTGCTGAGCTGAATTTCAGGTTTGATATCAATAGTTGTTTTAGCTCTATGTTGGATGCACATTATACATTTATAAATTGTGATCAACGTGATTCACAGATAAATTTGGTTTATCATTGAAGCCCACATAACATCTCCAATGTTGTGCTACATTATTATATCTAAAGAGCCAATAAAATATAAATTACACCGATATATTGATGTAACATATCCCACTTCAAAAGATAAAAAGACAAAAAACAAGTTTACTGAAAGTTTGTATTTAAAAATATTGTTTTCTAACAGTGACATTGATGCTTGGTAGATTAAATAAATGAGTCAATGAGTATGTTTTAGAAATATATGTGGATTCTACACTGCAGACACTGAGATAATGAGGGAGGTTGCAAAGGGAAGAAAATGAAATTAAAAAAAAGGAAGCAGAAAAATCAAAGATGAAGGCAGGAAGAAATAAAGGAAAGAGGAATGACTGAAACACATTCATATCGGGTATTAATATAAACAGCCCTAGCTGTAACTACATGACTGCGCGCGTGTGTGTGTGTGTGTGTGTGTGTGTGTGTGTGTGTGTGTGTGTGTGTGTGTGTGTGTGTGTGTGTGTGTGTGTGTGTGTGTGTGTGTGTGTGTGTGTGTGTGTGTGTGTGTGTGTGTGTGTGTGTGTGTGTGTGTGTGTGTGTGTGTGGTGCTGCTGTTGCAAAAGTGCTTGCATCAGCAGGTTCATCCTGAGAGCCTCTCAAATCAAATGACCAAGAATAATGTGGAGAAAAATGCTGAGGTCGGCAAGACTATACACACAAACACACACACGCACACACACACTCGTATGTATGGCTATCTTTGTGAGGACATTTATTCACATAATTCATTCCCAGGCATTTAACCCGAATCTTAACCATCACAACTAAGAGGCAAACCTCGACCCGAACCTGCTTCTGACCTCAACCTAAAACCCTTCTTACAATTAAAATAGTCATTGAAAGCACTCAGAAAGTGACAATTGGCCAAACTGTCCTCACTCAAACTGATGCACACACACACGCACGCACGCACGCACGCACGCACGCACGCACGCACGCACACACACACACACACACACACACACACACACACACACACACACACACACACACACACACACACACACACACACACACACAGGTTTTTACGAGCTATCCTTGTTAGTACATTACATTTACTTCCATTCATTAAGGACCACCTAACCCTAACCTTATAACTATAAGCAATTCACACCTGATTCTAACCTTAACCACCACCTCAGAAATGACCTTTTTGCCTCATTAGGAACAGGCGTTCGTCCCCATGAGGACTACTGGTCTCAAAAAGGTCAGTATACTGGAAAAGATCCAAAAAAGGTAAAAACAATACACATACAAAACACATACATACAAACACACATGCACGAGACAGTCATTTTCAGCTGCAGACAAATTATCATTACGTGCATGCACACAAATGCACACACGGTTCCAGCGATGCACACCTGCACGCTCCTCATCTCTGCTGTCTCTCAGCTAATGAATGCAAATGATCAGAGAATTCATCTGTGTTCATATCACATTTGATTTGGCAGGTCTGCGAGTCCCTCTATAGAAGCTCATTATTGCCACAACAAGAGAGGAAATTTGAAATAGAATGACAAAAAAAAAATTAAATACTCATAAGTGATCAAAATAATTACTCACCAAAAAATGCCTGAAGCTCTATATATGAATGAAGACCAAGACATGCAGTTAAGAGTCGGGTTAGGGGGCCTTTGAGTTGACATTTTTGCCTCCCAAACAGATCAAGGCCAAAATAAACAATAACAAACTTACTTATTAAAACAATAATTTGTCAGTGATGTAAATGTTTCTTCATTGAAAAGGGGTTTCATACACTTCAGGTTTTTTGTGGCAGAAAGTCACAATTTGGAAACCAGGAAACAATTAATATTATGTGACATTGTAAATGGAGCCATAAGTTGTGGCTCAAGTGAGAGAAAGCAGCCTTTTGAGGAACAGAAGCTGAAGTTATTTCTCCTTCCCATCGCATCCAGCATCACACAAACAACTTGGAGCTTAATGCTCTAAAGACCATGGAGATAGTTGTTGACTCAGGATGCCCCCATCACCCTGTGTGACCCCCATCACCCTGTGTGACCCCCATCACCCTGTGTGACCCCCATCACCCTGTGTGACCTCCATCCCTCCAACACAATGAGGTGGGCAGGAAAGGTGATGGCCAACCCCTCCAACCCGGACATGAAGTCTTTTAGTCACGTCCCTCCAGCAACAGACTGAGGTCTATCGTTACCAAAGCCTCAGCAAATGTTTCTGGTTTCAACCGCAGTCTCGTCAACACGGTTTGGGATATAATCTCTAGACCAAAGATGGTCGAAAACAGAAGTGTGAAACACAGGACACTTTCCACCCTAAACGGTCTCCATATTGGCTATTTAGAAAAAGGGGCGGGACTACTGACGTCAAGCATTTTCAAATTAAGATGTCTGAGGAAGCTGCAGCTGTTCCTGAACACCACACCATTAGAGCATTAATGTGGAGTTGAAAAGCTTGTATTGCACATCAGTGAATTCATCACATCTAATACCGCACATTACACATACGGTTTATACTGTGTATACCTTCACAGCCATACATATTTATGTACTTTTTCTTTATTGTGAATTTTTTTGTCTTTTGTAGTTACTTGTTTTTTCTCTTAAGCTTGTTATGCACTATGACACCAAAACATGTTATTTTCTGTGGTAACATACTCTGCAATAAATATGATTCTGATTCTAAACTACAACTTCCTGTTCCTGTCCGTAAAGAGACCACAACTGATGGACTGATGGTGCATTAATGTGGTTTTGCTCTGAAATGCATTTACCAGCGTACTCTGGCTTTTCTGTTTATGGACCCCACTCACCGTCCACTCATGCTGACCGAATACCTTTCTGCTCAGCTCGCTGCAGAGCAGACATACTGAATGGTACCTTTCAGTTGCATTATGCAATGAGAAGCAAAATGTGAGAGTACAGTTATACAACCGGAACCCACTTCCTGAATGTAGAGAGTCACACACCAAGAGAGCAGCGGGCCTGGAGGGAAACAAGACAATCCATGTGTGCACATGTTCACTTCAGCATATGACAGAGCAGATAGCACATGGGACTATCTCTCACACTAGAAACAGTAACCCGGTCAGCACCATGGACAGAGGCTGTCAGTCTCTCATAGAGCTCTCTGTAAAACCAGCGGCAAGATTTTACAGTGACTACAAACAAGGAAGTTCTTGTTTGAACCCATTTAAGTAAACATTTGAAATCACCGCAGTCGTTAAACATTACCAGCAGAGTGCAGTAATATGTATGAGATCCCAAATGTCCAATGCAACGTTTACTACTCCAGCAAACGGGCCGAACCTTAGTGCCAACCCAGCAACAGAGATGATTTTAATGCTCTTTAGAGAGCGTTCTCAAAATGAATTAATACCACACATAGAAACACTAAACTGCTCAGCTAACTCAGTCTTGTTGTAACTAAGATATCTACTGAAAAAAATATATTAATGGACTCATGTATTTTTAAGATTTTAGTATCGTGTCGTGTTAAAACCCGGTCAAGTTAGCCGCTGCCAGGACTAACCGTGGTGTCACGGTACGAGTGCCTGGTTTCTCTATCAATGGTGAACATATCACAAAAATGTTACGAGCAAGTTGTTTGGTAGCTGATTAAAACCAAACGACACAGTTAAAACACGGTGTGTGTGTGACAATTAAAAAATGATACTGAGATATGTGTGACAAGGAGGAAGATGGTGCACTGATCACACTGGCTGAATAATGTATTTTCTCCATGGACCACTGGGTCTCAGATGTGTGCTGTCGTGGGGCAATAAATCAAACAGCTGTGTCACATTTATTAGAATTATGTCTCTCTTAATGGCCATTTAGTTGTAATGAAGAAATTTTGTGACCATAACACATGACACTGAGACCTCATGTTGTGACATCACATGACCCCCCTCCTCCCCTTCCAAGATAATAAACAAGAAACAGTGAATCAGGATATTAATATATAAAATACAGCATATTCAATACAAACTCTACTTTAACCTTTCATTGTTTTTGCATTTAGGTGCAACCCTTCAGATAAGGTTTAGATAAGCGTAAGACAAGCTTGTTTATCCTTGTGTGTACTTCCGCCTGATTTGTTCGGCCAGCATCAGATTGCTGGATGACAGTGATCGGTCAGTACCGATGTGATGGATTCTCATGACTGAGCCAGAGAGTTCAGTGTCTGAGAGCCAGCGTTGGTGAAGCGAATTCACGATGACAATGTGTAGTTGCAATGATTATTGTTACTTGCTGATCCTTTAATATGGGGACGATTGTAATTGCACTGCTGATAATCTGTGAAATTTCTCCTCATGGGAGCAATGCAACTCTGAATCTTTTTCTAAATCAGTTACGTTTATACGTGACGGGGTGTTTTCTTTTCAGTCAGATGAGTGAAATTGCAGGCCAGCAGGAGGTATTTTATTCCCTGAGCCTCATCATTCACAACTGCATTGGAAAGAAGCAATTTAAATAAAAAGATCCACTCTTTGCAGGAAACTAAAAAGTGTAAAAACAAGAAATGCCTATTTTAAACACACACACACACACACACACACACACACACACACACACACACACACACACACACACACACACACACACATATATATATTTAACATTCAAAATCTACTTGGCATGTTGCCTAGACTATTTAAAACTGAATTCTAGGCTCTTTGTGACCATCAATATGGAGTTTATTAGAATTATTAATATTCAGAAGGAAGATAAGGCTTGGTGTTACCACTGCAGTGTTTGAGACATCAGATTAGTTTTTCATTATTCTAATATTCTATTATATTTATGAGTAACCGACGAACAGTTCAGTAGCTCCCGTAATAACGGACTAAAACAAGTCAACAAACACACGGCGAACATTTCTGGATAAAAGTATAAACTGGGGCACACAAAGAACCAGACTCTGTGCTGGTTACTATGGAAACCAAGAGCTCATTAACTCTCATCCTATCTGCTCAAATCTTTAGCAAAATTAAATTAGAAAAAAACTTTTCAGATTTACTTTTACACTGAAAACTATTTTATCTGAGAAAAAGCAATAAGTAACAGTGCAGCAGATATGAGATGCGATTTGTGTCTTTTCTTCTCACATTTGCCTGCAAAGCTCAGCAAAGACTCCCACGCTGAGCTGGAAAGAAAAGAGTGCTCATAAATTAGGTAAATAATATTAATACAATACTTTGGGCTGAACTGCAACAGCAGGCCAGAGCTATAAAGAGTTTCTGTCACTGAGAGAATGAGAGATCAAAGTCACACCGCTGGTTGGATGAATGCTGCAACTTTTCAAATTAAAAGCCCTCCAGTTTCACACACACACACACACACACACACACACACACACACACACACACACACACACACACACACACACACACACACACACACACACACACACACACACACACACACACACACACACACACACACACACACACCAATTGAAAACATAAAGAAATGCATACATGCACACATGCTGTTGAATTCAAGCTGTTGTGATACAAAATGTATGTTGAGTATCAGTTTGTTGTTGTTCACGTCACATATAAGAAGCTTTCTCAGCTGGTTTGGGTGGAGCTCAGCTATGTGAATAAATGTTACTAATTATGAGTAGCTCTCAGACACTTTAATTTGGTCAAAGTAGCTCTCAGAGTTAAACAGGTTGGAGACCAATGGATTACAGAAAAGTCAGATTCACCAATTCCAAACTGCAGCTCTGTTCCTGTTGATGTTACAGACACCATCGTGTTCAATGGAAACCTTTCGTTCACACTATGATCCAAACCATCAGTGTGATGGCTGCGTTGCAGAATACACTCCCTGAAGTGAGGTTGCAAAAGGGAAATATTGGATATACTTCCATATAGAATAAGTAAAACTGGTCATATAAAGTAACAGGAGTAACCACACTGCTGTTGGCCGGATACCTCACTGCTTGACTTTACCTTGTATTCGTTACGCATGTGTGTGTGTGTGTGTGTGTGTGTGTGGGGGGGGGGGGGTTATCAGCACATTAATGGAAGGGCTAGAACCATATGTTAATTATGTAAATGATTGGCTTTAATCAGGCTCAGCCATGTAGCAAGTTAGTGGGGAAGGGGAATGTGTAGATCCAGCACAATCCCAATTAATATTCATCTGGAACGGTGTGTGTGTGTGTGTGTGTGTGTGTGTGTGTGTGTGTGTGTGTGTGTGTGTGTGTGTGTGTGTGTGTGTGTGTGTGTGTGTGTGTGTGTGTGTGTGTGTGTGTGTGTGTGTGTGTGTGTGTGTGTGTAGCTGTGGACTGAGTGAGGATGAATTAATAGTTTGATGAGGGATGAAAGAGCTGGAGTGGCTCGGCTCTGCTCCCCATCTGTCTTCACCTCAGTCGCCTTTGAACACACAGGCAGCTGTACGAGGCTGTCTGTGTCCAGTGAGAGCTGAATATTCCATATTTCAGCCAGACAAATGGGCTAAGTTGAATTTTAGCACATCTGAAGCCACATAGGGAGCTACTGGATGAGCCACACAGTTTGTTGGCCACACTGCTCTCTGTCCCAGCTGCTCCGTATTTACAGACAGACCATAGACCACATACATATGTAAAGATGGGCAGCATGACAGCTCTCCAGAACGGATGCCTCAGAAATAGGTGCTGCCATCTTGTGTGGGTGATCTGAAATCAGAGGCTGGTGTCTGGGGGAGGTCTGGTATCAAGGCCCAGCCTTCTATGACAAAAAGCTAGGTTTCATTTGGGCTGGCAGGAGGTTCAACTCTTGTACAGTGGGACAAAGACGGTGTATGAAGCAGACACATGGATCATTTTTC
>NW_027210686.1:670000-672500 GCF_029030835.1 Brachyistius frenatus
TCAAGAAAATGCAGGATATACTGAAGGTCTACTCTGAGTCAGAGAACACACACACACACACACACACACACACACACACACACACACACACACACACACACACACACACACACACACACACACACACACACACACACACACACACACACACACACACACAGGAGATAATTGGATTCTTATGTTCGTAATAACCAAAAAAACAAAACAACATACAACCACAAAAAAATACATGAAGTAGGTTAACTAAGCTTTTAATTTTTCAACAACTCAGTAGTTGGGAGAAGAAAACCGTCTTTCAAACATCATCAAAGTTTAGAGCTCACTTACAGAGAGGAAACGTTCCAGCTAAAAGCTTCAGTTCATCAAAAAGTAAAGCAGCTTTACATGATGTGACCACAACAGCAGAAATAATCAGATAAAAGAGGGTGGAGATGACCACACACACTGGTGCCTGTCTCAGAGAGAGAGAGAGAGAGAGAGAGAGTGTGTGTGTGTGTGTGTGTGTGTGTGTGTGTGTGTGTGTGTGTGTGTGTGTGTGTGTGTGTGTGTGTGTGTGTGTGTGTGTGTGTGTGTGTGTGTGTGTGTGTGTGTGTGTGTGTGTGTGTGTGTGTGTGTGTAAGAAAGAGAGGGGAAAAAAACCAAAAAAAACTAAGATAGAGCATTACAAAAACAGAAAGCCTCAATAATTACATTTTCTTTCCATTAGTGGACATCCAAGAATTTCCTTTCCTTGTTCCCCACCAACCTTCTCCTTCCCTCTTTTCCACTGTTCAGGGTATATATAATGTATTTCTTTATGTGTTTTATGCAATAACAAGAGAAAACCTGGCATTTGAACTAAGATTCTTCATTATATATATATATATATATATATACATATATATATATAATGAAGAATCTATATATATATATATATATATAATGTACATCGACTGCCACAGAGAGTAAGTGATACCTGGATTTTTCGCATCAGGTTGAGTGAAACTCCAGATCAGATGGATTATGATGTTGCCTCTTTCTTCAGCGGCGTGGTCGAGGACGTTAAAATAATCTCAGCCCTAACATGGAAAAGTAATCCAAAATGAAGAACGTGCTCCACACGTGTTTAAAACAGTCTTTCATCAGGATGTCAAGCATCTGTCTGAGAAAATTAACTAAACGAAGGCAGCAGGCGTCATTTAGACAACGTGCTAACGCCGGGCTGGCTCAGGGGAACAGACAGGACGTAACTCCTGTGATGGCAGCGCCTGCCGTGTGTGTTTCCCGGATCTGTCTGCGTTCCCCGGCAGGTCGCTGGAAGGCAGTTAGTCAGCGGTGGGTCAGGACCACCAGGCCCGTCTCTTCGGGGTATTTAAGACCTGGCGGCTCCGTTCCTCCGGCATCATGTTGGCTTCAGTCCCGTTACTAGTCGAACTTTTACATTCAACAACACCTTTCATTCATCATCCAACCACTCATCCATCTTGCTGTCACACTGACAACCTTCAGTATCACACCTCATTACTTTAGTATGTTCAGGGGTTATTGTATGTTAAGTAATAATCTGAAACATTTTTCATCTTCAAACTATGCACCTTTCATTTTTGTCACGGCTCATGAGCCAGATCATGATGCTGCCTAAACTGACATATGACGGAGCAGTTTTACAGCCCTTTGATCATCAGTTTTAATCTGCGGGGGAAATGTAAAATCGCTCCTTGTTGTAAACTGTGTGGTTTCCTGATCTTCAATCTGTCTAACCAAGATGTTGCTCTTCAGTGACATTTCTTTCCTCCTAAAAACACCAGCACTCATCCAGCCTCTATCCAAAGTTAAACCTTCCCAAACATTACCATATGCTGCTGTTCTTACCACGGAGAGTGTTGTACTAGAGCAGAAACAGTGCATTGACTTCAATCATTCAAGCTTATTTATAGAAAGAAATATGATGTGTTATTTTTAGAAGCAGATCTTACTGTCTAAAGTGAGGTTTTCTGAATGTGGGCAGAAGCCTGCAGCCAGGTTCTTGTGGAAAGCCTGAAAGCAGCAGAGAGGAGGCTGTAATAAGAGCAGAATAAAGCCTGTGGTTCTGAGATGACACGTTCGACCAGCGTGGGTGGAGCGTTCGGTCAGTCACATACTTTCTGTGGGTCTTCACATGCTTTCGGCCATCGAGTGCGTAGCCGCTGTCAGAGTGCAGAAGACAATATTTGAAACCAGAAAGCTTCTGAGGGGGGAGACTGAGTGTTAAGGGGATGACACAGAGGACTTGCTTCCACACTTTGGTTTGACTTGTGCCATGCTGCCTGGGGTTTGAATAGCAAAGTACTACCTACACAATACATAACATAACTCCCTCAGCACCCCACGACACTCACAAAACGAAGGAGCGAACAAACCAGCAGGCGGGCACTGTGTGTGTGTGTGTGTGTGTGTGTGTGTGTGTGTGTGTGTGTGTGTGTGTGTGTGTGTGTGTGTGTGTGTGTGTGTGTGTGTGTGTGTGTGTGTGTGTGTGTGTGTG
>NW_027210686.1:677500-800000 GCF_029030835.1 Brachyistius frenatus
ATCTGAATATTGTTCCTTCAGCAAAAAGGACCTGGTTTTCATCCTGTCTGTGCACCGTGCTGTATATTCACTCCACTCCTCCAGTCACTATGTCTGATAAATGTTTGGAATTTAGATAAAGAGAAGAAGTCCTAAGAAGAAATTTGCAAAGGTCTATTTGCAGTTTTGCAACAGACACTATCTTCATGTCTCTTACACGGCGCTCCGGCTTTGTTCCGAGTCTACAGGTCTGACAATTGTACTTTTAATCTGCTCTTTGAACAAGAGCTGATTCTCAACAAGGGCTCACTTTCCCCTACATCAACACACAGCTCGGAAAAGTACACACAGCCCATTTGCAGTGAAGAGACTGGTTGAAAAGCCACTTGTTCCTGAACTGGCTGTTGAATAGCTTAAGAAGAGAAAAAACACATTGAAAAAGCCCTTCAGTTGGAGAATGCTCCATCAAAATACCACAGAAATACAGCAGAGTAAATGAATGTACAACAAAGAAACATGACAAAGGTCTCTGGTCAGTTCAAATATTTATTTAATCGTTAACATTATATGTATTTACATCTTATTTATATTCATGTCATGATAGATCCCTGTCCTTTAAATAAAACGGAACCCACTCACATCTGATTATCATCCCATCAACTGAAAACAACTAACTTTAATTTTACCTCCTAACTAACTGTTCATTCCAGAGGTTTTATTCTGATATGCAATGCTGAAAAAGTCATTTTCCTCAATTAAAAAATGACCAAGTGTTTATTATATTTTCTTTTGACAACGCTAATTTCTGCTCCGGCCCTCGTCAATCCTCCACTGTATCTGTGCACCCTCACGATGTTCCTGCTAGTCGGTCGGTATAGTGCATGCATCAATGAGTCTTAGTGAATATTTGATTTGATCCACCATGAAGTATATCTTAAAACAGGATTCAGCCTCCGGTTCCCTCTATTAAACCAGCGGCGGTTCGGACCAGTCAGCATGATGTGAGGAAATACTGGCAGCTGTCCATTCTCCATAGAACTAATGCATCATTTCAGAACACACATGTATACTGGTGGTCATCAAAGTTAGGTTATTTTACAGTTCCAACAGTGTTGAGATGGCTGACTGATCTTTAAATTCTTCCTGCTGGTGCTTTCATGTGCTTGATTAAGGTCTGAACTTTTCCATCCTGCTGCCACCAAGCATTCAGAAGTTTTGATGTTTGGAAACTCATCTGAGAACACAAATAACTATCAGACGTTGATAGTTTGTTGTATGAAATGGTCTAACTTTCAATTGAAAGACAGAACAGCACAAAAACACACAATTCCTCTGCATCAAGCTGTCATTGAATTGACGGGGCTGTACGTATGTACACTGTATGTATTAGTAAGTAATACAAAGGAAGTCCCTCTGCAAAGTGGTGATGCTTTCACATGAAAATGTTAAACATCATGATGAGGAGCTCAGATATGAAGATGATTTGTACCGGAGTATATGAAGGAAAGGAGGCAGCGATGCAGCGGCTGAACCTATGTGAGACAAACCCTCCTGATTTCAGGTTAGCAGCAAAGTTTTTCATCCTCCTGAGCTTTTAGTCAGAAATGTGTTTTACAGAAAACAGTCTGTCCAATCACAGTCACTCTTATGTGGAGCATCAATCATGCTGAATGATCCAAAAGAAAAACTGCAGAAAAGAAATGGATCCTTCCACCATGGAAACTACTTACAGGATAAATAACTGTTTTACCAGCAAAATCAACTTTCAATTTCAAGGTGGCTGTCAGACAGTTTATTTTGAAAATTTGAACTCAATAGAAAAATACTATAAATGTCAACAATGACTGCATGATTTAAAAAATGACTGGTACTAATAAAAAGGTGCAAACAGACATCTGTTATTTGGCTTTAACGTGTACACCCACCGGTATAATTTCATCTTATAATGTGATGCTTAAGTGCTGCACTAACAAACATCACTGCAGTCAATGTAATTAACACGAACTAAGTGCTGCACAGTGAGATGCAGCAGCCTCTCTGGACCTTGAGGGTTTGGGGCCCCGCGGCAATCCACGCTGCAGTTAGTACTCCAGCTGTGATTGTAAAGATGCACGATGACACGGAGATGCTGCTGAGATTTCAGTGACCAGTTATCCTCTCATCTTATTATTGTAGTTTTGGGTGGTATTTCAAATCATAGCTAAAAATATTTGTAATTCTTTTCATTGCAAGCAGTCAGATGACGTGTGCATCACCACAGTCGATGATGAATCACAAGTCTGCCAGTTAAAGATAGAAAAGGTTTGACTTAAAATTAGAAACCAAAGATAAATCTGGCCGCTGTCGGAGCGTTTCCTTTGTTGGCGTTTTAAAACTCTTCCTAAAGATAGAGTACTCTACACAGTAAGTGGGACCAATATTAAATGACATAATTCAAATATTGTTTCTTAATGGCAAATATTTATAAACTAGAAAAGTATTTAATGCTTTCAAGTCTTTTATTTAACCATACAAAGAACGAGGCCGTTGTCTTTTATTTGCTGTTTCATAATCATATTTTTTTCGTTTTTAAAACATGGTTATACCACTTGCTCCATTTTTTCCGTTGAGTCAGTATGATGGACATTATCACTTAAATATCACACCTTAGAAATATTTCATGCCCACCTGTCCACTGTTTACTTTTTTTTAAAGCCCAGTTCAGACCAAAGATTTATGATGAGATGAAACGTTAGAAAGTTGAAGAGAAAGGCTGCCAGCTTGTGGTTTTACCTGCGACTCAGCTTGTCAAGTCCCGAGTTAGAATTTAAGGCATTTTAGTTAGTGCTCTGCAAAAAGATATCCTGTCTCAAATGTACATAAACCCTCTGGGTACTCTGTTGAAGCACCAATGGGCAGCACTCAATTTTCAACCCTCTGTTTTCGTTTTTTTTTTAATGTTTTTGCCATTTCATCATTATTACATGTTACATGCTGACTCATTCATGTTTTAAGATGCTACAAATTATATCCAACTACGAAACAGCCTGAAAAGCCGTCAGTTCAACCAGAAGCACAGAGAGCCGTTGCAGTAGAAATGTTACACCATCTTGTCAGGTTGCTTCGGTGTAAACTTACAGGACGTTGCAGACTGGCGAATTATGAGAAGTTGCAATTTTCAGATCATCTCGACACAAATTTGTTGTCTGAATGGATCCGAACACGAAAACTTTTTATTGAACAGTCAAGTCAATAATTTTTGTCTCATGAGTAAACTACCATCAGTGGATGAAATTAATAGTTTAGAAACAAATTAATGTATCATGTGAGCCATTGCAGTACAATTAATTTCCCCATGAAGCTCCAGTTTGGGTTTTTTAGCAGGCCTTTCTTTTATTTTATTTATTTTTTGATATAATGTGCCACTGTTGATGCACCTTTGATAACTGTATCAGTTGAGCCATAAATCTACAACTTAGCCATGCCAGTCTAATTCTAGGCACTTTTTACTGTAATCAGGATATTTGTTAGTTAAAGTTAACCTTTAGTTTTCAGCAACACCTACAGAACAACCTCAGTCTGACCTGCTGGCCTCTCTGCAGCTTCACTGGAGCACTTTCTTTGCTCAAGAGCACCACAGTAGTGATGAAGAGGGAGAGGGAACCTCCTGTTTCACTGTCCCACCCTGCTATCTTTGTGCTGGTCCAGAGACTGAACGCTCCCTTCTCCAACCTTTAGGCTACCACTGTCCCAAAATAGCTTCTGAATGTATCATATTTGCATGAATGTTTAGACAGAGGAGCTGACTAAGGTGAGCCATGATGAAGGTGGTGGCCTGAGTCTGAGGCCTGCTGCAGGAGACAGAAGACCAAAGAGGACAAGTGATCAAATCCCCACAAAAAAACAAAGTGGTGAGGAAAAGTCTGCGGTCAGAGAGGCAGCGAGCGCTGTGTACCCTCATCACTGCTGGACACTCTTACATTATCCTGCAGGAGAACGCATCACTATTCTCTTCTCTTCTCAGCATTCTACAACTCCTGATCGAGCCTTCCTGTTTAACTAGATGTTGCCTAGCAACACAGACGACAAATATCCTAGAAAGACTACGCAGCAACATTTTATGATGTTAAAAATATGACACAGATGGATGACACCAGGGTTAAAAAGGCAACGTGCAAAACTTCTGGCTACTGTTTATCTGAAACTTGAAGCCATTACATCAAACAAAAACTCTACAAATCATCAAGTCAGAACATCTTGAGAACATCAGACAGCACGAAACAATAACAGCTCCAATACAGAGATATTATTCTGACTGTAAAATACCATCACTGATATCTCAGAGTTGTTCCTTTCTCTGCTCCTGGTTGAGAGCAGGTAGCCCAGTAACACACACACACACACACACACACACACACACACACACACACACACACACACACACACACACACACACACACACACACACACACACACACACAAATGCACGCACGCACGCACACACAGGCAACGTGGTGATTAAAGGTTCACCTCAGCACCTGTGTGTGTGTGTGTGTGTGTGTGTGTGTGTGTGTGTGTGTGTGTGTGTGTGTGTGTGTGTGTGTGTGTGTGTGTGTGTGTGTGTGTGCCTAATGAATTGACTGCATGTTTCTCTAATAGACTATTGAGCTCTTTGGAAAGAATGAAAACATGTAATGCACGTGTTCAAATAAATCGAGAAATCATCAAAGTATGTACGTCAAAAAATAATTAACTTGCAGTGATGTCTGAAAATATGTCTGCACGCACACACACACACACACACACACACACACACACACACACACACACACACACACACAGTGTGCAGTGATGTCTGAAAATATGTCTGCACACACACACACACACACACACACACACACACACACACACACACACACACAGAATCCCCAAAGGCCTTCAGATGTATTCAAAATGTCTTACACAGCTCGACTATATATAGCTTCAAAGACCCAGATTCCCTATGTAGGCAAGGCGCACGCACACACACACACACACACACACACACACACACACACACACACACACACACACACACGCGCGCGCACACACACACACACACACACACACACTCAGTGCCCTGGCATGCCAACACATTAGCACAATCTGGAATACTTGAAAATTGCAATCTGAAAACAAAAGCTCCCCCCTCACCCCCACACACACACACACACACACACACACACACACACACACACACACACACACACACACACACACACACACACACACACACACACACACACACACACACACACACACACACACACACACACACACACACACACACACACACACACACTCCCAGCATGTAGTGAGGGATGAAAGCGCTGGATAAAGGAATGAGACTAATGGAGGAAAGTTGCTTAATGACAAATTGTCAGATTGCAGAAGCCATTTTCTCTGCTCATCATTTAGCTCTTTCATCCCGGAGCATCGTTAAAATATTCTTCAGCTTCAAGCTTTTGCTCGGTCACATTTTCAGTCATTCTTACTCACTCTGTTCTGTCTCTGTTTTTCCAGACGTGACGGTCGAAGGCCCGAGATGCTGACGTGATCAAAAACTGGGTCATAAAAACACACGACACTCCAAACATTCAGACTGCAAACACTGTATCGTGCAAATACAAATTCAGTTATCCACTGCAAGCTGGAAGAAAATGTGTTTTTTTACAGCAGCTATGACATCTTTCATTTTATTGTTCGTGTGAGGAAGCCCTTCTTATTATTCTCCACCGCCATCTTATTCATGGTGTTTGCATTTGTACATTTGTGCGAGCAGGAAACTAAATGCTCTTTTAATGGCACTGCGACTAAAATAGGTCTCTGCCTGTCTGCAGGTATTGCACAGTTGAATTGAATATTTTATAGGAGCGGTCGGGCTGAAATATGAAGGAACGCGACGGGTTTCGAAGGCAGAATGAACTCTTATTTTATTGTTTTGAGAAAAGATTTGTAACAACAAACTAAAAAAGTAGCGTCAGTGGCACTTCGTCATCTGTGTAATGTTGTTCGCTTCCTTGTGATGTGTTGAATAATCACGTATGAAAGTGAAGAGTGAAACAATGGTTTTAGATGTTTACTGTAGCAGGACTGGCATTTGTCACGTGTCCTGCTTCTACAATATTAAAATGATTTCTAATCCAATATCTGTTTTGCAGTTAACTCTCTTTTCTTATTACTTTTTTACACAACTAATAAAATGCGTAATCAATCACAGTATTAGAATCCAGTAGAAAGTGTAGATTACAGTGAAATATGTTCACTGTACATATGGACACATTAAACTCCTGAGAGGCCTCGGGGGAAAGATTTATTGTTGTACCCCTGGTGACACACACACACACACACACACACACACACACACACACACACACACACACACACACACACACACACACACACACACACACACACACACACACACACACACACTAACCCTGGCAGTTTCACACCCAGAAACTCGTGCTGTATCTGAAATGATCAGTTGAACAATTATTCTCAATAATTTCTCACTTGGGAAAATGTACTGTAATATTTATTTTGAAAATTGACTAATATTGGAACTTTATTTTGTTAAGCAGAAAGGCATAATTCATTCTCTGATAGCATTTTCACAAATATTCATATTTGGTAGTTTTCTGTGGAATTTGACAAATAGTCGAACAAAACAAGACATTTGAATGCATTTTAGATTATTTTCAGACATTTCATTTCTATACAAATAAAATACAAATATACAAATGAGAAGAATCTCAACTAAAAAAAATCAGGTTTGTAAAACAACATTTTGACACAAGGTTGTACCAGAAGCACCGGAAGCAGCAAATTATACTTCATGTTCATATTTAGTGGTGCAAATTTCTAATACATTGTTGATTAGATAAATTCAATTATAAATTATATGAAGTTAGGATGGAGCTTTTACCATTTTAATTCCATCAATAAAAACTGTCAAAAACCACAACAAAACATTTGTGTGATTTTTCTGAGGAAAACTGAACAAAAAGTAATAATTAAAGACAATAACATGAATAATTCCACAGCATACATATTCAAGATGGACAAATACCAAATGAACGACTCACTGATTTACCTTGAGGTCAGATTTTAAAGGTGAATTAATGGAACATTATCAGCTGATGTGGACGTTGACGTTAATGTTATTTTCAGTCCGACATCTTTCTTGCTGTCAAAAGGCAGGAGTCAGTGTTAGGATTAATGACGGGGCTCCTCAAAGCTTCCTCTACATGTTCACTACAGACATATCACTGTGTTGCCGACCTCCATGTTAACCCAGACAGGAAACAAGAAATCATCTTCTGCTCATCGACGGAGAACACCTGTCACTGCACTAATGCTAATGCTAAAGCTAGGTGAGCAGGAGAAACAGCGAGGGATCGGTAATGATGACATGAACTGGATTTACCATGGAGGCTTACTCCATCACTGCAGAGTAGATGGACCAAGATGCCAACTGTAACCATGGAAACGTACGCAAAGATGAGGCCAGCTGGAGCTTTACAATGATGAGAAGAAATCAAAACTCAAAAACTAGATTAAAATGTTACAAATGAAAAGCAGCTGAGATGTCTTCAGACTTTGTGATTAGCATAAAAGGGCATTACATGGAATGGGGGAGGGGGTGGGGCGCTAGCCCACAGTGATGTCGTCACAGAGTTGAATTGACGTCTGTGTAAAACAAAGAGCCTGCATGAGGCGGGAAAAGATGCTGACACGTCACATCTCTGATTCCGGAAAGCCAGCATGCTGTGTGACATACGGGGGCAGCAGCACGCCGCGATGGAGACGGGAAAAAGACATAGAACGTGAGAAAAGCCGTGATAACAACTGTTGTTGTTTTTTGTACAGTAATGCTGAGATCTCTCTACAACAGCCTTGAGAAAAATCACTATGAAAAATCTATGATACCGTACATTTTTATCAAAAGACTAAAAACAAACCCACATCAGGTGCCAAAATAACACTGGGATAACACACACACACACACACACACACACACACACACACACACACACACACACACACACACACACACACACACACACACACACACACACACACACACACACACACACACACACACACACACACACAATAAGAGTCTCCAAAATAAACAAACCATGATGTCCCCTCGGAGACGCACATAGCATGTAACACAAAATGACTAGAATACAACGGTAGTCTGAATGCAGCTTATTGAACCCTTTTACACTGAAGGTTATGAATTAAACAATAATGTCGAGACACAACAACAATAAATACACGTGAATATAATTGACGATATCCCATTGAAATCTCATTAGTTCGCTGCTAGTTAACATCAAACCAACCAGTTCAAGAAGAGCTTTGAGACGGTGGCAGAGGGCCGAGCCTGCCGCTGCAGGGCCGTCCCGCAGGATCACATGGACCAAACAGGACCAACACAAACTGCTGCTTCACTGTCATACAGGAACGCAGCCACACACTGAACAAGCTGCCTTTTCAATGGGAGCAATATTTAGTTACCAATTTACTTGCCTTTGCAATGTGGAATTATTCATTTATGCCATTTTTTTGCATGAATATCATGAATGTGTTCCAAGGATATTTGAATATATGTTCACATATTATAGTAAGGATGTAACGACAAATGGTTTCTCCAAAACATCAAATACTCGACACCCCCACCGATGGGAAAGACACAATACGAAGCCTGATCCTCACACAGACCTGCTTTTACACGCGTGACTGCACCCGCAGTCCTTTCTTTACAATAAAACTATAAATCTGCAGTGTGTATGCAACACCAAGCCAGCATCTACATTCAGACGTGTTGGTTCAACTGAAGACCATTAAGGAAGGCATGTGTTGTTTTCTGTGTACTCCTCTCTATCAGGGGTGATATTTAATTCAGAACATTCATACATTTTAAAAACTTCAATATTACTTGGATATATTTTTTGGACACTCTGACTGCATTTCGATTTTTCTATATCTGTGATGTGTAAATTACGAATGATTGTGCAGTATGAAGTTGTTTCAAATCTTTACAGTGTAATTATATGAGACCACAAAAACAGCATTCTTCCATTTCCGCAGCATCACCTCCAACTGTCACTTCCTGCAGAAAGTCTGCCTCATGCCTTTGAAACTCTGTCGTCCCACATTCAAATGATCTCTTTAAAAATCCAGCTCCTCTGACTAACCTTCCTCGTCCAACCTTTGACCCCCAAATCCTCACAGTTCGATCATTTCTTACATATTTTAATGTCATTTTTTTTCTGCTCACTTTTACTCCATTTTTATTAGAATCTCATTTTGCAGTATATTTTCCCCCATCAGCTGAACTCTCTCAACTAAACTTCACCAGGGAAAAAAGCACAAGGATCTTAATACTATTATTATATTTCATATGATTAATTGTTTACTCACATCTCGGGTTGCTTTGGAAATGTTCTCGCTTGTTTTTCACCCATCTAATTTCATATTTAAGAGCATAAAGACGTAGCAGTAGATCCGGTTACTCTTCCAGCACAAAACAAGTTTGACAATTTGATTGATTGATGTCAAATTACAGTTTCATATAGTGTTTAACGGTGCTGTCTGTCCTCCCTGTTCGGGCCCTGCAGATGTAAAAAAAAAAAAAAAGCCAGTTTTGTGCAGGACAGAGTCCCTTCTGGAAGTCTGCTATGATACCATCTGGAACACGCAGTGATGGATGTGTAACAGTGTAGCGCCATCTACTGGGACTCATCACAGCTGATGATTGATTTGGGGGTTGTGTAATGATCAAATGACATGATGCCAGTGAACAGCAGCCTGCAGGGTGTCAACACTGCTCCCACAAATATGATCATGTTTCCATCGCACTGACTCTTTATCCAGAGAAATACTGCTTGTACTGTATAACACACACACACACACACACACACACACACACACACACACACACACACACACACACACACACACACACACACACACACACACACACACACACACACACACACACACACTCTCAACAACACACACGCCTCATAATGTTCATTTAACACAAAGCATATTTACAGGGAGGAAAGATGATAACCAAAACATAAAGTGAAAATGGTGTAAAAATGAGTAAAATGTAGCATCTAATAAAACACATTTTTTTGTTGTTGTTTTCTTTCTTCTCTTATGGAGCAAACAACAGCTTTAATTTTTAAAACCCACTCAGTGAAGAGCGTGCTATATTTCCTTGTGTGCACTGTTATTGTACAATGACAGAAACAAACTAGTTCACATAATGTAAGAGAAAACAATAAAACAACAACTCTTGTGTCATATTTCAATGATATTTCTATGGATGACAAATGTTCTCTGTAATGTTTTTGTTAAAATTAAAACCAGAATGGATTGAATGGAAAGTCATGGAGGCCGACATAAAAATAAAATCATTTAACTGCATTCAAACTTATTCTTACATTTTTGTGCATGCAAGCTTGACAAAATAAAACATTCAAAAATGACATTTCCTATTCTAACTTGATAATGAAATAAACTGCATCTGAATTTATGCAGCTGATTGTAGCTCATTTCTGGAATAATTTAAAGAAAAAAAATAAACATAACATCAGGATTATTGCAGGCCTCTTGTGAAATCATTGATTATGAAATGAACTCTTCTGAAAACAATCATTTCCTTTCTTTAGAAAATGGCTAAAATCTGCACGTAACGTAAAGACCCTCCTGAAAACTAAATATTAATCTTATAAATATTTAACCAAGCTGTACCAAACAGCCTAACACCACCCGGTCTCCACAAAAACTGCATCAAAGTTATTTATCATATCGTGCTGTTCAAGTTCTGTCTGCCTTGAAAACACTGCAGTAAAAACGTATATCAGACTATACATATATAAATATATATACACACATGCTGACACAAACATCACCCCAACACAATCTTTGACAAACATACCATCAATGAAATGTATGAAATATCTGAGGAATAAATACACAAATGATCTATTTTCTATGGTGTCAAATGGCACAGATTTAATATTTATGCAGGCTTTGTCTTCATGTTTTTGTTCTTTTTTTGATATCAACCATCTAGAATAAGAAGCAGGATGGTTCTCAGCCACAGACTCACAGAAGCCAACATCACTCAACCTTTTCTGGAAGTGGACTTCCACCTGCTTCATCTTCAAAGAAGTGAGGAAGAGATTCCCAGAATAAAATGTACACAGCAACACTGATGCTTTCCAAACCGGCGCTACGCATTTACAGCCGCTGTCCACACTGTGTGTCTCAGTGTGTCCTGCAAGTAGGAGCTCACACTTACTGTGTTCCAGTCCACTTCCCCTGTCCAGCAGCACATAATAGCATGTACACAAGATGTAGATTCATGTGGACCGAATCACACACACACACACACACACACACACACACACACACACACACACACACACACACACACACACACACACACACACACACACACACACACACACACACACACACACACACACACACACACACACACACACACACACACACTCAGTCACTCACTCACCTGCTGTAAATACATGAAGGTGAGGGCTGCGCAGGACAGCTGAGGACAGGCATCCACGTTGGGTAACGCCACGCATGTTCCTCCAGGATGCTGCATGTTCCCTCCTCTAGCTGACAACACAAACCCCCTCAACCCCGACAATACAGAGCCCTGGTCTGAGCGGCGAGGTAGAGAGAGCAGCGGGAGGAGAGGGAGGAATCAAGAAAAAGAAAGACAGGAAGAGAGAGAGAGAGAGAGAGAGAGAGATCGGCAGAGAGTGAGCAGAGAGAGAGATGGAGCTTCAGTCCCGTACGATGGAGACCCGAGTGTTTTCTGCTCGCGAGGAGGGACGAGCGCTGGCACGGGGAGAGAGAGAGAGAGAGAGAGAGAGAGGAGCGAGTCAGAGAGAGAGAGAGAGAGAGAGAGGGAGCGAGTCAGAGAGAGAGAGAGAGAGAGAGGGAGCGAGTCAGAGAGAGAGAGAGAGAGGGAGCGAGTCAGAGAGAGAGAGGGAGAGAGAGAGAGAGAGAGAGAGAGAGAGAGAGAGAGAGAGAGAGAGAGAGAGAGAGAGAGAGAGAGAGAGGGAGCGAGTCAGAGAGAGAGAGGGAGAGAGAGAGACAGAGAGAGAGAGAGAGAGAGAGAGAGAGAGAGAGAGAGAGAGAGAGAGAGAGAGAGAGAGAGAGAGAGAGAGAGAGAGAGAGCGCTCTGCTGCAGTGTGTGTGACTCACAATGTGTGAGTGAGTGTGAGCCTGACTCAGAATGTATGTGTGTGTGTGGAGGCAAGCCAGCAGTGTGACTGCAATCGCTGGAGCGTGAGGAAGGCAGAAAATTGTCTGTGCGTGTGTAGGAGTGTGTGTCTGTGTATGTGTGTGTATGTGTATGTGTGTGTGTGTGTGTGTGTGTGTGTGTGTGTGTGTGTGTGTGTGTGTGTGTGTGTGTGTGTGTGTGTGTGTGTGTGTGTGTGTGTGTGTGTGTGTGTGTGTGAGAGAGAGAGTAGCTTTGTGTATGTGCATGTGTTGTTTCTTGCAGAAAATGCTGATCTCTCTCTGTTGATGAATTGAAGTTCTCTGACATGTGTTACTGGAGGCGATCAAGGATGCTGACTGCAGCCGCAGTACAGACCCCCCCCCCCCCACCACCACCACCACCACCCCCCTCCACCGTCTCTCTGAAGTGGCATCATTTGCACGCAAAACTTTTCCACTCATGCAAAATACCAAACTGTGATCTGACTCTCTGAATTCTATATAAATAAATTGATGTCACTTGTAATGGATTCCAGAGGGTGAAGCATTTGGTGCCAGTCAGGTCTGTGTTTTCACATGATAACATTCAGATACATTGTTGCAGATTGTTGTTGTTGAGGTCAAAGGTCATTGACAAAGTGATCTTTGCTAGTTTAGTTGCATTGTTTTCTGTAGTAAAACAAAACAAAGGAAAAAAGGAATATGTTAAATATGTTGTTCTGCACAGCAACATGCAAGATGGAGGACTAGTTATAGTTGATGTTTCACTTCATTGTGCTCTTTCTGACAAATTTGATGAATCTTATGTAAGACAAAAAAATAAGAAGTAAAACTGGCATATTTTGGGGCAACTGGGAGTCTGTGGCTCCTGGCCAGTTGCCCAGTTTGCTCAACAACTGGTCTGGTACTTACTGACAGAAGCATGTACTCAGTGATAATATGCTCTGATATATATATATTTGATGTCTGATCAAGCTACATTCTCAGCTTTAGACACTGCTGAAAACTTAATTTAGACCTATTGAAACAATGGCGTGACCTACTTAAAGGTATACTCTGCTGATTTAGTATTGCACCTCCTTAAAGTAGTCATGGAATGCCAAACAAAACATCAAATTCAAAACTGCAAAAGAACAAAAAAGAGTGAAGAGGCAGAAGCCAACACATCCTGACTGAGTTCCTACTTTCAATCAAGAAATAGTCCACCCTACAATTCCTCCAATGCAGGATGCAGCCAGGTAAATACCTGTAAACATCCGCATCAGTCAAACTCTGCACCTCCAGTTTCTAACACATACTTCCTGTTACTGCATAGATAAACATGATGACATACTATGACATCATCAGGGGTTATTTTCTCAGTTTCTTCCAGAACCACAAAATAAACTATATATCTGTTTTCCTGCTGCTCAGGAATCACCATGACAAGTTATCTGACCTTTATATTTAATATCCATTTAGTGCAGTAGTCCGTTGACTCTGTGAGCCACGACCATTTACAGTAGACAAATATGTCGCTCAAAATGACGTGTTGGGGTCAGCTAGATTGTTTATTTCGTGAGACCTCTCACTCTGGTGGTATTTATGAACAACAACAGACAAACAAGAGATGAGTGCATTTCCCACTTCAGGTATTTTTTCTCTTGAAAAATGTAATTTACTCGTTAACACGTTAACTCTTAAACTCTTGCAGCTTGTGAAACCAATTATACAAGTTATAATTAAAATCAGTAATGAATCATAATTAAATCAAAAAAATGATTAATCATTCAAGCTGAGATTTCTCTATTACAAACTCTCACTGACTGGTTCCCCATGAAGAAGGTCTCAGACGCTGAAACGATCTGAACGCACCAAACTTTGTTCCCAAGTTTTTAGGACGAACCAACGTTGTGTCTCCATAGAAAGTATTTGAGGTTTGAGTGATGTGCAATAAAATATATACTCCTATTTAATGCAACTGCTTACACTGGCAGCATTACAGTTCAGGTTCATGAAACCTGATTTTTATGCTTCAAATCTATTTTTCTGTCTTCCATGTGACTGCAGTGACTACATGTATGAGCGTTTCCACATGTGGCTGACTAACAGCTCCATACTGTTCCTGAACGCCTCCTGTGTGCACACAATGTAATGGCTCTATTTTCATGAAGCCAGGAGCACAGTGTAGATAACAGTCAGCTTCACTCTGCCTGGAGGGCCGGGTACGTCCAAACACACCGCTGGTAATGCCACGGACTCACCATTCACACTTGTGGTGTACTTGAATACGAGGTGTGTTAGAGGCCAATCCCATTTTCTGCTTTTCTCCCCTTTTAACTTAGGACTCTTCCTATTAACTCAGGACTCGTCCTTTCAAATCAGGACTCTTCCTATTGACTCAGGACTGTTCCTTTCAAATCAGGACTCTTCCTATTGACTCAGGACTCTTCCTTTCAAATTCCTTTCGTTCCTCCTCCAAAAAGTTTTAAATGCTGCATTTATGTCCTTTGTTGTTTTTTTTCACTGTCTTGCTGTCAGTTTGAATCCCTGATTCCCTTTAGAAAATGATGGTTTTATGATGAGATTTCCTTTAATGTGCTCTTTTTTTTTATTTTTCCTTCCTATTGACTCAGGACTTGTCCTTTCAAATCAGGACTCTTCCTATTAACTCAGGACTCTTCCTATTGACTCAGTACTGTTCCTTTCAATTCAGGACTCCTCCTATTGACTCAGGACTCTTCCTTTCAAATTACTTTAGTTCCTCCTCCAAAAAGTTTTAAATGCTGCATTTCTGTCCTTTGTTTTTTTTCACTGTCTTGCTGTCAGTTTGAATCCCTGATTCCCCTTAGAAAATGATGGTTTTATGATGATATTTCCTTTAATGTTCTCTTTTTTTATGTTTCCTTCCTATTGACTCAGGACTTATCCTTTCAAATCAGGACTCTTCCTATTAACTCAGGACTCTTCCTTTCAACTCAGGACTCTTCCTATTAACCCAGGACTCTTGCTTTCAAATCAGGACTCTTCCTATCAACTCAGGACTCTTCCTTTCAAATCAGGACTATTCCTATTAACTCAGGACTTGTCCTTTCAAATCAGGACTCTTCCTATTGACTCAGTAGTCTTCCTTTCAACTCAGGACTCTTCCTATTGACTCAGTAGTCTTCCTTTCAACTCAGGACTCTTCCTATTGACTCAGGACTCTTCTTTTAAAATCAGGACTCTTCCTATCAACTCAGGACTCTTCCTTTCAAATCAGGACTCTTCCTATCAACTCAGGACTCTTCCTTTCAAATCAGGACTCTTCCTATTAACTCGAGTCTTCCTATTAACTCAGGACTCTTCCTTTCAACTCAGGCCTTTTCCTATTAACTCAGGACTCTTCCTTTCAAATCAGGACTCTTCAGGAAATCAAAATAGTGTGTAATTTCTTACTCAAATACATTGCAAAAAAAGATCATGTCTCTTTTCAATTTGAATTTCCTTTTTTGCACGAGTTGATGATCCAGCGGTCTCCATGTTTTCTGTGCATCATAGAGTGCAATCTGTTCACACAGGGACCTTTACAATAGCCATCAGCAGCTAAAACCACTGTAGTATCATATCGAGTTTTGTATTCAATATTTCTGTTTTTAAGTCCTTTGGTTGTTTTAAATGCAAAAATACTGTAATTGTTGACAGCTTGGTAAAGTTTCCTTTTTGATGCTAATATTATAACATGAACACAATCACTCAATCTCTATTTCAAAAAGCACCTTTTAAGCTAATCAAATGTTTTTCAAAGTGCTTTGCAAGCCTTTGACAAAAGGCAGAATGTTTCAAATGAAATAAGAATAAGAAATAGAAAAAATTAAAATGCGGAACTCCAGGTGGACATTTAAAAGAAAGTGTTGTTGACCCAGTTAATCATTGTTTTGGATGGAGATACCAGGGAAGGACCGGCAGTAATGGGTGGTCCATTAGGGAGTTACTGAAGTAGAGAGAAGTTTTAATGGGTGGAACTCAACATTTATATGTAGGTCCAACAATGTACATTTTCAGATACACATTAAAATTAAATGTACAGACTTAAAGTGACACAGCCAGCTGAGGATGGACTCTGCACTTGTTTTTCAGTTAACCGAAAAACCTCACGGAGACAAGTTCATAAGAATGAGAGATTTTTTTTTTCAGTGTCTTGTCACTCAGTCCTCTGTATTCATCCTGCACTGACACCCTCCATTCTCCAAGAGCCTCTGCCTCAGACCCCTATCAGTCAGCACCATAACTCCCCCAACTCAGCTGCAACTCCCGTCAACTTCAACAAATCAAAAGGCTTTCTCTTCCACATTCAGGATATTCAGAAATACGTATGAAACTGTGTGAGCCCTGACAACAACCAGAGAAGGCTTTTCTCACATTGTTCTGAACATAATCCGACAATGGAAAAGCAACACATATATCACAGTCCAGCTGAGTGAACCACAAACAACAAACAAAGTTTTCTGATCCATGCTTCAGTTTGATCAAAAAGGGTGAAGAGTGATCCAATTTTTCCCCTGAAGTCCAGTATTTAGATGAGTAAATCAGCCGATCGTGTCAATAACGTAGACTATGAGGGGAAGACATTTTTCATCATGAGTTTTTGTTTTGTTTTCCAAATATTACAGCCTTACATAATCTCAGAGCCTGAAAAGTCAAGTGAGAGCTTTTCCACTAGACTTGGCAGCAGACAGCAGTTGGTAGGGGTCATGGATTCCCGCCATCCGAGGTACATCCTATCACTTCTCATGCTTTCGTTTTTTCTCCCTTTTGATTCTTTCTTTGTTGGCCATTTTTAGTGAAGGTGTGTTGGGATTTCACATTCAGTTAGAAATCCCTCCCTGTCACGGGTGAAATAACGTATAATCAGGAGTTAGTCTCAGGATGCTTCCATCAAGAGGTGGTTTAACATTAAGGTCATTACTTCAGTTAAAGACCGAAACAGGTACTTTCTACCTTCAGATGGCTGTAAAGAGACTCATCAGCAGGGTTTGCATTACAAGGTGGCTTTTGGGGGAGTCTTGTTTCCCAGTGTGCTAAACATGGCACATGCACACACATGGCTGCACAGTGTAGTCAATAGGAGGGTTACTGTTAAAAACTCTCCTTCTCTCTTTCTTTCTTTCTTTCTTTCTTTCTTTCTTTCTTTCTTTCTTTCTTTCTTTCTTTCTTTCTTTCTTTCTTTTTCTCTCTCTCTCTCACTGGCTGTCTCCATTCTTTCAATGCCCCCAAACAGTTCTATTTACAACCTCTAGAAACAAACGAAGTGACATATGTCTGTCTCAGTGAAGAGAAGTTCAAATGGCAGCATAAACTTGGTGATTTGAGTGCTGCTCCACCACATATGGCCACAGCAGGAATAGACACAGTATTGTGATTACTAGTAGAGACAAACGTTCAGAAATCGGTATGTAATGAGTTCATTAACACTCAAAATAGACATGTTATATGAATATTATTTAATTCAGTAACCTTATTGTAAAATGAAAAAAATACTCTATAATCTCAAGCTACAAAAATGGAAGATGTTTTAGGGCTCCCTCTAAATGTCTCGAAGTAGGCTTTCAGGGGAACTCATGTTCTTTTCGGGGAAGCTGAGCTCCACTGTCACTTAAACCACGCTCATCAGAATAAAGGGAAGGCCGTTGGTATTGTCTCCGACCTGCTGTGGAACACAGAGCTGACAGACATTTCTCAATAAACACTTCGCAAACAGAAGTACATGATATAATTGTGCTGAGCTGTCGACCTGCACTGCGCAGGTGAGCACTGGACCATGTGAGACGCACTGGTTCTTGGCATTGGGCTGGCAGTATGCTGCTTGGCATCATCACCCACTCCTCCCACGGTGGCGCATGGCGAGCTACCAACATACCAAACTGCCGCAGTTGTGACAGTAACCTCAGTGTATCCCATGAAAATGAGAGTTTGGCAGTGTGAACCCTTAAAGTCTAAATTCCATTTGTAAAAATACAAACACAGATATTTCAACCAGATACAACCTGAGGTCATGATAATTGTGCTTCTTTTCATTTGGGTGGATTGACCCTTCAGAAGATAAATATGACACTTTAACAACAGACCAAGGTATCAGTGAAGCCTGAGCTAACATGGCAATATAGATACAATATGCGTATTGTGTTGGTGTGAGTTTGTGTGGGGTGTCTGTGCGAGAGAGAGTGAGATAAAGAGAGTGAGAAAGAGAGAGAGAGAGAGAGAGAGACATGAACATAAAGCCAAATATATATAATGGGATGAAGCAGAACACTGCAGCAGCATGGCTGCAGGCTACGAGCTGCCTTTTATCCATTCACTCGACTAAAGACACGCTCCCTTTTATCTACTCTGCTTTTTCTTTTCCACCTCCATCCTTTGGGCACATCTTTATTTTTCTACCACACACACATAAAAAAATAAATAAAAAAAGACATTAGCCAAGCCTACAGAGGAATCGGAGTTCCTATTCTACACAAACACTTTCACAACTACACATTCATTCTTTACAACAAGGAGAATTTTCAAAAGAAATCGCGTGGAAGTTGGAGTTTTCTCTTATATATTTTGCACAGACACAGAACTGCAGGAAGTCCTCAAATACAAGGTGTCATTCAAACCTGCATTCATCACATCAGAACATCAGAAAACAAGTCGTGAGGTGCACAGTTTTTTTTTTCAACAGTGTAAACACCTCTACCTCGATGCTCTTTTCATTATGTTAGGTTACTGTCAATGAAACTCAACATCATGTGTCACGTTAAAGGCACTATGGGAGTGATTACATCTGTCCAAACATCTGTACAAAGAATTTATCTCAGAAACTTAACGGCAATCAAAAAATGACAACATGGATGTGAGTGAAAATATATATTTGAGTTAAGCTCGAGAAACTTACGAGAATATTAAAAGACATAACACTAAGAATATAACAAACAAAGCCATGTTTGTTAAGCAAAGGTCTGGTTGTCTTTGTAGAAGATTCATGTAACAGTCCATTTGTAAAATTTTTAATTTATTAAATTCTTTATCAGTCATCCATTTACAGTTTCTGTAGGAAATAAAGCAGCTATTTTTTTATTGAGTGTATTTTTTATCTGTAGAAGGGTAACAGAATTTTTTTTAATTTAATTTCCTTTAAATAGAAACAACAATTATAAATGTCCTAAAACCAAACCAAAAGTGGCACATAGATATAAAAATAATGAAATCACTTGCTTTAAATTATTCGTCTTCATCTTAAAATGTTGCACTAATGTGCTGTGGTAGAGGATTACACAACTGTAATAGCTTGCTAAGAGAGTGATTGCATGGTAAAGAGAGAAATGAACAAGCACAACAATGTCTGTGATAAATGACAAAATGGGCCCAAAGGGCAAATCTGGTATTTTGTATGTCCTCAGTCGCAAATCAGGACGTGGATAAAACCTGAGGTCATGAGGATGGAGCCTAAAATGTCCTCTCAAACACACACAGTAACAGACTATGCATGGTTTAAGTGTCAGATGATATTGCTTTGTTCTAATACACTCTGTAATGCCCGCATGCCTACTAGTTCATACTCCACTGGTCGGCACCATTTAAAGCAATGGTTCGCTAAGCTTGCTGCGACCCTCAGGAAATGTGCTCATGTCCTAATTTGATTGCAATATCACCTTAGCATGCACAAACAACACGGAGGCAAATGTGGATGGCTATGGCATCCAGTGTGTCATCATGTTCATTTATACCAAAACTGTTTTAGTTTCTGTAAAATTCCCAAATATGATCTCTGGCTTGTACAACGTAGGACAGACTCTTCTACATTACATTTCAAAATGTGTGGCTTGTTTTGGTTGTTGTTGTTTTTTGCCCAAAAGTGTGACTATGCACTACTGTGGTAGGGTCTTTGTAATGTGATGGTATCCCTGCCAGTACCAGTTGTTGGGGTCTGCAGCTTCCACATACAAAGATTTCAGTACAAAGAAGGTCTTTAGAGTTTCTGTTCTGCCCCTTTCAAGTGTTTGTGGTGGAAATCCTAACTGACCTGGTCCCTTCGCACCACTCGTAGTATTCCAAATCAAACACGGTCTTCAGAGTCCGATGCCACGCAGGTTTATTGAAAATTATGGTCCTGAGCAACTGAAGTGGAGCTGTTGAGCATTGTCTTGTAAACTGTTCAGGTCCCATGTTGGAGTAGAACTTTCCCACGAAGGCACATGCCATCGTTCAGGAGATTCACTGTAATTAAAATGCAAGCAAACCCCCCCCCCCCCCCCCCCACACACACACACACATCAGCTGCTGCTGCCTCTGTGCAGACACAGTGGGTCTTATCAGGTGAGGAGACCCTCCTGACATGTTACCTACATATGACTGACACTTAGTACTGTGAATCACACAAAACCAATACTCCTGCTGACTTAGCATTAAAATTAATAGTTGAGTATACAGATATATGCAAGTAATAGAAACAATCTACCACAGGTCCAAATAGTTTTAAGTGATTAGATGATCCTCCTGATCAATTTGATTTCCTCAGTGACTGAGTCAGCTGGCTCTCCAAACCTGGCTTTGACTTTAGAAGGAAGGAGTAACAACCATGGCTCAATACCGAAGCTTATGCAAATCATGCATGTGGGTGAAAAAGTGGCTCTAGTGGCAGTGGGTCCAAGTGTGCATATGTTCTACTCTGCCCTGTTTAATTTAAATTTTAACCTGCCAGTTCAAGAAGGCCTTAAAACTACAGCTATAGTTTACAATCAGGACACAGAAACTGGGACATGCTGATTTAGGATGCAATATTAAAAAAGCTGCTTTTTAATTAATCATTAATTAGGTATTAGGCATTAATCCGCACCATGCAGCAGCTTGTGTGGTTGGGTTTTATTTCATTTGCGCCAGCGACTCAAGTATTCTTTATCATAGTGCTATGCAGCAACAGCTGTGTCGACAGGGCTGTCTGGTGAGTGGTGTGGCAGCAGACTGAGCAAATTGCTGACAACTTAAATACACTAGCCTGATTAAATGGGAGCGTTGGATATACACTATGTTGCAGTGAGGGGAGCATTTCTTATTGGTGAAGGAATAAAGCTGACTGAGCGAGATCACAGGCTTCACCTTATAAATGATGGCCAGAGCAATGAAAATTAAACCTGTAAATGTAAAGTGTACGTTTCTCCTAAAATAATGTATAGCAGCAAAACCTCTGACCAAGAAATCTGCCCTCACAAAACCTCCAGCTATGAAAAATGTACTATATTGTAAAGACATCCAGGATAGGGCTGGACATTTCAAGCAAAATCACTTTGAAATTCCCACGGAACTATTTGATTAATTTAAGCAATATTACACTCAACGGGGTGTTTTGATGTGATTATTGGCACGACAGTGATGCAGTCAGGACTGAAGCACTTGCCCCGACGTCCATAAGCATATTCATATTTTGTATTCATATTGTGGGGCAATTCGCTTTTAAAATATATAACTCTTTGTGAGTGCCAGCTCCGTTTCCATGGCAATACATGGGGTATGACTAAGGACTGGAAAACAATCAGTCACTTCTTATGCAATGTTTACTAGTCCAGGAAACAGGCCGCACCTTAATAACGACCTCGCAACAGAGAGGACTTTTAATCAGTTTTGTTGCTTTGGTTTCTCCAACTGAATAAATGCAGCACATAGAAACACTAAACTACTCAGCTAGCTCAGTCTGGTTGGAACTAAGATATCTGATGAACAAAGATATCTGATGAACAAACATATCTGATGAACAAAGATATCCATGGACTCATGTTTTTAAGATTTTAGCTCCGTGTCATGTGTTCAAACCAAACCGGTCCAGCTAGCCTCCGCTAGGACTGTAAGTGCGTGACTATCCGTGGTGTTACGGTACGGGTGCTCGGAGCGACCAAAAAGGACCAAAAGAGACCCGACTTCACCAAATGGGTCATTTAGTAGAACTATAACAAGTAGAAACTACATTATATTATATTCAATTCAATTCCAAATAATATTGCCATTGAGAAGGTGGAGGGACATTTCTGATGTGTGATGTCATGATGATTTGAGCATGTTCCAAATGTACAGTTGACCAATCAGATCTCTGGGTCGGGACTACCTTTTGTTTGACAATCGATTATTACCGCCACCTTCTGATGGGAGTAACGGATTACAACAAGTTGCCGGTAAAAACAGGGGGAATAAGGAAGAACAATAGCTGCATATATATATATATTATTCTTATATTTGAAAATCCCCACTCATCCCTATTCCAGTTACAATTCATACAGTTTTCAGCAGCAGCTTTCAAAGTAAGGTGTGTTATAGTGATATTCAGGTTCATAAAGTAGCATTGTACAGGCAGCAGACCCTATTAAAGTTGCTACAGTCTCATCACATGTTGACACCACTCAATCTTTTCCTCCTTTTCCCCTAAATCAGGATTTTCAGGGTCCTGTACCTGACAAAAATAGCATCTACTGGAGAATCCATGCTGCAGGCTTCAGAAGGTCCGCTCAGAAAGTCTGTCACTCCTCTGTCTGTGTCGCTCTCAGGCAGTCCATGAAATGACCCTGTGTCTTTTCCTCTGCCTTAGCTGCTCCTAATTAGTATTTCATTATCTTTCATGTATTAAATGCTTTAGTTCAGTGCTGGATTCTTTCATTCACTCTTGTGTGTTTGGGCCTCACGTGAGCCTTGTTGTTCTGGTGTTTCCCAGCAATACTTGTGAGCTCGTTCCTATTCGTTGTCAGATTTTTGTTAACAAATACAACACAGAGGCAGACAGAGACACACACAACAAGACGTCAAAATTCAAACACTGCAACACAGAGGAAACAATTGATTAAATCACATTCTGTGTGGAAACGTTCGTACATGTTGCACAGAATTGTGCTTTCAAACATCCCCTGGATTTAAATGAGTTCTCTGTATCTCCAATGCACCTGCGTTTCGATCCAACCTCAATATGCTAATTACATCGCACATCCCAGAGGCCTATACTACAAAGCAGGTTCAACATTCCCAGAGTATCTTTCTTTTATCTGGCTCAACTAAACCGAACAAACATGATCGGTCACACAACAGTGGTTATCAACTCGATAAGTCAACCCGGCGTTTCTCCGATCCAGCTATGAGCACGTTCACATGAAAGGGCCGACTTTGCAGCATCTGACCAACCACACACATTTACAAGTGTCACTTTTCAACTTGTAACAAACCACTTAAACCCTGAGTGGAGGGACTGACGTATGACATCATAGAGACAGCACATGTGTCGGGTGTGGGGTAAACTACACCGGAGAAACAGAAAAGACACCTGAACAAGAGGCTTAATGAAGATCAGCCCTCTGTGAGCACCAGACCCAAACCACTCCCGGCAGCCATGGCGATGACATTATCGGCCAACATTCAGCAGATGACCGAAGAGAAAGATTGAGCAGGACAATTATATCCAACACCAGAGACCACAGACATGTCATCTGTCCCAAATTAAAAAATGACATATCATTTTACCACAAGTTCGTATTTTGGTTATGTTACCAGAGCCTGTCTAAGTTCAAAATGTTGCATCTACTTTTTATGAGCAGATAGTATTTGATCATCATGGTATTTTGCGCCAACAAAAATTGGACCGGTCTGGCCCATTATATGAAATATGGTCTGAATTTAGCATTAACATATTATAGGATCCATACCTACAAACACTGTAGTCCGTGTTTAAAATGAACTGAACAGGTAGTGAGCATGTGTGTCTTCTAGAATGTGAAATGAATGTAAAGAGAAAGGGCTGAAGGTGTAAGAGGTACCTGTGGTGATACAGTGCATTTGTCTTCCCTCCTATCTGCATCTGAAGTTCAAGTTTAATCACACCATCAGTTCTGAAGCACCATGTTCCTGGCAGCTCATTTCCCTGTTGGAGCTGACAGTGATGGATGGGAATTGTAATGTGTGTTTCTTTGTGAACTAGTGGGTGAGTTCATATGAGAGTTTACACACTTTGGTGTGTGTGAGTGTTTGTTGAGGCTGTAGTCTGCTAAGGGTTATCACTGATGTCTTGGGGGCAAACAAGTCAGCTAATAAGTCCCCAGGTGAGGGAAACAAAGGGAAACAAAGAGAGCTAGATAAAGTTTGGAGGCGAGTTTTAACAAGCCTTTATTGTGCAATTAAAAAGTTTCAGTTCGTCCACACTCACAGTTTGCGACACCACAAATGAAGAAACCCCACTAACAAATTAATAATAAAACAAGTTGACCTACAAATATATAATCCATACCCATACATTTCTCTCATCACATAACCAGGACGAGACACTTTGTGCAATATATTAGCAAATGCAAGTAATAACCACTGAACGCGTAGATAACATAAAGTTGTCTCTAATTTTCTCTAAATAAGGATTCTGAGCTGAACACAGGTTCTCTCAAAGTGCCCTTCTTTTAAAGACAAAACAAACCACCCAAAAACAACTGTAGCATCAGTGGAGAGGCAGCAGAGGTCATCAGGGGGCTGCAAATGGTGGTGTATTTATTTATGTATCTATTGTTTGTGGACCTAGTTGATATTCTCATCAGAATTTTGTTGGTGGGGCGCGTGTCTTTATCTGAAGCTGAGAAGATTTTTAGTGCTCTGTGCAGGTTAAAGACACGGCTTGAACTGAACTTTGTAATTGTCTGTATTTCACATAAAGAAAGAAAGACTAGGTGAACATGAACATTAACTGCCAGCACTTTGTTGGATCCATCTGCACCTGTAGAAACGTGCTCGGTTCATTTGTTTGGTACGTCGGTGGCACCTGCCTCCTCCTCTAACACAGGTAAAAGTTTACTGTGACAAACATTGTGTTGTAGTTATATCATAGCTGTGTGCTACACAGCAATTATAGTAGACAATAGAGTAGAGTTAATGTAGTTAATAGGTTTTATTTATGTATTTGGTTGATGCAGTTACAATTTATTCATATGATTTAATCATATGATTTAACCATGCAACTGGCTCATACAGATGAAATAACAACATGAGGTTGCAAAACCAAAGTATACATTCATTAATGAAATTGGATGGCGAGGTGGGACGCTATTGATGCTAATTTAAACTTTTAATAGTCATTTCAATAGTAGTTGTTGTTCAAACAGTAGGTTAACTGACCCTCTCAATAGCCCATCAGAACAGATACCTCGCTGTATTTAAGGTGATGACCATTCACCCATAACACAGTATTAGGCCTACCCAAAGAAACATATGATTTGTTCATCTCAAATCTGCTGTCTGTGTAGCTGATAAAATCTTCTCTCTACTTTATTTTTGACAATGAACATACTGTCCATAAGTAATGATGATTTGTCTAACTACAGCAACTCATGGCCGCTTACTAAAATGTATTTGGATTATTACTCAGCCAGATGTTTTTTTAATCTTTAATTAGAGAGGTCAAGTTCTATATGCATTAATGATAAGATATATACACAGTAGTGTCACTACTGCAAATGTCCTACTGTGGAACTGAAACAGTGCTGTAGTAAAACAATTGACATGACAGAAGCATATTTTTGACATGAGTATGTTACGCTATGCTAAGAGCGTATCCTGACTATCATCACAGTGAAAAAAACTGATGCTGTGAGCAATAGTATGGCGCGGCCAGGCTAATGTTCACTAATAGTACAATAAAAACATCCTGACAGTTATGCTGAAGCTCAATACTCAGCCTCCATCAGACGACTGTACTAAAAATCAGGTTTCACATAACCAGGATATCTTTGTCACCTGGCCTAACTTAACCTAACTAATGCAATCTTGCATCAGTTTTACAGAGATTGTTATCTGGTTGAAAAGTCAACCAAGGTATTTTCTATCCAGCTATGGGTGCATTAACATAAAAGGGCATTGTTTGCAACCTATGACAGGACACAAACATGGACAAGTTTAGTGGCATGTTTTACAAATGTTGCGATGTATCCCGGTAAGAAGTGAACCAGCTTCAAAGTCCTTAAAACCCAGAGTATAACCAGAAGTTACTGTGCTAACCGCAAATCCTTCTTCGTAATACAGCCCTCTGAGGATGGACACTCAAATAATGGTACTTTAGCCTCTTGGGCAGAGACCCGGGGGCGGGCCATCGAGCTTTAACGGCACCCATCTCCCGTTGTCAAAAGTATGAGTTGACATAAAAACTCATGCTAGATGTCTCTGGAAAGCTTAGACTGTTGTGATTCAATCGATATTGACCATTTCAAGATCCAATAACCACAGATGGCACAGTAAAAAGCTTTGTCAGACCACTGCTGAACAAACAAACGATCACAGTATTGCCGTAACTCACCAGTAAAGCCTCAGAGTCCAACAATGACCAGCAGCCCTCTGCTTAAGTCAGCAAAGGTCCAGTAAATCCAATTCAGCAAAGTGTTCAGTCCAAAAAGCATAAATATATCCAGAATACATGCAATCCGCTGTCATCGTTTGAAATTACACACCGTGCATTCATAAATCTCCAGAGATTGTCCGATAAAAACACGAGCTTAAAGCCTGCTCGGCTGTCGTCTGCTATTATTGACCCCTAGAATGATTACTGACACTGATAAATTTGTTATGGAAGTGTGCTTTTCTGGCAGCTAACCAACACTTTTACTTCTTTTCTATTCTGGTAACATCCTTGTGAATAAAACTTTTAACAGTCAAGAGAGTTTGTTTCAACCCAGGAACATGGGAATGTTTTTGCATTAAGGCCCAGCTGTCGCTTTGGTAGAATTTATCTTCCTCTAATTACGCTGCAGTGTCATACAGGGAAACCCGTGCTTTCAGCTATCACACACACACACACACACACACACACACACACACACACACACACACACACACACACACACACACACACACACACACACACACACACACACACACACACACACACACACACACACACACACACACACACACACACACACACACACACACAGAGTCAAATGGTTGTGTCATAATACAACAATGCAGGACTTTCTAGTGCTGATTTTGGATTTTGTTTTATATGTTGTCTTTGTTTTATAAATGAAGATTTTTTTAAATTATTTTATTTAAGATTTTGAATTTTATGCTATAATCATAATAATTATATGCATTTGTCTATGTGCATGTTTTATATGTTGATACAACATACAACATATGCGTAGAATACACAAAGCTCTTCATGTTTTATCAAGTAAATTACGTTAAGGTAGTAAAATAACATAAGTTAGTAGTGAAGATTCTCATTACAGACGACAGGTTGAAAAACCAAAATAAATGTCAGAAAAGCGTTGAACACGGAGCTCCCCACTGTGCAGAGCCAGCAAACATTTCAACCCAGCTATTCCAATTTACTCCCATAATTGGCTGTCTGTGCAGAGAGAAAGTGGCCATATCTCAGGGTTTTCCTCTGCCGGCCTGATGGCTTGTAATTAGAGGAGGGAAAGAGTCTGTTCCTTCAATTAAACAACAGTGCAGCAGGAAGAAGGACTGCCCTCTTTTTGTAAAGCGGACTAAAGGAGCAGCTCTCTCCCTGCAAAATAAATACAGCACTGCGTAATGAGTTGAGCAGTGTGTGTGTGTGTGTGTGTGTGTGTGTGTGTGTGTGTGTGTGTGTGTGTGTGTGTGTGTGTGTGTGTGTGTGTGTGTGTGTGTGTGTGTGTGTGTGTGTGTGTGTGTGTGTGTGTGTGTGTGTGTGCATTGGGTAAATATTGGCATTTTTTTTTTCAAAGGCCGAAGTAATTGATGATCTAATTTGCGAGAGCTGGGTGGAGACTAAAGGAGACAGTAGAAACCTCCTGTTTCCTGTTTGTTATTTGTAATGAACATGTTCTAAGTTTCGCTGTTACAATGTGAGTTATGCAAACAGGAATCTGCACCGTGGAAATTCATGCTGCATTAGCTACTGGCAGCTCGTCTTCGCACTGGGACCATGGATGTAATGATAACGATCAACTGGAGTACTTTTCACACTGAAGAAAATGTCTAAAAAAGATAATTATAAGGAAAGATCTGAAGTTACCCATTTCCCAGCAGACCTTTATCCACAAGGAATATCAAAGATAACGGACAAGAATAGGCCTTTGCATTTTAGCTGCATGTGTAAATGTTCAGATATGACAAAGTTATGATTCTGAGAAGAAAATGTGCAAGTTTTCATGTATTACAGTAAACTATAATGAACTCATCGGGGTGCCCTGGGAGCCTCAGCTTATCACATAATTACAATTTTGTGCTTGTTACCAGCAGTGGACCTTTTCAGCATGTCATACCCTCCTCTGAATGTATTTCCTGTCTGTCTTCACTGTATCTGTCAAACAAAAGAACAAGATGATAAAATAACCTGCAGAAATTAAATTAAATGTTATAAATGTAAAGAAAATATGAAATAAACTCTCTAAACTAATTACCATTGTTTCTAAAAGTAGATTTAGTGCCGTTTTTTTCTTTTCCTTTGCACTACATACGTGCACAGATTGTACATGAATTAATCGTAGCATTAGACACCGTAAAACATCAACAACGACCTCAACAATGTTTGATCAGTTTGTGGTTCATGGTTTGTTTTTAAATTGAAAGATTCAGTGTGTTGGATTTAGGGGGATCTATTGGCAGGAAGTGAATATGATATTGATAACAATGTTTTTCATTGGTGACCACACTTAAAACTAACAATTGTGTTTTTGTAACCTCAGAATGAGCCTCACATGTCTCCACAGGAAGCAGGTTCCCTGCCATGGAGTGTGCCATGCTGCACCGCAATGTTTCTACGATAGCCTGGAAGGGAAAAAACAAATACAGACTCTAGGGGGCCTTGCTTTATTTTATGTTTCCTAAAGGCCATCATAGATTCTCTTACGCCGGCGATATACTTGCTCTAAACTACACACTCGCGTGCACATGATGGCTGCCTCGCGTATTTTGCATCTGCTTGGAGCGTTGGTTGTGCTCAGAAATGAATGCAACGCTTCGCAAGATGTAATATACACTGTGACCAGTGAGGGCCGTGTAGGGGCAGTATGGAGATGTGACAGAATCAAGGAACCGAACAACGAAATGTCAACAAGTCTGAGACTGTTACGTCTGCCCACGCCGGAAAATACTGAAAAAACAGAGTGGGGACGCAGCCGACGAGATGTTTTCTCTCGCTGTCATACCACAATCACCAAAGTAGTGACCTTCTGGATTGTTGCCATGTCTGTTGTTTACAGCAGTCAGATTAGGATGTTCTAATGGTATCATTGTTTCATTGGTGTGCCCTCTGGTGGAGGCCTCCAGTAATACATGTAGTATGTAGTCAATATGAACAAATACGTTCATACAAACGGTTATTAACGTGAGCACGTGGTTCAACAGTAAGTATATGTCCTGCAATCTGCAACGTCACCACTAGATGCTACTAAATCATGTACACTGCTCCTTTCAGTAACAATTTAATGCACATGCCCTTTAAAATGACAACATTTTTTTTCAAAAGATTGGAATTTGTGAATCTCACTTGCATACTTGTATTAGAGACATGCCTTCTAGCAGTATGTGTATTTATGTTTTATAATTTCCCCGTTTTTCCGTTCCTGTATTTAAGGTTTTAGCAGATTTCCTGATCTGCTCTCATTTCAGTTTTGTTTTAAAATAACCTCAGTACGTAATATTATTTTTCTTTGAATTTGATGTTGCCTTGTCAAGTTCTGACACATTTAACACAAAAGCATGTTTTCACTGTAGGGTTCTACTTTCTTTAGGAAGTGTAGAATTTTACTGACTGTTACTTAACCATATTCAAAAAATATTTCCACTGAATTAATCCAAGAAAAAACAATTTAAAAAAAAGTTAAAACTGGGGAGTTGTGAGTTGGATAACGTTTTGATTTGTTTTTACCCAGCCATTATTTTTTCAGGCCAACCTACATTTTAGTACCAGCCTTTATTGGAGTATTTGTTTTTTTCTGAGGCCCTTTTCACTCTGCTGAAATGCTGAGGCATGCGGTCTTTTTGTTATTTGTATTTGTGCTACACACATTTCAACTCTGCTCTGCAGTGCAGTTTCAGAGTGGCTGCGTGTGTGTAACCGTGTTTGTCGTGTACTATGAGTGTGAGTGTACATCCATTTGTGGCTGTGTGGTCTTTTACCTGCCACGCATGGCGAAGCAAGGCAATTGAACACTGGCGGCAACGGTCATTCAGTCTGCTTGTGAAACTCAAATGTCAGCAGCAAAGGTTGAAACCTAAAGCTGAGAAATAATGTAAAACCACATTGCCTGTGTTTAGCTGGAGAACTCAGACTCAATGTGAAGGCACAGCCAATTGCTGACCTGCTGTATAAAGCTGACTTTGGCTTCAATGTGCCCATAAAAAACAATGTTTCACATTCATAAGCTTTCAATTGCAATTTTAAAAGCATTATGTTAAAGGAACTAATTGACTCATTTGTTTTTACTCAGGAAATTACAATGGAGGTGAGTAAGAAGCTTTGAAAATGTTTTGTATGGAGTGCCCTGTTTTAAACTGTGATATGTTGGAATAATAGCATCACTGCCAATTATAGGTTTAGTAAAGTTTAATAAAAATGCTGCTTTTATAACTAGGTTGATTCCTTGATTCATTAGAAGAACAGCCACTTAATTACATGAAATTTAATTTGAAGAATAAGAAGAGAAAGCCATTAAAAGGCCAAAACAAAGATCTTATGACACAGAGAGAACACATCAAATGTTATATTGGCAATTAAAGAAAGAGAAAGATGAACAGTTCAAGGACAATTAATTCTATCAAGATCAGTTATACACCATTGTAAGAAAATAAATTATGCTTTTAACCATTATTGATCCGTATCAGTTGGAATTACCAACGCAATCTATTTTAGATGAATTTCTATCCATCAACACCAACCGAAAAAGTCTTTGTAAAATAATTTGAGGGCATCGGGTTGACCGTGGTCAAATAAGTTATCAAGGGAGTTTTCTACTTAATTTTATAATTAATTTCACTTCATATGATTGCTATTCAGATTTTAAAAACCAAAGCCTTAATGAATCAATTTCAACTGGGTTCACTAATTACAGTATTTTTTGTTTTTTCTATTTCTAAAAACAAACAAACAGAAAAAAGCAAGGACGCATGAAGGACTTGTTTCATTTTTAAGCACTCACAGTCTCTGTAGCGCTGGCTTAAAACAATGAGACAACACTCACAAACTGGCCCATGTAGAGCAGACAAGTTTTAACCAGAGAAAACAACTAATGCCGGCGATTTCATGTGAACCATTTATCAATGTAAGGAACATTTGGACAGGACGGACTTACAGTCCAGGTTTGGTTAAGTTTGGGTTTGGTCCTTCAGTTATTAATTATACATATATAGTGTTGAGTAGTGTTGTTTCAAATCGACACTGCTGCTCTGCACTGGCCAGAAATACCCTCATCATGTGAACACATCACCTGCCAAAATATCTGCAGCTTTTTTTTTACCCAGAAATCAACATGTTTTTGTGTCCTCTGTTTAACACTCAATAAACACATTGATTCTTCTGTCCAGCAGCAGCAGTGGAGAAGAAACACGTTGTGTTCAGGAACAGCTGCAGCTTCATCACACGCCTTTAATTTGAAAACCCAATACGTCCATGGCCACGCCCCTTCTTCTACGTAGCCATCTTGGCTAAGTGTCCAGAGTTTCACACTCCTTTTTTGGGCCATTTTGAGTGCATGTTTCTGTATTTGATAGTCTGACATACTTATGCACTCAAAATAGTGAGTGTTAGTACACAAGTACACCATTTGGAACACAGCATTGGATGTTTTGTGTCCTACTCGTGGATATAACGCAACATGATGACGGTATCAACAGCTTCCAAGTAGCCCAAACTCTGTACAAACAGAACTTTCTTATTTAGTAAATACAACGAACAGCATGACTCTTGTTGGATTAATACATCTATAATGATAGAGGAGGTCGAAGTAAAGAACGAGCAGTTTATATCAAATGTGAATTAAATAGTGCAGATAAATGAGTGGCTCGTTGCTAAAATATGAACAAATGGAAAATTGGAAATCAAAGCTCATCTTACTGACTCAGCAAGTGTTTTCTAGAAGACCGAATGAAACGTGTGTAATTTCTCTGTAACAGACGCGCTGACGTGTAAATCAGAGCATGTCATGTGCAAATAATATGTAAATAAGAGTTCCATGTAGAGCGTTCTCCTGCTGAATCCATCACATCACTGCTTATTAAGATGTTGTGCAAGAATCAGAGCCACAGCCCCCTGATGGCCCGGACCAGGACTGGTTTTTATAGGTTTGATATATGAGGGACACTATACCGGTGACCCATAATATATTGTTCATTACATTATTTCAGAAAACAAGATTATTAAAATGCTAGAGAGCTTTAAAAGCAGACTGTCGCTTGTCGATTTTGCATTTCGCCCTAGATTTTGCTCAACCCCTGAAGACCCTTTGGTAGGTCCATCATTAAACTCATGTGGTGAGTTCCAAGGTTTCCAGAAGTACTCAATATGCCACAGTGATTTACATAAAATGATTTACAGCTACAATTTTACATTTGGTGTAAACAGATGGCATGCTGAATTTCTATTGCTCACACAGTGTATGTGACATCATATAGCGCCACTAAAGAAATGGAACAAGCCATGAAGGACACAGTATATATGCGATGTTGCCGAACAGTGAGGAAAAACTATTCCTCTTGAGTTTGTCATCTCTCATTTGCCTTGTACATCACAAACAGAAGGGCATTCACCTCCACTGCATACAAGGGTGGAGGAAGACACCTACAACCCCTACATGAACTGCAATCCTACCACAGTGCTCATTTGGGATTTCCCTGTGAGATCAGCCTGACAAATGCGTGAAAAAAACCAATTTAACTTGTCAGACATTTTTTTCCTCAATTGCAGGAATCAAAGAACCTCTTGTTCTCGAGTGAAAGTAGGAAGCAGTGACGGTCAACGAGCAGATCTTGTGGCAGAAATAATAGGAATGGTGTTCTGACGTGCTGTGGTGAGGAGGGAGATGAGCTTGAAAAGTAAACTCTCACTTTAGAAATTGTTTACAAGTTGGTCAATGTCCAACTGCTTACCTACAGATTCCTTCGGAGTGTTTCTGGCTCACCCTGAAGCTGGCTGCTGTTCTCAGCCGTGAGTCAGCTACAACTGTAGTTTTCTTCTCTTGTCGGGAAGAGGAGGGAAGAGAGTTATTCTCTAAAAGATTTAGGAAGCTGTTGCTATTGGATGGCAGAAATCATACTTTGCCATAACCCAGCGGCAACCAACAGTGACATCATCTGTTGGTTTGTGAACAGACGATTTAAAGCCTCGAGTTCGGTGCCATCTTTGCTGGTTCAGAGCGGTTTGGAGCAGGAAGTGACCATATTTGGACGAGCTGTGGGAAGGAGCGAGCGGTGCATCTGATTGGAAATCTGACGACACTACGTCCCGCCCACCGACAGCTGTAACCTGACTGCACCACAGGCCTATCAATCAAACAGACACCCCCCCCCCCCCCAAAAAAAAAAAAAAAAACGTTTTAAGTTTATTTTCTAATAAATGAGGGATTATTTTCAGATGGACCTCCAGAAAACTAATAAGAAGGAGTGACTTTAGCTAACAACACCGAGATAACTCATTCTCAACTGAGAATTTTACGAGATGAGTTGAATGGGAGTCTATGGAGCTGTAGGCTTTTTGGAGCCGACCTCTGGTGGCACTCGGTGGTATTACAGTCTATGGTACTTTCAAATCGACCTTATTTTTCAGAGCCGGGAGCTACGTCCATGTTTATATACAGTCAATGGTTATAACCAGTGGAATTCAGTATTTACAGTGCTATCAGGATCCCCATGTACACTGGGGATAAACGTCCACACATCAGTTTAAAAGGCATATAAAACTTAACCTTCATCGAATCTTGTCTTGTGATCATCAGATTAAAACATTTTCTTCACTATCAGATCAATCCAGCTGTTTTCTCTACAGGGTGAACAGAAACTGCTGGAAACCAAAGCTGCAGGACTTTTCATGATACAGATTATATTTTTTTTTTAATAAATTACTGGCTAAAATCACATTGGTGTTTGAAATTCAGTACTCAGACATTCAGTGATGCTCATTACCTCTCAATAACTTTTCATCAGAGTAGTTATGTAGTGCAGAATAAAACTCACCGATGTTTCAAAGGAAAAGGAGCTTTTCAAATGGATTTTTATCAAGTTTCTCATTTTTTAACAGACATTTCAAACAAAACGTGTTTCATCAAAACTTCTCCAACTGCATGCACAATTGTCATTTTTTTCAAAATGATCTGCATTATGGCTTCATGAACTATTTTCATCAAGATATTTTTTTTTTGTTCTGTCACCAACACTCCAGACCAACTTTACATTCACCTGGCTCTCCTCCATAATATCTCCATCTTTCCAAGACAACCCTTCAAAATGTTCCAGAATATTTCTCCAATAACCGCCTGTTATTTTTTTTCACTATTGATAAAAACTTTTGGTATAAATGCTAAATATGCAGGTGTTTTGGTGACACAAGCCAATCAATGAAAAAACTGTACTGTAGCTTATTTTAGTAGTAATTGATAGCAGTAATAAATATGATCCGCTCACTGTAGAACAGTCTCAAAACTGTTAAACATGTTTTCATATTTCAAACAAACTAAATGTTGGACCTGTTTCTATTATTGCCAATTGATATAATTAATTAAGTTTAGTTTTTTTAATGATTCAGAACTTGTTGATAGTGTTTTCCACTCACATACTGCTTTCTTGTTTTAATGCATTATAACACACCACCTGCTGATTCCATAACAGAGAAATATCACCAATGAATAATTTCACAAGCTCATGTAGCTCATTATTTCTAATGACACCGTTTCAGTTTCAATACTGCCAGCTTTGCTTCGGCTCGTCTTTCTGCCACAACATGCATCACTCCACTATGAACAGTGGCAAAGTACAAAAATCTGAGCCATTTACTTATTCAGTTCACCTCGGTTTGAAAGCATCCACGGTCATGCCTGGACAAGTTACTGAACCAAAAAGCATGAAATAGCAGCAGGTCTGCCGGCACTTTGAAGTGCATGTGTATAATTATGTTCTCTGGTGGCACTAAGAGCTCATAAAGAAATAAGCGATAATGAGTATTATTAGTAGGTTATTACGGTAGCCTGAAAATCAGTCACATGTTCTGAATGATGTTGAAGAGGCAGCGACAGGATGGAAATGAGGCGTCTTGTATAGAAAGATCTCACAGGTGTAACTATTTACTGGACGTATTGAACTGATAAAGTCCAGACAGGATCCAAACAGAGCAGACCACTGCTTAATCTGCTGCTGGCAGTCTGATTGATTAAAAATCACTGCACTCACGTAGTTCCATGATTACCAAATGACTTGATCATATTTACAGGTCAATTATAACGTTACTCCCTGACCAGTTCACAAACAGCAGCTGCACTTATTTGTCGTTTTGTTTTTTTCAGAGCCACTATCACAAAACTGTTCGGTCTGTTTGGTTTTGGTCACAGCTTTACTTCTTTTCATAATACACGTTGTTAAAATAAATGAGCTGAAACCTCACTGAAAATATTTTTATGTTTGCAGAATTTTTGTACATTATTTTCTAACAACTGCAGCCCAGACTATACAAGGTGTAATCACAAACATGAACTCTGGTTTCCAGTATTTTGTGGATTCGTTCAGATATTGTTAGATGTAGTCGAATCATTGTAAAACTACAGATAAACAATGTTTAAATGTGAAGCTTTTTCAGGGGCCCTACCAATGTTAGGGCCTCAGTAACTCCCAGCCATTCCCTCCATTTGCCCCCTTGGCCATGAAACTAGAGCTAGTATGTTGGTGACTGCAGAGTTTGATTTGTACCTACAAAACACTGAGCCAGGGCTGGATTGAAATGTGTTGGCAGTGCACTAAAAAGTCAGTATCAGTGCAGGAGGAGGGCCTGAAGAGAGCGAAAGTCTGTGGTGCTCTGGTTCGACATCGTCTGCGATAAGACAGCAGCATCAGCATTCCTCATCCTCCGCCTCTACCATCACTCCATCTCAATCTAGCCCCCACTCCATCTCTCAACCTGCATCCCTACGGCCCCTCTTTTTTTCCTTCCGTGAACACAGACATGAACACTCTCACACACACACACACACACACACACACACACACACACACACACACACACACACACACACACACACACACACACACACACACACACACACACACACACACACACACACACACACACACACACACACACGCACGCACGCACACACACACACACACACACACACACACACACACACACACACACACACACACACACACACACACACACACGCACACACACACACACACGCACGCACGCACGCATGCACGCACACACACACACACACACACACACACACACACACACACACACACACACACACACACACACACACACACACACACACACACACACACACACACACACACACACACACACACACACACACACATGGACAGCCCTCTCTCTGTGGCGAGGTAGCTCCTATTGATTGAATCTGAGAAGATGTCTGAGGAGGAGAGTACTGTTCAGGGCATGGGGAATAGACTACCCTCAGCCCTCAGCTAATAGATAGCACAGATTGCCTTGGTGTGTGTGTGTGTGTGTGTGTGTGTGTGTGTGTGTGTGTGTGTGTGTGTGTGTGTGTGTGTGTGTGTGTGTGTGTGTGTGTGTGTGTGTGTGTGTGTGTGTGTGTGTGTGTGTGTTAGTACAGATTGCCTGGTGCGAGCTGTTAGGCAGAGAAGCCTGTCTTTTCACAGGCTCCATTGACTGAAGCGCAGCGAGGAAACGCCTCAACCTTGATGATATAGCCGATAACAGGCCTGATGTGGCTGAATGAGCCCTGCTGGAGCCCAGCGAGCAGGGAAATGCGATTTAGTAAATAGTGATGGTTACTTGTGTGAAACAAATAGGCCATTTGGTCAATAATCAAGACAGCTGCTGGATAAAAAGGTAGCAGGCAAACTGGTGCAAGTTGAACAAAGATTTGGATCAGCAGATGAAAGAGAACAAATGACCAACAACGAGGCTGAAGTCAGATTTCTGTTGGTAAACTCATCTTTGTGTCACCGGAAAGTTAAAGTACTGACAGCTACACTTCAAATGATCTATGAAGCCTCCTGTCTGACCACATCCTGCAGCAGCAGAACCTTTCACACTCTCTCTTTGAAGCCCGTCACAGTTGTACGTTCTAAAGATTGTATAATGAATTGAAAAAGAGAGAAAGATACTGACATTTTGCCATTCGATAGGGACTCCATGAGACTTTGTGATTCAAATCTGGCGCTTTGTTTGAGCAACATAACACACAAACTAGTTCATTTCAAACCTGGTTAAACAGACATTTGTAGTGCTGTATGTGGTTAAGAGAGATAGGAGGGGAAGTTCAATCCCACCTCCACACATCTGATTAAAAACTGTGTAAAGTCGCCGTGAATGTTGGATTATATGTTTCAGTTAATTACACACTTTTTTTTATCCCATACTTGATGAATATTGTCGGTCTTTCATCCAGTCATGGAGAAAGTCACCACACACACACGTCACAGGCTGCAACTGCCTTACCAAGACATTATCCGAATCCAACTAAATTCAAAACACAAGATTTGAATATGTTATAAAATAATTGGCAGAAGTTTTAATACAAGGACTAACAATATATCACAGCTTTATAATTGTAGAGCCTCATCCTGTTGAATGGGATTTACATTGCAGTCTCAGCAGTAAAATAATCTGTTTAAGTTCTGATCCTTTCAGAAAAAGGGTTGTTTTTCGGGTTGTTTTTTGGAGATCCAGATTTTCCATCTGTAATGTTGTGTTCAGACCAAATGTTAAGCCAATTTTCATATCACGTTACTGGTGCGAGTACGACCGCTCCAGTGGAATATTTTCAACTTAAACATGAGACATTCACGTCTTTGCATTGACTTTGTGTGAAATCGCTCCACGGGAATAATTCCCTTCGCTTTCAGTCTAAACACACCATAAGTCAAGAGTCAACTTTCGAATTTCAAATAAATCACAGAATATCTTCATACTAATACACAGAAATACGCACTCAACGTAAGCTTGCTGTGGAAGTTGCAGGTCAGTGACTGGGCCTCTCCAACACAACCCTGAATCAAACACTCCGGGTCCATTTATTGTGAAAATGCTCTGCACTGATTTGTCCTCCTCTGAAAACTCTCAGTGTATCCAGACTGTTTTTTTTTTTCCTGAAGTATCAGCACAGCGCTCGGTTCGCCTTGCTGCAGTGCCTGCCATTAATATCCGTCAGCTCGGCCTGCTCCCACATCATATTTCTGCTGTTCTGCTGGAATATATGGAGTGCCTGTTCAGCCAGCTCTCAGGAAGCCCGGCATAATTGACTACAACACAGGGAACATAATTTGTGTTCTGCACCAGTAGCCCTCTGAGCACAAGCACACAAAGACAAATTCTCTGCTATACGTTATACTGCCCACACAAAATCATAGCTGAATGATGTTTGATGTCGGCGGAAGGTCTGTGTGACCTGAACACTTTCATGTTTGATGAAGCAACATGGTTGGACGTGGAAAAATAAAGACGTACAGCAGGTCCAGAATTAGACAGATTTAGCATAAAGCTGTTCCACAGAGACAAGGTCCAAATTAGAAAGTTTTATATGAACGCGTGAGCCAGATGTCTGAATGATTTGAAATCACATTATTTGTGTTTGTTACAGTTGTAATAATTAAATTATTTTGGAAAATGCACATCAATCACCGAAAATCAAAAGTATTCAAATTTTAATTAGACAAGCTCACTATGTATTGAGCCTTAATTTCCACACATCATTTTAACGTTTGTAGTGCCGAGATGTCCGAGTAACTTTTTTCTAAAGGACTTTTTGCTCTAAGCTGTTATAACTCTGTTATCTTAGACTATTTAATTGAAATGGTAATTTCCTTTAAAAAAAAAAAAACCTAATTCCTGACCCATGAAGAGTTCATTTGCAGAAACACCATCCTTTGTTGACAAAGTTGACATTTAGATGACGGTTGAAAGGACCTCAGGCCTCTTCTTTTGTGTTTGTTGGCATTATTTTGTTTGAATCTGTGATGGTATTTTAACATGATTTGTTGTTGTTTTTAGTGCTTGTTAAGTGTGTCGGTACCGTGCGACATGATGATTTTACACTCAGAAAGAACATTGAATGAAAAAAAACAAAACAATGGACTGTAATTATGAATTCACAAAAGACTGCCAGAAAAGTAAGTACATTGTGTCACAAAAGTCATTATTGTCCATTGTCAACGTGGTACAACTTCACTTTTATTCTTTAACACAAATCAATAAATGTTCTCAGTAAATCAGCAGACAGGAATCACTTGAGGCGATGCAACGTGGCTGGGACTGTTCGGGCCGAGATACGACGTCTGACAAGGGATTTCTGGGCAACTTTGGCTTAAAGTCATTTTCAAAGATGCATAATTTTGAGGAAACTGAAGAATCTGTGATGTTATCTTCTGAAAGGTTTAATAAATAAATAAATAGGAGACCGAAACTTATTTTCATAACGGAACCGGAACTCTGCGATCCAACACGGAGGCCCCCGTGGAAGAGGACCTGCTCCTTGTGTAGATATTAAGTGCTTTTTCTAAGGTAACGAAAAAGTTTCAGGTGATCCCACACCTGATGAAAACATTATTGTATTCCATATTATATCCCATTGCACTAAATCCTACAAATCGAACCTTAAACCAAGATGAAGTTCTTTATTTATAATATTACTTGAATATAATGCCAGTTAAACGGTGAAGACGTAAAGTGGATAATCCAGTAAGACTAAAAACATCAAGGACTTCATCCTGAATAAGTCAAATATCCGTCTGCAAACATCATAATTATGTTGTGGATACTTCTTTTAAACTTTGTTTGTTCTCTAATTGTTTGTGGAGAACAAACCACCTTTATTTATTTATTACTCTTCTAGTTTTGCCTTCACAGTTCTACTAATATACATTTTTCATATATCAATGTTTTTTTTGTTTTGTTTTTATCTTATTTTGTTTGAAGTTTCCTGACCCAAACACACAGTATTAATTGTCATAAAACTGACGTCTTGACTGTTAATGTCTAAGATTTTAAACAATTTATCAGCTGTTAACAAAGTTATTTAACCTTAATCAGCTTCACAAGAATGGGCAGTGTGTTAATACGCAATAAACGGATATAAGAAATAAACATATTGTTTTTTTTACAGGTGTCAAAAAGTCCCGGATGCAGAATAATGTAACAATGCCTGAAAACTGCAGCGGTGCTCGCATCTCAAATAAAAAGGCAGCCGAGAGACAATTAGTGAGAAACCACATTAAGACATTTTCCTGCAGAGCCTCCCACTGCGCTCGCTGTGGTTCACCTGGCAGAAGGATTCTTCCAGCTGTAAGACTATAAACTGGCTTTAGACACCGCTCAAAAGATATGTGCAGCACTTGTGTTAAATTTTGATCAAAGGTGAAGAATCCAAAACTTACAGATGATGAAAAATGCAGACAACCGGCTCCGTACCTCTTAGACAGGCGAAGAAAACGTAAATTCGAATAGGAAAATCACAAATGTATCATCAATACTTTTTGCCCCACGGAAGCAGAAATTCAAAGACTTGAGAATAAATGACACTTTTCCAATCTGTGGCCAGTTTCCTGCTACTTGGCCGTGTGCTTGGAGCAGAATGTCAGGGAGCTGGAATCCATATTGCTGCCTTCTAACTACCTGGAAACTATGCGGAGACATGGAAACATCCATGTGGAGCGGGAACACTGGCAATGCTATGACTTCAAAGCTGCAGCAGCAAAACACTGTTCATCCAATCAATTATCTCAGTGAAGCCTGGATCTGTGGAGACTTCAGGAAGCTGCACAGGAGGGACTTCTGCTAGAGGAAGAAGTGGGACACCTTCAAACCTGATATGCTGGGTAAACTGTCTGCAGTGGCTGGTGTGGGATGTCAGCACGTCAGCAGACGGGACAGGAAATCAGAAAGGAGGATGATTAACAATTTAATGTAAAACACTAAAAACTAAAATATCGAGTCACACTAAATACTGAGTCAAACTGAATATGGTGAAGGACCGAGTATCAATAAATAACTCTGAGTATGGAGTTACACTTGGGAACACTGTAAAATAAAAAAAATAAAACACAATAACAAAAAAATTGAGGTTAGTTCAGTCACTGGTTGTAAACAAAAAGTTTCAGATTCACTTTTCTGGAGTTATCCACTTTTGCCCCCCCCCCCCCCAAAAAAAGGTATTTATTCATAAAGAGTTATTTCTACTAAATCAGAACAACTCGGCATCAGTTTGATTCTTGTTACCTGAATGCACAGTAAAGAAAAATATAAAAAATGAAGCTGTCTTTGCAAATTAAATTAACTCTTCATTCCATCACATTGTTTAATGTTTATAAGGTAAAACTTCACCCTCTTATTCAAACAGAATCATATTTTTTGACATCTGATTTATTACAATGAGTCACTTATTGCATTTATTTTATTCTGTTGCCTTTCCATTTCATTCTTACGTCATTATGCCGCTGCTAAAACTTTTCTTCTGGATATCTTCAAATCAATATCAACAAATGCAAGCAGTCCCTCCAGTGGATGTCGGAGCTAAATCTTTTTGACATTTTTATGAAGCGCAGCCCCACATCACAAGCAGCAGCTCTCAAATTGAATATTGATTCTAATGATCTCTTCTTTGGAGCTGCAAGATTTGAATCTTAATAAAGCGTAAAGAAATGAGGCGCATTCTCAATTTCAAGAAAACTTTATACCGAGCCCCAGGGAAATTTAGTGGTAATGTGATAGATTTGTTGAGTTCCTCATTCATGAAAGCAATGAACTTTTTTTTAAAACAGTGAATCTTCTTGTAAATTTGTTTCGGTCTCTCTGGGTTGGCAGTCTACTTTATGGTGGGTCTGTAATCTCATTTAAACATGAACTCTTCAAATGAAGTGTAGTGCTGCATAGAGGATAGGATTTACTAAAAAAAGTATTAAAACGGTCTTTCATTAAAGGTGGCCTAATATTTTTCAATTAACATGTTCCTACTGCCAAAGCCCTGGGGTCAGTAAGCACACAGAAATTATAAGACATCTGAAGGGGAGAGATTCATTAATTATTTTTCCTATAAATGTAATTATCGTAGGGTGTTTTCATGATGGGGAGACTTTAGTATGATAGCTTTAAGACAAGACCTTCTTCCATGGAGGCAAGGCAGTTTGAACATGTGATCCAACCTTGGCCACGTGTATATAACATGAGATGGTTTTGCTTCAGAACATAATCACTAATAAAAGCATGTGAACACTCAACGTTTCTCAAATACAGTGAGTGTGGTGTGCTTATGAATTTATCAGGGCTGCGGTGGGTCTGATGGTGTGTGTGTGTGTGTGTGTGTGTGTGTGTGTGTGTGTGTGTGTGTGTGTGTGTGTGTGTGTGTGTGTGTGTGTGTGTGTGTGTGTGTGTGTGTGTGTGTGTGTGGAGGGAGGGAGGGGGTCCTCAGACAAGAAACTAACCCCAAGTCGCCCCTGATGGCAGGGAAGCCCCTTGCATGACAGCTCTGATGCCGAGAGTGTGTGAATGTGTGTGAGGGAGTGAATGTGTGTGAGGGAGTGAATGTGTGTGAGGGAGTGAATGTGTGTGAGGGAGTGAATGTGTGAACTGTGAAATGCTTTGGGACTGCGGAGGTGATAAAGCGCAACACAAGTGGAGACCATTTATCCAATAACATCAGAACAGGGCAAGAAAAAGATGACGGTTTTAGTTCAATAGTGAGAAACTCTACATAGGCCCATCACATGCTGTGCTTCAATTCAGTATATAGAGATATAGCTATATTTATAGTCTCCTCTGGGATAAATCCAATGTATAGGCCGAGGCAAGGCAAGACACCATTACTGCAGTGGTATCTCATGTGTAAACCCTTCCTGGAGATCGTGTGGAGCGAGTTTTAAATTCTCACTACATTTATCAAATGCAAATGAAATGAGGATTATCATCTGCAAAACGTAAATTTTCCACAAATTTTAGTCAATTGTTAATAAATGGCTCAACATCTGTGTATATATTCAGTCCCAGCTCTGTTCAAGATGGCCGTGTTCTTATTGCAGGTTGAACAATTTAGCAAGATACTTATTTTGCTAATTTTGAGAAAGCTGTAATAATATATTTTTTTTCATATTTGTACGAGTGATTTAAAATCAGCATTCGTTGGGTTGAAGCCAGATAAAATTACTGAAACTTCAGTCCTTTGATTTGCCGTGCATAATATGTCTGGTATGTGTCTGTAAATCTCTTAAATGGATGATTCTTTTTCAGGTATAATTATTACCTTACATACAAGCTAGTCTGTAACATTGTTTATCAGAAATGGTGCAAAGAGCAGATTTCCTGCACTAAAAAAGAAAAATAGTGGTCTAATGTTTGTAGTCGCTTAGAGCGAGACTTTATGCCCCATGAAAAGAGAGCACATTGGGCTCTATCATCCAAACAACCACGGATATATAACACTGTGCAGACATGCAACATTCTGAGTGCAGTGAAATTTACTATTTGATACAAGACTGGTACTCTCGTAAGAAATGTTCATCTTTCTCAGTTTCAATGTCATTTTATTTGAAAAATTATTGAATGTAAAATTATCTAAATATTAACGATAGCTTAAAATAAATATAACTTAAACATTAACCGCTTCAATTGGAATTAATTATCATTACATCTAACGAATAAAAGAATAAAATCGTCAGCAGATTTCTGTTAACGTACCAACCAAATAAGCAGCTGTGGAAGTGGAAAGAAGAAACCAGAAGTGGAAAAGCCTGACTAATTATTAGGATTGAGTTTAACATTTGCTGTCATTTAAATACAGATGAAGTCGCTCCATGATTCAAAGTGTCCAGCGTCCAATACAGACTACGAGCTGTTGGTTTCATATAATTATAATTATGTAAAAAAAATAGTGACAGTGTTTGAACTCGTATCATTAAAAAGGATTTAATTTTTTTTCTTTTTTTCATAATAATACAAAAATAAATTCCCAGAGGCCTTCTGCAATTAAGCCAACTGACATTCCATTCAACACGATGCTGCTCATCGGCTCCTTCGGTTGTTAGTCGGCTGGTTCAGTGGTCGGTTTGGGGATGGGGAGACAGACTGCTGAGCCTGCAGCTGCCTGCTCAGCAGTCTGTCTCCCCAGGGCAGGTCGGACATACAGACGCTCTCTGGATGTTTACTTTTTGCCAAAAACAAGAAGAGAAGAAGAAAGGAATAGTTTTATCAGTATATTGTGAATAAAATATTCTATCGATAAGGACAGACCTGTTAAAGAGGTCTGTCACTACTCGCATTGCTACAATTCATCTGTAAAACAATAAAAAAGATAAATGGTAAAATTGTGTAGATGGAAATTGCACACAGTTTGTGAATACGTCTTCCTGTAGATGCAAATTGACTGCACATGTGTGGAACATGTCCTCCAGCAGACTATAGAGTGTAACGTCAGGCCATTAATCACAACTGATGCAGCACGCCTGATTAAGAGCTTTAAATCACACTTCGAAAGCTGTATGCAGATACAGAAAGGGAGTCCATAACTGACGTCCTTTATTTCCGCCCCCCAAACCTGACCTGTGACTTAAAAGAGATTTTAGAATCCGTCCTTTAACGTCAAGCCTTCCATGATTTACAATATGGGCTCGATCTTTGCTTCTGAGCTTTGTTTTGACATACAAATTATCAAGGTATCCACTAATGCACTGTCCATTGTTCGGTCAAAAGACCGTCTCCCAACGCTTGTTCAAAACCTTATTGCCAGATGTTTAGCAAATTCTAAGAGATAAGACCAGATCACTCCACATCCTTGCCATTGACTTGATTTTAAGCTTTTAGTAATAACTTTTAAACTAAATGCACAGATCTGTGTAAAGAATTGATTTAAGGTAGATGCTATTTTTATAGCTGATATTTCCATTCCTGTATGACTCACTGACTTATTGCTCTGATCGATGGTGCAGCATTGTCTCTACAGCAAAGGTTAACATGGCAAAGAGCACACATGTTCATGGTGGTTACAAACAAAACAATGAACTCCAAGATGAGTCGTTTAGTGAATGAGACTCCTATAGTGTAACTATTAAATCAATATACAAAAGTGCTAAAAAAAAAAAAAAAATGAAGCTGCACTGAGTGACTTAGAAGATATGAAACTTCACGAGTCCTTGAAATGGACCTGAATGAACCACTTGTTTGCAGGTTAAAGAGACTGAACCAAAACAACTACCGCACACCGAGTCAGCGATTATTTTCACCTTGTTTTCATTTTCTGCACATTAACAATTTTTGACAACATTTATGTTAGTAAAGTGCTTGACAAATTTGCCTCTCACACACACACACACACACACACACACACACACACACACACACACACACACACACACACACACACACACACACACACACACACACACACACACACCCTGCACTGACACACTGATAGGAGAGAGCCACCGAGCAAGGCGCTGGGATGACCATCAGGAGCAATTTGGAGCTCAGTGTCTTGCCAAAGGACACTTCGACATGTGGACTGAGGCAGCTGGGTGACCGAACCGCCAATCCTGCAATTACTGGACAACCCGCTCTACCTCCATCACCACAGCTGCTCCGAACAACCTCCGAGTGCAACCGAGTATACTCACAACAACAAATACACTTTGAAGGCTGTTTTCTATTAAGAAATGTTCATTTGTCTGGCAAATCACAAGATGCTCACTGACAACATGTTTTTTTCCACCAAAAATGAAGTTGAACATCTACTTATAGTGACAACAGCATTATTAACGTTTCATGGTTCTCTTTTAAATGCTCACAGTACTTGGTTATAGTTCAGGCAACATGGTGGTCTGTATTCATTCAAAAAAGTCCACAGTGACGTTAAACGTAACGTGTATTTACATCTAACCAAAAGCACCACCTCGTGTCTTCCCTTGATTGAAGTGCTGGTGTTCCTGAAGTCCTGTCAACGCGGCTCTCACACACACGACATCCTCACAACTTCTGCTGCAGTTCATAAATGGTGGAGCGCAGTTTAAAAAAAAGTGCTGCGGCTGAACGTAGTCCAGCCAGTAATTATCTTTGTCAGCACAATTTCAATGTGTAATAGAATATAATTGATGCTTCATAGCCTGACTTCAGTAAAATGTTGGTCTTTTTTTTTTTAGATTTTAGGTTTAGATTTTAGATTCACTGGTTAAATTATGAATAGGATCAGTGGAACTGAAATATGTTTAGCAGCAGACATACTGAAGCCTGTCGGGGTACTATTATGGAACATTATGTACAATGTTGGATTGCATCCATCATTTATGAGCATCTCAGTGACTTCTAAGATTTTAACACACTCAGTATAACTAATGCAATACTTTTCTTGCAATGTATCTTTGATGATCACTAACGAGCGATCCAACTGAGCACCAAACATTTTTCACAGATCTGTTACAACAGGGCAAATATTCAGTACAAAGCAGACACAGACAGCTCCCACACATTCACAACATCCCAAACTTACCCACAGATACATCATCATGGCTGAACAGCTGAGTGTTTTCCCCTGCAGCACTGAGACTCCTCCTTTGCCTTGAACACAAGTTGTGCAACCTGCAGACTGCGTATCGCTCCGTCACCAGCTCACCATCAGTCACTCTGTGGCAACTCTTTTAGGATTCAGTCAATGCTTTTGACCCTTTTTTTATTATTTCCCTTTGACTTGTCTTTCTTTCTCTTCGCACCTTTTGTGTAAAATCCTGCTTAGCCACCACTTCTCTATGAGTGTGTGTTTCAGTATGCGTAAGTGTTTCAGCGTGTGTGAGAGAGAGAGTGAGAGGGAGAAGGAGTGCCTAATGACTAAATCTACTCTATGCAGCAGGAAACTACGGTGTACCACTGCACAATGAAAGCAAGAGTGGAAGAGGGAGAGAAAAGAGGAGGTGGAGAAATACACACACACACACACACACACACACACACACACACACACACACACACACACACACACACACACACACACACACACACAACTGTGTATCGCCAAATGAAGAGTAAAAAGGTGTCCTTTGCTCCATAAATCTCAGAGTCACAATTAATATAAATGTGGAATTGATGAATGGAAACATTCACACATTTGCTTTTTAAGAGAATGACATTACTGCAGTTAGATATCAATAAGCATGTAAATCATAAAAGCAAATAGTGAAGTAATTTTAATAATGAAGATTATCAATAAAAACTACTCAGTTCCACCCTCTGATACAAAGGTTTTGATTCTGAAATGTATGCTTCATGTGCTGTTGTGGCTGGTGCGACCAGACTAAGACCAGACTAAATTTCACTTTGTGTATTTGGGTCTGGAAACCCTGCATAGGGAATTGTTTGCAGTTGTTCCATCCTGTTGGGCGTAGACATCGGGTTAATTTTAACCAATCAGCATGCACCGAAACCGGCCAACACTCTGACAGGTGGCAGAGCATTTCTTCCTGACAACAGCATATTTTTTTTAATTGTTTAAATGAACGGCAGCAGCTTGACGAGCTGCTGAGCTTTTTTTCTGTTCTAGGCGCTAATCGTTCTGCATTTTTTTTACAGTCAGCAAGAGTTGAAAAATATTAACTCTGTGCTCGTCACTGTCACCAGCCATCCAATCACAGTGAAGGAGGGGCGGGACAAACGCGGTTAACCACCGACACTGATTGCTGATTGGTCCGCCCATCAGAGTTGCTCTAATGCTAATATGAGCCGAGTTGCCAGACTGTATTCACTGAAAAGAAAACTGAAGCTGTGAGCGACAGTCGGACAGACAGGCTGAAGCTGTCGCACCTCCCGCATACGATTATCAGCTTCTACCACAAAAACTGGAGCAACAGGTCCTCTTTCTTTTTACGGGAGCTTCTACTATTGTAAGCACATCATACTGGGCCGCTAACATCACAAGTCTCTTGTACAGATCAGAGTTATTTCTCAGATTATGTATAATAGTATGAAACTCTCCATATGTTTGGTGTTTTTTTTTTTTAATTCAGAAAACAACAAAGATATTATCATTGCTTATTTTATTTAATCTCACAAAATTTGGCAGGGAGTTTAAAAAAAACAAAAAACTTCTGCAAGTCGTTTTAATATCACATATTTACATTGTGCTGGCAGACAATTCAAGATTCCAAATTCAAGAGTTACCGCCATGTGTACGGTAGAATAAGAATACATCTTACTGTGCAATCCTTTTCTTCACCAGCATAAAGGGGTAGAATAAAAATATTAAGAATATTCAGAAAAATAAGAAAATATGTTGTATATGTGAGGGTGATGTGAGGAGATGTGTGTCATACAATTGAGGAGTTGCTTGCAAAGTGTAAAGAAGCAACAACTACACATGTAGTGCAATAGTAATGGCTGTTACATGTTTCTTATTGCATTATGTATCAGTGTTTATTGTGACCACATGTGCAAAAAATTCAGTCATAATGTGTCTTGTGCAATGTGGTAACAATGATGAGCATTAATTCACATTGAGCAGCAGCAATGTACAGTTCAGTTCAGTCGCAGCAGGTTGTGTGTGTGTGTGTGTGTGTGTGTGTGTGTGTGTGTGTGTGTGTGTGTGTGTGTGTGTGTGTGTGTGTGTGTGTGTGTGTGTGTGTGTGTGTGTGTGTGTGTGTGTGTGTGTGTGTGTGTGTGTGTGTACACGAGGTTAAAGCCTTTCACACAACTGGGGAGTTGTTTATGTCAGTGGGAGGAGGTGAAAGTCATTCAAAAGTCTGATGGCCTGTGGATAAAAACTGTTTGGGAGTCTTGTGGTTCTTGATTTCACACTCTTGTACCATCTCCCTGATGGTAGGAGTGTGAAGAGGCTGTGTTGGGGGTGTGATGTGTCCCTGATGATGTTGTGCAGTCTCCTGATGACTCTGGGGTGGTACATGTTCTCAAATGATGGAGAGGCTACTCCAGAGATGGCAGTTTCCGTTCTGACCGCTCTTGGTGGAACATTGTGGTCCTGTACAGAGCAGTTCCAGAACCAGACTGTGACACTGCTGGCATCATAACCCTGAAGAGGTTTTTAAGAAGTTTGGTTGGCATTTCAAACTTCTTCAGCCTTCACAAGGAATACAGAGGTTAAGTTTGTCTGATGACCCGTAATGTGCTGAGACTAAGGATCCTCACTGATGTGAATGTCAAGGACTTAAAAGCCGTTTAGCCTTTTCACCTCTGTCCCACAAATGCACAGTGGCATGTAATACACCCTTTCCTTCAACGGGTGAACAATCCTCTTCTAGATCTTGTTGGTATTTTAGGAGAGATTCTTGTCCTGGCACCAAGTCAGCGGGTCTTCCACCTCCCTTCTGAATGCTGCCTCCTCCCCCCAGTGATCAGTCCAGTGACTGCCGTATCATTTGTAGATTTGATGATACTGGTGTGTGTTTGCCACACAGTTGTATGTGAAGTCAATATAGAATAGGGTCTAACACACATCCCTGAGGCACCCCAGAGCTCATGTTTAGTGCACTGGATGTGTGATTGTCCATCCTGATTGCGGTCCAGTACACAGGCGCAGAGGATTTTCTCAGTTCAGGCATGTTGAGCTTTGTCATGAGTTTCGATGCAAAATGCTCAGGTGAAGTCTGTAAATGTAATTTTCACATAACTGTCCTACATAACTGTACGTGTGTGTTTCCAGTGTTTCTACTGGATTATGGCAAATCTTTTGAAGCACTTCATCAAAAATTTTAGTCAGAACCACAGGCCAGGTAAGTCATTGAGACAAGTCACTGCACTCTCCTTAGAAAGGGGGGACTATGGAGGTGGTCTTAAAGAAGGTGGATACTGTAGGCTGTGCAAAAACATCAGCCAGCTCTGATCAGTGAGCTCTGAGTGCACTGCCTGGGATGTTGTCTGCACCAGCCACTTTGTGTGAGTTTACTCTTTGACAGTCATACGCTGAAAACAGACGGTCATCGTGGTGGACGTCACCAGCCGTCCCCAGAACCAATAGGATGCACCGTGCCGCAACGCGTAACGACAACACAGCATGGAAAAACCATACAACGGATAAGTTGCTGATTGTCCAGGTGAAAACGGCATCATGGGTCATAATGTTGGGGATATTTCTGGACCTCGTTAGCTGTTCACTCCACTGTGACACTGCAACAGAAGAAGGAGAGGAACTGGAGCTGCAACAGGAGCAGAGAAGATGAACTGCTGTGGAGTGATGAAGTACAAAAAAAACGTTGCTCAGGGGGGATTTTTTTGTTTTTTTCAAATGGGACGGTGGTGTGATGTGTCGCTGTGTTGGTGCGTCTGGCCTAGCCGCTGCCGGTTTGGGGGTTTACACAGAAAAGAATAGGAGCGGCTGTATTGACGCGCGCCGTGCTGCGACTTTGTTTTGACTTTTACTGTCTCATTGGCTGCAGTGAGAAGCGAGTGGTGCACTCTGTGCTCTCACAGCCACTAAAACCTTCCTTAGTGTCAGTCACACACCTGTTCGTAAAGCATGTAATCAAAAAACTCTGTGCTAAGCTGTTCATGAGAGCACAACAATTGTAACAAAAAGCACTTCATGTCAACAGAAAAGCTGATCACACGTTCAGGACTATCATTCAAAAACAGTCCTGCATGAGATACTATAAAAATATTCTTTAATGTGAGTGCTATTCAGACTCTTTTTGGGGGGTGGTCAGTGGGTGGGGGTCATTTCATAATTCAGTCTTTTTCAATGTTGTGTCAGCAAAATTACATAACATATTAATGGTATCCTCTTGTTTTTTCCGATTATCAAAATGGTGCAATAGCACATTCTTCAGAAAAAGAGCTGTAGTATAACGACGGCAGGCCATTGATGTCTGAAATGATGCAAGTTTATTCTGGAAAAAAGTTAATAAAAAACTGAAAGAATGAATGACAGCTAGCCTTTAGCTCACACTATGTGGATGTATATGGTAGCAAAGTGGGTGATATGAATCAAACAAATAACCAACACCTTGTCAAATCACGTTTAGATTTTCAGATTTCTCTGTGAATTGGTGGTTGTCATTGTTAAGATTTCACATTTGTTATGTTGAATGAAAGTTTGTTTTCCTAAATCTTAAGACATGACGTTAGCGAGACAGAACGTGCTGCAGCTCTTTACTGTGCACAAATGTACGGTACAGAATGTACTTAGGCATCAAAAGCCCTTCTGGTGCTCGTAGTATTGGACGCGAGGCTCACTGTGTTGGAAATGTGGCTCTGCACCATTAAAAAGAATCCATTAGCTGCGGTAGCTGCTCCGGCCCTAATGTTAAGTGCAGGCCAATACAGGGTAGCCCCAGTTAGCCAACGGCAGGCAGGTCCTGAGCAGCCAGAAAGCCAGGCTGCCGAGGTGACCGTATGAAGGAAGCATAGCCCATTGATTACCAACAACCACGTCCAAATCGATTTCCCACACTCAGTGACACACCCACTGAAAAAACAACTCTGGTAATTGGAAGCTGCATTTTGAGAAATGTTAGCAACTCCAGCAATCATAGTCAAATCTATTCTTGGGACCAGAGCGCCTTATATCCTAGTAAAAACTTTGTTTTTTAAGTCGATGGTAATGACACCTGAATACAGAAACTGGAGGTCACTAATGTTAATCTGGGATCTGTGTGTAACTTTGCCAGAACAATATCAGTATCCATAGTTTTCTGCTCAGCCCTTCCTGATCTGACCAAATAAGTTTAGTCGCATGTCATCATTCAACTGCTGGCTGTCAAAGTGGTGCCAGCAAACGTGAACTCCACAGACAATAGGAAAACTATCCAAACCCAATGAGATCATCTTGTCTAAAGGTTTGATACCTACAAAGCCTCCAAAAGGTCACAACCCCAAAAAATGTGAGTACTTTAGCATTCACCCCACAATATATTTTGCGTTACTTAGCAATAATTTGTAATTTGCATTCCCTCGCAATGCTTCTCTTCTTCTGTTTGTCTGTTTGCACTCAGCTGCTGTGGTCTACGTGAACAGTGGTGTATCGGTCCAGTTCTGCTATAATATGCTGCCAGTTAAAGGAAACAGTCTGCAGATTCTACGGGAAGTAGAGATGATCTGACACTTTGTGATACATTTAGTGCTCATTCATTTTAAAAGGCCGATGCAGAGAGGAGACGAGCGTCTCTCCTCTACTCTTTGTTACACTCTCCATGCTTTTATATGCCGCTGTTGCCACTAGTTCTGGAGCTGCATGTTTCTGATGTGCCACCAACATGTTTATTGTTGTAAGGTTGACCTTACTATGTAAAGTACCCTGAGAGGACTTGTTGTGATTTGGTACTATTTAAAAAACATTAAATTGAACTGAATTCATCATTTCCTTAAATCGTATATAATCGAATGTGATCATCAAGTCATTACCACTGCTTTCAGAGAAGCCTTTGGTACAGACTTTAAACAATACACACAACCACCGTCACCAAAGAATAACATTTCCTTATGATGTCAATATAACACAACATTTTGTTAGCATTATGTTTCCCCCAAAACACATTTGCAGTTGAGTGTTATATATAAAGTTGAGAGTGTTTGCTGCATTTTTCTTTGCTTTGATTCAATACAATCTAAGGATGAAGAAATTATACAAAAATTAAAGCATGGACGTAACCCTACCCTGAACCTCGATAAAATTACTTTTCTGACTTTTTTAAACTGACAAATCTGTGAAATACTGAATAATTTCACCTCTTTAGACATGTCAAAATCCTTGACATAAACTCAGATATGAGTTGACTTTGTTGAAACATTAGAATATAATCAAGGAAGGCTGGTTTAAGTATATCCATGATTTTCAAGGCTTATTAGACTCTAAAAGACTGCACAGAGGATTACAATCTCATGAGACTTTAAACTACTTTAGACTGAGAGGATTTAAAAACTCATGGCAGCTTTTATTTTATTGTCCGTCTCAGTATATCCAGGTAAACAATACAATTACCAGTTCGCTTTATACAGTTATTGCTTACATCAGTATATTGCTTTGTAATGTAATGTAAGAAGGAGCTGTGTTAGGTCACCAACAGTTTTGTTGGTGTGAACAAAGAGTACAGTGGGGACAGTGGGGTCCAGTGGGGACCAGTGGGGAGCAGTGGGGGACAGTGGGGTCCAGTGGGGGCTAGTGGGGAGCAGTGGGGTCCAGTGGGGAGCAGTGGGGGCTAGTGGGGAGCAGTGGGGTCCAGTGGGGTTCAGTGGGGACCAGTCTACACACAGGTTTGAGTTTTTAACTATTTATATTTGTCTTGCCAAGCAAACCACAAGCATGCTGCCATGCCCTGCTATGAAAGGTTTTGACTTTTACATCACGTAAGACTTGGGAGGCCCCCCTGCAGACACACACTGCCCATGGTGCGTTCATGTTTGTGTAGGGACGTCAGCACAGAAAACATAATGCCAAGAGGATTTTAGAAATAAATAAAGCCGATTTAGGTTGTAAAACAAAAATAATACAAAAAAATTCATAATTACATTTTATACAATTACTTAATTCATTTTGGGGTTTTTTCATAGGTCACATAAGGTCATGGAAATGTTATAGCACATCAGTTCATGAGTGTAGAAAGAAACACACATATTATACCATTTTCACATGATGTGTAAAACGTGACTGAAAACCCTAATGTTGGAAAAAAAAAAAAAAAAAGAAGAAGCTCCACAGACCAAATAACCCAACAGAAAAAAAAAAAAAAAAGAAAAAAAAGTCAGGATCCAGTCTTTGAGTGTAATCTATTTGCTTCTCATTTCCCCTTTATCCTGAAGGAAATACTTGTTCATTTCTTTATGGCTGTGGACAATTAAAAAGAAATGAAATCGGCTGGTAGCTGTGTGTAGAGGGGATTGCAATATGATGCCATGTCATGAATAATAACACTAAGGCTGAAGTTTATTTTTAGACTCAAAGTGTACCCACAATTTAATGAGTTATGCTGCTTGGCATCAAAGCCAACGCGGGCAGCACCGACTGCTGCTCTAACTGCATGTTCTGTTTCAAGGTTTACGACTTATTTTGGAATGAAATAAAAATAAATAAAGTCCCTTTTTCTTAAATACAGAAGTGGTCTCAAAATCCCACGAGGTAAGAAGTCAGCACAGGCAAGCTCTCTAACTGTGTGTGGATACGAGTTAACTCTACCCATTCTACAAATTTCATAATGAGTCTCCCAGTTCAGTATCCTGGCTTACACGCCAAATTTACTGTGTAAATATCTTGGTCTGGGTTTGCGTCATAGGGAAATGTTCGCAGTCGTTCTGTCCTACCGGGCGAAGACTTGGGGTGAATTTCGACCATTCAGCGTTCGCCAAAACTGTCCGACACTCTGCCACTGCTGCATCTCCCTATGGCCACATCCACCAAAGCGTTTCTCCTTGAGCAAAGCGTCAGTTGTGTGACTGCATCAGCAGGTAAACCCTTGCGTCTTTGTGAACAGCCATAGATGTCTTTCAATCATTGATTAACATTCTCATTAATTGATGTAGGCAGAAACTACAAAGATCTACAAAGTTTATCATAAAATTATAACCTGAACAGTATAAAATTAAAATTTTAGCAACTTTTGGCAGACAAACACAATGCCAGCACATGCGTCTTTGTATTTATTTATTGTGAAGAACAGCGTCACTATTTTGGTTTGTTTCCTTGTACCATATATTTCTTGATTTGATTTACCTCTGATTCTAGCACATATGCTTAGCATTGTTAATTCAGTAGAAAAGTAAAAAACAATTTTTTTTTTTTTTTTTAATTGGTTTCTTGTGCCTTAAATTTCTTCTCAATTTGTTTTGTCTAGTTCAGTGTTCAACATTTTTTGGAAACATCCAAAGTATGTAAACATCATTGATGCATGTTCATTCATACATACTCGTATATAGGCACACATTCACAGAAATACAGAATATGTTAATAAATCTCAGTCAGGTATACGAGGGACAATCAAAAGGTTCTTGTTGTACAGCAGAGGTGAGTCCAGTGGTGGTAACAGCTGGAACAGGTAAGATGAGTCCAGTGGTGATAACAGCTGGAACAGGTAAGGTGAGTCCAGTGAAGGTAACAGCTGGAACAGGTAAGATGAGTCCAGTGGTGATAACAGCTGGAACAGGTAAGGTGAGTCCAGTGGTGGTAACAGCTGGAACAGGTAAGATGAGTCCAGTGGTGATAACAGCTGGAATAGGTAAGGTGAGTCCAGTGGTGGTAACAGCTGGAATAGGTAAGGTGAGTCCAGTGGTGGTAACAGCTGGAACAGATAAGGTGAGTCCAGTGAAGGTAACAGCTGGAACAGATAAGATGAGTCCAGTGGTGGTAACAGCTGGAACAGATAAGGTGAGTCCAGTGAAGGTAACAGCTGGAACAGATAAGATGAGTCCAGTGGTGGTAACAGCTGGAACAGGTAAAGTGAGTCCAGTGAAGGTAACAGCTGGAACAGGTAAGGCAAGTCCAGTGGTGGTAACAGCTGGAACAGGTAAAGTGAGTCCAGTGAAGGTAACAGCTGGAACAGATAAGATGAGTCCAGTGAAGGTAACAGCTAGAACAGGTAAAGTGAAGATGAAGTAACAGTGATAAGTGAGTCCAGTGAAGGTAACAGCTAGAACAGGTAAAGTGAGTCCAGTGAAGGTAACAGCTGGAACAGATAAGATGAGTCCAGTGAAGGTAACAGCTGGAACAGATAAGATGAGTCCAGTGAAGGTAACAGCTGGAACAGATAAGATGAGTCCAGTGAAGGTAACAGCTAGAACAGGTAAGATGAGTCCAGTGAAGGTAACAGCTGGAACAGGTAAGATGAGTCCAGTGAAGGTAACAGCTAGAACAGGTAAGATGAGTCCAGTGAAGGTAACAGCTAGAACAGGTAAGATGAGTCCAGTGAAGGTAACAGCTGGAACAGATAAGATGAGTCCAGTGAAGGTAACAGCTAGAACAGGTAAAGTGAGTCCAGTGAAGGTAACAGCTGGAACAGATAAGATGAGTCCAGTGAAGGTAACAGCTGGAACAGGTAAGATGAGTCCAGTGAAGGTAACAGCTGGAACAGGTAAGATGAGTCCAGTGAAGGTAACAGCTAGAACAGGTAAGATGAGTCCAGTGAAGGTAACAGCTGGAACAGGTAAGATGAGTCCAGTGAAGGTAACAGCTGGAACAGGTAAGATGAGTCCAGTGAAGGTAACAGCTGGAACAGGTAAGATGAGTCCAGTGAAGGTAACAGCTGGAACAGGTAAGATGAGTCCAGTGAAGGTAACAGCTAGAACAGGTAAGATGAGTCCAGTGAAGGTAACAGCTGGAACAGGTAAGATGAGTCCAGTGAAGGTAACAGCTGGAACAGGTAAGATGAGTCCAGTGAAGGTAACAGCTAGAACAGGTAAGATGAGTCCAGTGAAGGTAACAGCTGGAACAGGTAAGATGAGTCCAGTGAAGGTAACAGCTAGAACAGGTAAGATGAGTCCAGTGAAGGTAACAGCTGGAACAGGTAAGATGAGTCCAGTGAAGGTAACAGCTAGAACAGGTAAGATGAGTCCAGTGAAGGTAACAGCTGGAAGCTGGAACAGGTAAGATGAGTCCAGTGAAGGTAACAGCTGGAACAGGTAAGATGAGTCCAGTGAAGGTAACAGCTGGAACAGGTAAGATGAGTCCAGTGAAGGTAACAGCTAGAACAGGTAAAGTGAGTCCAGTGAAGGTAACAGCTGGAACAGATAAGATGAGTCCAGTGAAGGTAACAGCTGGAACAGGTAAGATGAGTCCAGTGAAGGTAACAGCTGGAACAGGTAAGATGAGTCCAGTGAAGGTAACAGCTAGAGCAGGTAAAGTGAGTCCAGTGAAGGTAACAGCTGGAACAGATAAGATGAGTCCAGTGAAGGTAACAGCTGGAACAGGTAAGGTGAGTCCAAAGTGCTACTGAGACAATGTAGAGGAAGAAATGGATGACATCGTCAGTAATATTTTTAGTAAGAAGCCACTAGTCACCCCATTCCCATTATCGTAGAAAGCAGAAAGACACCAGTTACATCATCTTTTACAAAGTATTAAACCTTGAATATTGTCACGAGGACAATGATTATTTTGCTGATGCTGACTATTGTACTTCATATTAAAGTTTATCGTTGTCCTGTATTGCTGCTTTTCATGTCTCACCCAAAATATCTCTGTTGTTGAACTAAATAATCTAAATTAAGACAGCTTTTAGACAACTATCTCAGCTAATGCAAAGTTAGCAAACTAAAGTCAGCGACAGTAAGTAAACTAGCACAGCACACTCACCTGGAGAAGACCATGGTGAACTTGATCCTGAATCATGTCGGTTGGGTTAAACAAAGATGCTCCACTTTGTGTTTCACCTCTTGGCTGAAGCTGCTGCTGTTCCTCTTGTCTCAAGTTATACAGATAAAGATGGTGGAAGGAGCCTTGTTTTTACCGGTTTTAGCCTTCTTTTAGTTCAGTCAACACGTGAGGAAATTTGGGAACCTGCACTAACTGAATCTGACACTTGTAGACTTTTTCTCAAAATCAGCCGCAGTACAAATTGGACTCGGTCCACAAACTGACAGGAAGTGATCCACAAATATGTAAAACAAGCATAACAATGGATCTAGAAACTTAATAATAAAACTTAAACTTAATATTTACAGTATAAATTATGCATATTTAAAAATGCACTGTATTTTTGTGAATATTTGTGGATGGTACACATTTGTTCCATAGTTGTGCACCATGGATTCATTCCCCTGGATCAGACTGTCAACACTGACTCCGTCTCTGGTTTCCTCAGATCTCAGGGAAATCCTTCAATGAGCTGTGGTGTGATGGCACTTTGATTCTCCTTCATGACGATGCACCTGCACACACACGTTTCTCTCCTTCCACAACCCATCACCACAACTCGCTGGAGTCCAGCTGTCTGACGTCTCTCAAAAATCGTACACAAGTTTTAATGTGTGCATTCTGCTCAAGTTTCAGGTCTACAGTGAAATCACAGATGCAGCCGTCACAAAAATGTGTAAATCAGGAGCTGATATTGATCAAGCGACATAACTTAAAATACTTAATCACAAGGGTTATAGCTTTCTTTGCTCCATTCACACAGGGGCCATCTGGAAACCTTTTGATAGACCCTGAACCTGAACCTATTTCTGTATTATTACTCCACAAGAGAATTAAGTGTATCATGAAGTGTGTACCAGTATGGAAGACTATGTAGACACACCAGCATGTAAGCATGTTTTCATATACATCCTCCTAGAGGCAGGACTTACCCTCAGCTGCTCTTGCTCGCTGCTCATTAGTTGGCCTGAAATCAACATGGGAAGAAACAATTAGCTGTTGACTGTGACCACAATCCTTAAAGGCTCTCTTCAGCAGCTATTACAACGGACAAGGGCAACTGCATTGAATTATCCACTACAGTCCTAATAGAAAAGAAATGTAAAGCGAAGCACTTGTACTCCCGTGTTCGTGTTAACACAGCCACTACTTTCTGATGTCGGGCTGCATTGGGCTGTACGCCTGTGTTGTGGTCATGTGGGCTCTTGTTAAGAAGTATAATAATTAGCAAACACTGCTGTATTAAAAGCATGCTGTGTGCCTCAGGATGCAGATTTACGTCGCTGTGTGTTCATGTGCTGCTGCTCTGCAACATGCAGGCAACCACAGGATTTCCTGGACAAGCAGATTATTAAGTTGTGGAGCTGTCGCTGTCATACTTTGCTGTGTCGGCTAAGCAGTTTCACAGCAGTGAAACAAGTGAAGTACTTGGTTCAAAGTGTAGTTAGTAAACTCCTCACCGTCTCATCTATACTCATCTTCAGACAGCTTTTTTTTTTGCTTTCTGCTGATGCACATACATGAGCCAGATTTTCACTGCACAATTTAAAGAGGGCCATTAGAGATTTGAGGGATATCTAAAAATTAAAGATACAAAATGTGAGGATTAATATTTATCTTCGTAACAGTGACTGTTTGTGATGTAAGAAATAACTTTTTTATATATAAATATATATATATATATTTTTTTTAAATGAAACAAAATCTTTTGCTTAGATCACTTTTGACCTGTGTTGTGCATCAGACACCTCTCACGCCATCTAAAGCGTGATATAATGTCAGTGACAGTTTAACTGGCACATTTAAATAATGTGTAACATAAATAACTTTATATAAATTACATATAAAATGGGTTGCAAATGATGAGACTGATGATATTTATAGAGGAAATATAAATGTGGAATCCTTTTTTAAAGAAAATATTTCCCTGTGTCTCACTCATCAGTGAATTACCTGCCTTCCCTCAGCTCATAAAGCACTAGCAGGTGCTTCTGTGTTTTGGATGGTTATTCTACAGCAGAAAATCTTGGAAAGTTTAAACGGTAACAGATTTTTTAGCCATCTGCTGAAGATTTGGAGATCCTGTTCTTTGTTTCTGGCGTTTCTGAAGCTGATGAGGTTTACGGAGCTGTTGTGCTTTTTAATCATCTGTTTCTCTCTCATCAAGACAAACTAGTGAATCTGTTTTATTTATTTGTTTTTATCTATTAGTGATTATGTTGTTATATAGGTTATTTCTTATCAGTGCAAAGAGGTTTACAGACTGCTTTGTATCATTGTGACTGGCTGTGTGTCCCAGTGGGAGGAGAGGCGTGGGCGTGTCACAGCCAGTCCAGCAGCACACTGCAGTCTTCTTGCCAATGAGCTCCACATTTTAGCGCAGGTTGAAAGCTCAGCGCAGACAACATACATGTATCCTATATTTTCATCCCCATATTTGGTACACTCTCATCAACCTCTCTAAAATCACAAGCATTTGTCATTCTTAGGCTGTTTTTACATGAATAAGCAGGTGTACAAACGTCCCTAATAAAGTGCTCGTCAAGTGAATATTACATTTAGATCCTCAAGCAGAGAAAGCCTTCTGTTTTCAAATGTCAGTGACTAAAACTACTCGGCCTCCCTGTGGGTTGCAATCGACTAATTGTATGTTACGCATTGTGTTACTCGTCATGCCAATCTCAGTTTTTTTCTAGTATTTATTTTATTATAATTATTTTTTACAAAACATTGCAGGGAAGGGAGAGTGTTATGTAGGTAATTAATGAAAGTATGTTGCACACCACTCCAAACCCTGCTGGGAATGAAAGCTGGGAGGCAGGGATGGAAACAGAGAGGGGGTGGAAAGCAAGAATGAGTGAGAAGATGCCGATTAAGCAAGAATGCTTGCAGCCCCCAGTGGGAGACTGTACCTCAACCACTGCAGTCAGCTCATAACAGACTGTGTGAGAGAGGTAGAGAGATGGAGAGAGACGGAGAGGGAGGGCATAAAGGAGATACGAGGACAGGCAATGCCTACTAGAAGCCCCGCTAGCAGCCTCTGGAGGTGACAGTGTTTATTGCATGCCACAAAGCTGCATGAAACACATACAGTATAAAGACATCTGTGCTACTCAGTGGTAGTCATTTATTTGAAAACAGCCACTGTTTTTGAGAGACATTGTCCTGTAAGTTGCATTAATTAAGGGGAATTATGATCTGACACTCACCAGGTTGTTGTGCAAATGTTCATAAATTTCCAGAAATTGGATTTTGCATTTTTATTCCACAAGTGTTTTGTGAATATTAGGAGATAAACTGCGACTGCAGTTAATTTTTCAGTTTCTGTTATTAAACATATGCAGAAAAAGAGAGCACAACAAGATGCCACACCTCAAACACTGAAAAACAATATAGAGAAATTATGGAAATATGGCATTTCTGTAAGTTTTATGTATTAAAGTGCTGCAATTTTTTTAAATTTGTGTTGGGGGCCACTCCTCAAGAGCAATTACTAGTTTTAAGGCAACACTTGTAATGCCGCATGTTAAGTTGAGCAGTGCGCTTTAGTAGAAATATTCTTAGTTCCTTCTTCTTTTTTTTTGTGCACTTCTGGTAGTGGGCGGGGCTTATCAATGAACCCAGTGGCCCAGATGGATTAGGGCATCTAAAAAAACAGCATGCAGGAGTGATGTTGGTGGTGGTGAACAACAGTGAGAGACCGAACTCCTCAGCTGCTTTTGTTTTTGGCTTTGAGAACTGAAAGCAGATTACCACCAGCTTTGTTCTTCATTTTGAACCAAAAATCACCAACAAAAAACGTGAACAGAAACATTCTCCTGGCGCTAACTGGTCTAGCTGTTGTGACGAGCTCTCAACTGGTGCTAACCATCTTTGCTGATGTGAGGTAAGAACCACACAACCCACAGCCAGCCAGCTTTGTCTTCCAAATTTGCCCTTTATGTTGGGATTGAACTTGACCTGGACACATTATGAACAGGACTGCCCGCCTAACACACACCATGAATTCAAATCAAGTATGAGGGTATTAGCTTTAGCATAAACCCAACCTGCCCACCTCAGTGTGTTCACAACTTCTGTAGATAGTTTGCAGCTGATCAAGTTCATGAAAATGAAGAAGTGGAAGTGTGCTACTGCTAATTGGTCAGCAGCTAAAACGTCATAGTCTTCTAGGAGTTGAGCATTTATGTCAGGGATGGCTGCAATTACTTATTATAGGCAATCTGGCCTCCATCCTGCTCAGCTCTCAACTGGTCAAAAGCAGATTCTTCCCCTTCATTGCAGGATCAGACTTATCAGGTTTACAAACTGCTATATATAGTCTCAAAATGTTATACAGTCATGCTTTTTACATGCAAATTTCAAATGGAATCATTTCAGTAACCTTTAATTACTGAAAGGCTCTCATCAGATTCTCCCCACCGCAAGATTTGGAAGACTGGGAAACATTTACACAACGATGTCAGACAAATCTGTTTCAACCAGGTTGAGCTTCAAGGCATGATTGAAACATACGATAGATAGATAGATAGATAGATAGATAGATAGATAGATAGATAGATAGATAGATAGATAGATAGATAGATAGATAGATAGATAGATAGATGGATAGATGGATAGATAGATGGATGGATGGATGGATGGATGGATGGATGGATAGATAGATAGATAGATAGATAGATAGATAGATAGATAGATAGATAGATAGATAGATAGATAGATAGATAGATGGATAGATGGATAGATGGATGGATGGATGGATAGATGGATGGATGGATGGATGGATGGATGGATGGATGGATGGATGGATGGATAGATAGATAGATAGATAGATAGATAGATAGATAGATAGATAGATAGATAGATAGATAGATAGATAGATAGATAGATAGATAGATAGATAGATAGATAGATAGATAGATAGATAGATAGATAGATAGATAGATAGATAGATTTCTCCAACATCACACTGATCTCTTGCTACCTTTTCTTAAATCCAAAAGGTTTAAGGAAGCAGCACAGAGCTGATGTTTCTGGCAAACAACCATTTAAAACGTACAAGTCCAGAACCTTGGTAAACAGTCTAGACTCGCACTATGTTTTACATCTAAAAACTTTAACAGTCTACAATCTGTGGTTATTACAACAGTCACAGCTCCCTACTGTCTAGTGAATATTCAGGAAGAGTTTGTGTGCATTATCCTGAAAAAGCCTCACACTCATTAGCTCCTCTCATGAAGCAGCTGCCTGCTCCTTTCTCTCACTCTTTCTGCCTTCCACTCTTGGCCATGGGAAAGAAAAGGGGAGCATACTTTATAGTGACAGGCGGAGCAGCCAAATACCAATAGAGAATACATCAGCTTGGCAATTATTGGATTATCTCACGCTGATATCATTACCGCCGAGCATTCCCTCCAATCATTGATTGCATTTTTCAATTTACTTCACCATTAATGTGAGTGGCCTGACTGAACAATCTTCTGATGAGTCCATGGCTCAGTCGATAAGTCCCGCCCCTCAGGTGCTTGTCAAAGTGTGCGCGCATGCACGCGTGTGCAAGCATGAGTGCGTATTAGCATGTGCCACAAAGTGTGTCGAATACAAGACTCAGCCCTAGTTTTTCATTCCCCTGATACTTAAGAGGCAACCGAGTCACAGAGAGGCAGAGAAAACAGCGCGGGCTCATAATGTAGAAATATTGACCTTACATGGAGGTCAGTCATAGTCTCGTTATGAAGCAAGTCAGTATAAACAGGGCTAAGCAACAACATGTGCTGGGTTTGTCAGACAAAACACAGTTCTTGTCGAAATGCATCAGGGAAGAGTCAATCTCCATTAGACCAAATTAAAGTTCAAACTTTTGATACAGCCTTCATTCGTGTTGTTCATTGAAAATATGTCAAAAATTGTAGCTAGGGGCACAGTGATATATGTACTCGTCTCACACCACTTGCGACACGACCTTGTATTTTGAGGACAGCCTCATATGGTTTGTTCTGCTGTGTTGACGAGGATTAGCGTAGTAGACAGTATTCTTGTCACTATACAAAATATAGTACAAGGCCGAGGCTTTGGCAATATTTACCCACACAGTAGCTGTACTATCTTGCTGTGGAAACTTTGTATCAACACAAATATTAAGTTATGTGTAAAAATGAATAAGACGATATCACAAACACGAATGCAGAATCATGAAAATAACTCTCAAAGTCTACTTGATTTCTCCTTCTCTGAAACATTCTAAACGTTACACTATGATGCATCAGTCTGCATCTCTGTCAGTGTTCACTGAGTCTCACACTAAAGCTCCAAATAATCATCATAACCAAACCGTGACACAATCCAACTCCCTCCACAACTTTACTCCAGTGGTTCTCAACCTTTTTGAGTTGCGACCCCCGGAATAGTTTTTTGACAGTCATGTGTGCTTTTAAACTGTGATGTCACCAATGGGCCATTTTGGAGGTACAGCTACAGTCAGCGGGGCGGGACAAGAAAGCAGATAAGTGCAGTAAAGAGATTTAAAGTTAGTTATCTAACCCGTTATTTCATCAAACTTGAGAAATAGAAGCAAACTGATAGAAAACCACACTAAGACAAACTCAACAAATTCTGGGATCATTTTCTTGCTAAATTATTGTCTGTTAATGTTGATCCATACAACCTCACCACAATGAGTTGGAGTGCCGACCCTGCATTGCTCCCTCCAACCTCGTAAAAGGATATTACCGACTACCTCTTATGGTATAAGTGTGTTTAACCGTGAACGATTCGAATACAATAATTCCATTGAAGGCCATGACCATTTCACTAACGACAAGGTGCAGGATTTGATAACATTTTGAAACCCTGTGAACACAGTTACTGTCACATGCAGATGAAGTACACAATGAACAAATTTGTCATTCTGCAGACTTTACTGTTCAAATGTCAAATAAAATTCTAAAATGTAAAACATCCATTTATATCAGTTTGGTTTTCTTTAGTTGCTCTTGCTTACATCGTCTTGCAAACCTTTCTGTGTCTGTGTGTCTGATGTCATTGAGGCCCAGATGTAGGGATGTTACCTTGTCTCGGTCTGTCTCCATCATTTCACATGAAAACGTTTTTTTGTTCAAATTAGACAATTGCGAGCCATTTTACAGCCACAGCACCAGATGAACCCGTTTCAGCTGCCCTCTGAGCATGTCATTTGGTAAAACTTAACAACACAGCCATACAATGTTAGCACTAGCTACTTTAAAAGAGATAAAATGAGTACATTTAGTAATATTACTTAAACAACAAAAAGGGTTTTACTTTGTTTTATGAAAATGCTGAGAATAAACAAACATTAATGGATATCTTGGCAAAAGTCATGGTTTTGCGTCTCACTGCTGCAACCAAGGACATCCGACTCTTTTTTATCTCAAACAATTGACAACAAAAGAGCCTTGAGAACAGAATACCTCCAAAATGTGGAATTTTATTGATATTTCACTTCAGTTATTGCAAGCGTTGCATCATCTGTCAGAAACTAGATTTTGACCTAGTTTTCTCCGCAACTACTGGAAATTATCTTGTGACCCCCCCCCAGGTTAAGAACCACTGCGTTACACTATATAAAGTCAGGAGTCTGACCATATCACAAGAAATAACGGCTCAATCTGTAATCTGAGTGAACAGGGAGATTCCTCCCTGAAATTCTTTTTCATGTTGATCTATAAGATGTATTAAAACAAAAGCATACACTCACTGAGCACCGTATTTGTAACACCAATTATTAACTTGGTAGGGCCTGCTTTTATTCCTAAAACAACCTCAGTTCTTACTCTCACGGAATCAACAGGATGTTCGACATCCCAACATAAAGCGTGAAATAGACACGCCAACCCACTACAGCAAACCCTGAGACAGCCACGCTTTAGCCTCTCTAGTCGTGACAAAGAGACATTAGTTAAATATCAAAGTGAATGAAGAGCACCATTATGTTAAATTCAGGTGCTGGAGCGATGTTTAGGAATGAGCATGAGTAAATTATGCAAAGTTAAAGCTCCCGATGCAGTTCATTTATTAACAGCACAGTTAAAGAGAAATGTGCTCAAAACATCACTGGTGTTGTGGTGTTAATAAATAAACTGCATCTGGAGCTCTGAGAGTGTATAATTTACTTTCCAATCATTATTAAAATGACCTAAGCTGTCATGCATAAATTTCCCTAAACTTTGATGCGCTAATGCTACTGTGTCACCCTCCGTGGCCCTGAATGGCGAGGTAGATGACTAAACCAGATTACTACATGAAAAGGCTTTTGAACTGTTACCCCTGTATGTGTCATTTAATTTCAATTAATTTGTATTTAACCCGAGTTGCGTTTTATATTATATGGCTGAGACTGGCTACTATGTCATGACGCGTGCCAACTGTCTGCTTCACATCCAATTCAATCAATAATAGTCAGCTCAATTTTGAATATGATTACCTGAATTAGAAGGTTGTATAAAAAAAAATATATCCTGTTTTAATTATTAATGCAAGTGGGATGAAGTTCATATAGACGACACCTGTCTGTGGGAACTGTCTTTCTTTCTTTTTAATGATGACTTGCTTTTCTGCTTTGTCAATGAATGGAACTATACAGTCGGTCACTTCTAAATAGCAAGTAGCAAGTATGACCAGTCCTGCTGTTTTTATAGAAAGAACAGGCTCAGATAGCACCGTTTCAGAACTGTTGCTTTATCTTGGACCATCAAATGTTGAGACAGAGAAACATGCGCATGTTTTGGATGTGAACACAAGGCTTTTTACCCTCCTTCTCAATGAACAAAGCCGTCAGATGCTTCTTTTTTATTTCCCTAATGCATTTCAGGGCACTGTCACAGAAATGTGCAATATCCTTGTCATTGCTCTGTGCCTCACACTGCACAGAAGCGAAGATCATATTCAAAAGCATCACTGTGTGCCTACAGCATATGTGATGCCCACCAATGTGGGATTACATTTGAGTATGTATGTATTTGGTGTTACTGTCCTTAATAATTTGAGATGGTAGCTGTGTTTTCCTTTCTTTTGAAGATTTCCACGATTTGCTTATGAGCCATCTATGAATATAAAGACAATAATATGTTAATATAAAGTACATTTGTATCCAATTAAGTTTTCATTAACTAATTAAAAGAACCAATGTATTTCATGATGCTGATTTCCTTAATGTGTATTTGCAGTGTAGGTTAAGAATGTGTCAGAACTTCAAAACTTGCTGTTTGCTCGTCAGTGTCAAAAAATACTTTCATTTAAAGTTGAAAAAGTTGTTACTGTTGTCGACCGAGAGAAACAAGGATTATGGTGGCGTGTTTTAGTGAACATGCAAGAGGTCAAATGTTACCTTGGGACATATGACTCCAATATTGACTGTAGGTTTACATCGTGGCTGACTCCATAAAAGTTATTTGTTGTGTTTAAAGTGGAAAGTATTTTAGACTAAAACCTATAAATGACATGTAACCATTTTTATGAGGTAACTGAGTCGTTTTAAACACTATGGGCCTGATTTACAAAGATCTCAAATAACGGTACTAAATTGCGTTTTCCTTCTAAAAGTTTGCACATTTATTTTTCACCCGTTTTGCGGCTGATTTACAGAGTAATTGCGTCACTGATATCAGGTGCAAATCTCCGTATTTAAAAGAGGGTTTGTGTGTTAAAGTGATTCCAGCAATAGAAAACAGAAAGTCAATAATGTAGGAAAAACAAAAAGGAGAAAAAAAAGTCTTCCTAATAAAACGTGGGTAAATACAAGAGGAGGACGGTGGATGAGATCCTCTAACAAACAGAGATCAGCAGGTCCAGATCTTTCTGTGATGAGCAGCTGATGTTCCATTGAGTTCCTGGAGGTCTCGTGAACCTGATGAAGCTACCTGTGAATTCTGCAGGACTCATTCAGGATGTGACAGCTCACCTGAATAACAGGACTGGAGGGAGATCCAAGCAGAGATACGCTGGAACCACCCAGAGGCAGCAAAATGCTGAGTCGGAAGAAGTATTTTAATTGCTGGTATTTATTGGCTCCTCCTTGTTGTTGGCTGTCAATCATCATTCAGTTCATTCAATAACTCAGAAATATCATCGCTGACAAACGATATGTCTGAATAATGTTTCCCTCCGTCATCAGAAATGTTTAACGGGTGTAAAACCTCGTTCTCTACGTATTCTCTGGTTTCCTGCGTCTCCTTCACAATAAGAGCAGCCGTGTCTCCTTCACAATAAGAGCAGCCATGTCTCCTTCACAATAAGAGCAGCCGTGTCTCCTCCACAATAAGAGCAGCTGTGTCTCCTTCACAATAAGAGCAGCCGTGTCTCCTTCACAATAAGAGCAGCCATGTCTCCTTCACAATAAGAGCAGCCGTGTCTCCTCCACAATAAGAGCAGCTGTGTCTCCTTCACAATAAGAGCAGCCGTCTCTCCTGATGTTCATCTGATTAAAACCTTCAGTCGTACTAAAATACACAACAATCACTTCTCCTGTTTCTACTTCCAGGTTCAGTAAATATCGTTGCGGGTGATAAATGGTTCTATTTGCATGTTTCCTCTCAGTATTTTACACCTTCAGGTAGAAACACCCAATATTACATATGATGCAGGCGAACAGGCAGAAGGGACAACGTGTGTTAAAGTGTACATTTGGAAGATGCAATCCTCGCTGCACGTCGTTGGTAAATCTGCTTGGACATTTTTTTGTGGGTGGTGTGAAGTTTGCACCTGATTTTACACACAAACCTTCAGTAAATCAGACCCGATGTGCATTAGGAAGAGAGACTGGCAGGCTACCCACTTAAATATTCAGAGATGAAAAGTACAAGTTGTCGGATATTTAATGCAGTCCATCCAATAGTAGTCACAATATTTGACTTAACCTGCTGGTGGAAATACTAGAACTATCAGCAAGTCGTTAGGATTTATTGTTTGAGAATCACTGTCTGGTAATTGGTGGTGATCCTTTTAGTTAATTTTGAGATATTTCCAAGAAAAAAAAAAATTATAATTTTGACCCGCTCATTGCACTGTAGCAAAAAGTCAGAAGATCATGGACTTCCAGTGATTTGGGAGACATCTTGTATCCAATAGTTGAGTTTTTTAAATGTAAAATATTTGCAAATTCATAGATTCAGTTTTTAATTTTAATTTTTAAAGGGCAGGAGGTGTTCCATTATGTCATTTTAAGTGTTTTAACCAGGACCATTTAGTTGTTTAATGGGAAAAACATGTCAAATGCAATTGTAAAGAGCAGAGTTTTTTTTTTTTTTAAATAAATCTTTAAAAAATGCTTGGAGAGCATGTGATTATAATTTATGAAGTCCTATTTGAGTGAAACATTGACAGATTTCAAGACGTAACGCTGCATAGATGTCTGTAGTACTATGAAACAGGGCTGTACAACAGTTATCACAAAGGCAATGATTATATGTTTTCTTGTGATGACGCCAAGCTATCAAAACAAATACAATTGTGACACTAAGTAATGTGTGCCATTCAGTTGGTCAATGGAGTTTGCCAGAAGACATCTGAGCAAAGTCCGTTAACTGAATGGAGGAACAATCTAGAAAAGCATTACATCAAATCAGCAAACCTTGACTTTCCACGACAATGTGAATATTACTGTTGCTTTTTATTCACTCCAGTTTCCCTTCTGCTTTGTCAGCATTTATGACGGCTTTACAGTTGCCAGTAACATTTGCCGCAGGATGGATGCTGTTTCAAGGGAGACAGCTCATCAATATGAGGGATGACTACTGGAGCCAAAACTGGACCTAGTGAGAAACACACTTGCTGTCTCTGACAGAAAAGTGTGTTAATGTCTGAATCTGTAAAACAGTTCCCAGAAAGTCTACCAAACCCGCAGCCCTGACCAGTTCTCAAATCCAAACACCCCATCTGTTGGTCTTAAAGGTCTAATCTAGTCAAAATCAGTCCCAGAATGATATTTTGTCCCCAGCACAAGCAGATGCTGCGTCGTTACCCAGTTGATTCCTATTTAACATCTTTAACCTCCTCTGTGTTTTGTGTTTAAATAACAAATGGTAAAATAAAGGTAACCTTTTAGTGCATAGTGGAAAAGGGCCATCAGTGAGTCAGAGAGTAAAGCAATGAGTTGCTAAATGGGAGCATGAATTACTGAATGAGTAAGTAAATCCCAGTAAGACCCAGGAAGAGAGCTGCAGCAATAAATGGAGCTTCCAGGAATTAGGGTGAGGTCAGAAGACTAATGGACGCATATGCTCACTCACTGTATGTACCACCACCCACATACACCAACAGCCACTTCCAATCTTTCCACAGTGCTGTTGATCAATCTGGCTGAGATGGTAGCATTTTAACCAGCGCAGTTCAGCTGACAAATACTTTGAATGCCTGCTGCTGAGGCTGTGTTTTTGTGAATCAACGTGCAGAGCAATCATAGGCGTGGCCAACCTTTTGGGTAATTTGGTACGCAAGAGTATCTCTGGTGCAGCGTGGCACAGTGGTAAAGTAGGAGGAATCTATTTGCAATTTAATATGGGTTTACATGATTTACAAATGACCACAATCTTTTTTTATTTACATTTTACACACTGTTCAAACTTGAGTAGGAACAAGGTTGCATAAATAACACTTCCCTTGCTGGTACGAGAACCACTACTCAGTGTAGAAAGCAAATCAATGATATTAGACTAAGGAATAAAACAAAAACTTGCACCTAATATTTTCCAAAAACTTAGAATTATGTTTATATTATTTTTTACATGAATTAAAAGTCAAAGCAAACAAAGAACAGTCATCCAATACGGTGAAATCCAGTGCTGGAAAAATGTTGCAGGGTATATGGGAGTAAATTAAGCAAACTCAAAGCTCCCAATGCAACTCATCTATGAACAAAACTGACACAGAGCAGTGTGCTCCAAACATCACGGATGTTGTGTGGTTAATAAATCAACTGCATCAGGAGCTTTGAGTGTCATTATTTACTTTGGAATTATTAATAAATGGCCTAAGCTGTTAACCTTTCATCATACCTCATGGCCTTGCACAGCTGGCTAGATTACTAAACTGCATGAGTAGGTGAAAGGGCTTTGGAATAGTCATTCCTTTGTATGTAATTTCATTGCTTTTAATTTGTTACTGATTTGCCTTTTATATAGTGGATAGGTCTTTTCATGTGTGCCCTCACCCACTAAAGCCACGTAGATAGTCCTCCGTCAGCTGCGTTGTACTCAGACAAGCGAATTTGACACCACACCACTTTACTGATACGCCCTGTGTTGCGTCGCTCCACCCATCTCGCTGCAGCTGGGTTCATGCAGGGTGACAAAAATATCAACTCGAATGCGGCAAAATGCAAATGCTCCCGCATTTACGCTTGGACCAGCTTTGGGCTGGTACAAAATAGGGCCGATCATTTGAAATAAATAATCCCCAGCATTATTTAAGACTTTTCAAAATCAGTACAAAAACTTTTTTCCAGAATTAATATTTCATAGCTCACGTACAATTTGACTTAATCATAAGATGAAGCAAAATTTGTCATGGAGGTTAACGGTCAGTGAGGATAAAAGGGTTTGGATTGTTTTTCTCCCTTAATAATAAAAACCTTCATTTAAAAACTGCATTTTGTGTTTACTTGTGTTATCTTTGACTAATATTTAAATTTGTTTGATGATCTGAAACATTTAAGTGTGACAGACATGCAAAAAAATAAGAAATCAGGAAGGAGGCAAACACTTTTTCACAACACTGTATGTACTGAACAGTATTCAGAAACACAGAGGAATTTGTTTTTAAATCACCTGCCTCACATTGTATTTCCTCCTCCAAGCTCTCTCTTATTTTCTCCCTTTATCACTCTTTTTCAATCCCTCTTTATTTCTTTTTCCTCTCTAATGCATGCCGTCCGGTTCTTTCCTTTAATACATCAATATACTATTGTGCAGCGGCTGCCATTTTCTGACGCAAATTATCTTCCCAAATGGGGATGTGAGATGCTGTGCCTCCCTGCGCAATCCTTTATTGATCGTTCAGTCTCATAAAAGCAGAATGGGCGAGGGCTGAGAAATAATGAAAGAGAGACAGACAGAGAGAGAAGGCAGGCCATCTGTGCTGACAGGGAGTTATTTTCCACAACTGAGAGGTTAACTTTGAGTCAGTATTTTGTATTGTGATTTAACAAGCACTTGTATCAAAGTGGCTTGTTGGTTGGTTCTTGGACAATGAAACTTTCCACCCTTCACGTTGCCTTTTGTTTTATTACTGATAATTTACTCACTTTTAAAATGTAACATGTTCTTTTACCAAATCAGGAAAATAGCACGGTTGAAGGCTCAGTCATTTTCAACATGAGGTCTGTGTGTTAAGAACAGACCTGAGGTGTGCTTAGGATAAAAACTGGAAGAAAGGAGAAAGTGCGAGTCTACAGTATAATTACATTAGCATCGTTACTGTTAGCGGATTAGGGAAACTGTCGGTACATGCTTCAATGGAAGTGAAAGTTTGTGCCAAATTTGAAGAAAATCCTTCCTGCTATTATTGAAATATCACATGCACGAAAACGGAATGGATTACCTGACCACATAATGCCTCCAGATGGTTCTATCACCAGCATAAAATATGGCAAATGGCCCCACGGTAGATATGGAGACCATGGTAATTATTCCACCACAACCAATGGAAGGAAAATACACAATGTCATAAGCATAGTTTTAAGAAGGGATGTGGAAGATAAATCTTCTAAACTTCTGGAAAGTAATGGACCACTTCATTCTAGTCCATATTCTGTGGTCGTGCAGAGACTCTAAAAACCTTTTGTGATCCTACAATAAATAAGAACAAAGAGTATCTGCATCATTATACTTAAAAATAGGAGTTATGACTTAAGCTAAAGCTGAATGTGCCTTAATATTTAGTTTGTGGTATTACAAAGATTTAGGAAAGTTAAATCAATATCTACAACCACAGATAACTGTCTCTTTAAGCTGGATGTCAGAGCATCAAGCCTCCTCATCCCAGTCAGATAACCATTACTGCCACAGAGTCAGAGGGCTTGTCATTTATTCACTGTCTACAGAACAGCTCCAGGATCTGCCCCAAGATGACATCATCACCAGGAGGTCTTCAGTTTCAGACTCAGTTTTTTTCCCTTGCAGTAATGTGCCTCATTATATCCTCAAAAAAAGGAAGGGAAATAATGTGAGGATATAAAATGTAATTATCTTGTCAAAGGTGAAGTAAAGGTGAAGTTCTCAGTGACATGGACACAATTTGAGAGAAATAAACACTTATGTCCTGCATCTTTTACCTCTATTCCAATGGAGCAAAAACACAGTGAAGGCTGGGGGGGGGAGGGGGAGGGGTCCCAGTTATTTTTGTATTTATGTATGACAAATTAAGCATCAAGAATAAATAAGTTTATAAGGATCAATGTTATACTTAACATAATCATGTTTTTAGTTAATTTATATCAGTTTTATATTAGTTTTGCACAATATATAATGTTTTATTCTAGTCTAAAATGTAACTGAATGTATGCAACAAGATAGGAAACTGTAACTATACATATTTTAACTATATATACCAAGAAACACATATAGAAGATATAGATGATTCATATCACCACCATGCTTTCTGTCAGGCAGGCCTATAAAACTGTTGTTCTTTACAGTATTCTGGTTCAAATTTAGATTCATATGTATATATATATATATTTTTTTTATATAAATATCCGACATGTTCTGTTATTTTGTTGGGAATAGTACTAATGCTGGTGTTGATTTTCAATACCTTCTCATTCCAGTGCGGCTCTTCCAAGTGTTAGGCCCAGCTGGACAGCGCTCCACTGCCCAGCTGCACCGAGCACATGATAGTTGGTGTCTTGTTTGGTTGGGCTTCTTAGTTATTTGGCCTCCCATAACAGTGACGTTACCAGCTCCACCTGCTCATCCCACCAAACCCTTACAGTGATGTGCACCCTTCCATCTACATCTGACTTCACTCATCACTTTACATCCAAAGTACATGAGTATGCAGGTGCAGAGGAGTGTTGTCCATTCGTGAGATGACACTGTATTTGCAGATATTCCACCATTCCAAACAGATGCATGTTAGTTTAACTGAAAAGCCATTTGGTGTGTTTGGTTTTCTGGGTCTATATGTCAGCCGTTTGACTGACTGGCAATCTGTCCTGAGTTTTTACGGCACTTCTTGTGAGCTGGAAAGAGTCCTTCCCTTTAATGATAATTCATTCTTTGTATTTTCCAGAGAGTGTTACCACAAAGCTGTCTGTGAGTGACCCACTGGCATTGTGTTGTTCCCAGGTATTGAATTCTTTTTACATGTAAAACCCGTCTGCTGGATCCTGGCCCCATGCATTTTCTGGAACTTTTTACGCTAAGCTGGCTGTGAGAGATATAAAATCACTCTGCTGTTACCAGAATAAACAGTCTGAATCCAAAAAGTGATGAGTTGAGCCTGATTGAACGCACAACATGGGAGACGAATAGAACACATATGCATACACACACAATAAAGAGATAAGATGCACAAATGCATACATACATACAATACATGCACAACTTGGTGGTCTTTCAAAACATGTTCTGCGTCAAAGCTAACCCTAAACCCTCCATGTTGCATTCTGCATTTTATCTGGTCCTATGCATTTCATTTTATATCATATGTATCTATTTTTAAATGTTCCTTTATATCTGATTTTATGTGAAACATTCCATGTAATTGTCTTGCCTAAGTATGAAAGGTGCTATACACATGAAGTTTATTATTATTATTATTATCATTATTATAATTATTGTGTTGTGCTGCTCTGCACCATACGACAAAATGACTATTTCTTGGAGAAGTCATCTCTCTTTGTTGAACTCCCAACAAAGGTCTTGAGAGTGCTGAGCTGTGAAAACATTAAAGGCATGTTTCTGTTAACCAAGGCACCTTATCACGCTCCAAAATGTACGGGAGTCATGTCTTGGTCAATGAGAACCTACACAGAAGCACAAAAGCTCTGAGGCTGTGTGAGTTGCAGATCAAGGATAAGGATAACACACACACACACACACACACACACACACACACACACACACACACACACACACACACACACACACACACACACACACACACACACACACACACACACAAATTAGTTATAGCAAATATATGGTAATGACACAATTTACATTTAATACCAAATATGTAACTCTGTCAGTCCCATAATGTGGCTCTCATGTAAATGCACTATAAGTTGAGTTGTTATACTTAAACTACACATACCAGCGAGCCGCCCTGTTTCCATACTGCACACACACACACACCCACACCCACACACACACACACACACACACACACACACACACACACACACACACACACACACACACACACACACATGCACACACACTCACACCTCTCATCAGCTTGAGTGACAGTTTACAACAAGCAATTAGTTGTGCATGACTGGGAGAAAAATGAATATGGTGAAGAAGAGGAAATTTGTCAAACAATTCACAGTGTATAGCCAGAACATGACAGGTAGGAAGACAGAAATGACTCTGAAACCTCGAGTAAGTGTGTGTGTGTGTGTGTGTGTGTGTGTGTGTGTGTGTGTGTGTGTGTGTGTGTGTGTGTGTGTGTGTGTGTGTGTGTGTGTGTGTGTGTGTGTGTGTGTGTGTGTGTGTGTGTGTGTGTGTATTAATTATAATGCTTGGAAGTGTGGTAAAGTAAGTTTCTGTAGTTAAGTGTGCCTGAGGCCGACATTAGAGTTAAATGTTCTGTTGCGATGGTAAGAAAACACTGAAGGTGATGAAATAGCTGCCACCGATGTTGAGAAGTGTGTGTAGGTGTTTTGATGCTGGGATTTCTGGAAGGTTGAAATATTATTGTAAAAAATGTTTACTTCAGAAGCAAGACACTGGCAACACATAAGTGCTACTCTGGACTTACTTCACACAGGTTTCAATCTCCGTTACAGCATTACTGTCCTCAAATCAGCTAAAGCTCCACTATACAGGAAGAAAATAGTGGGCTTCAGTGAAACTGGAATATTCGCAGCAAAAACAAATTAATCGTTATACATTCTGCCACCTTCATCAAACTCACATTGTAATGAAGGGAAAGGTTAGAATAAGCTAAAGCAAAATTTTATTTTTAACTTTTTTTTTAACTACAATTTTTATTTGTACTCATAAATCACTCGGGTATGTGCGACTCTCAATAATACGGAGGTAAACCAATTTCAGACAAGCATGAGACTCAGTACTTTAAGTATACTGGGCAGTTTGAAGCTTAAGTTCTAGACTCAAATGTTTATGCATGTCCTTGTTGTTGTGTTTCTTTAAGAGCTAGTCTGTCCTAAAAACGGTTACAGAAATTAATTCCTGATGAGTGAAAATGAGCCGAAAGCAGTTCCCGACATCTGTTATCATTGTCACAGAATGTCATAATGAGGAGCTCGTAAAGACAGTCATAAATCCAGCCAGAGAAAATCATTATGACTGCTTGAAGAGCCTGACATGACATACTCCAATTGATTGAATTGAATTAGTTTTTATGAAAATATACTCTGAATATTTTACATTTCACTTTTACATGAGAAAAGGTTTCAAGGAGAAGTCTTATCACTGGGGTGACCGTATCGCAGGAAACCTTCCCAACAGAATCTGTCTGATAAAGTGTTTCTTATCTTTGGAAAGACTTTTCTTCTTTGCAAAATAAGGTTGGTCATCTTATAATCAAGGTCATCCTATGTTTAGGCCAAGACAATATTTTAGTCTGGAGCAAGGGGGAGGACCATTCAAATGACTGACAGGGATGCAACACTGCATACCTGAAAACAAAAGACTGAAACAAGAACATAAATACAAAATCCGAATTACCAGTGAAGCCAAAACTTCCCCTCACCCTGTATGCAAGGGCAGTTTGCTGATTATGTCTGTAAGAGTAAGAAAAACTTTGACTTTGAAAAAGGATGATCCTCAGTGCTGCGGTCTCACAACCCTGTTTGGCTGCCAACTGATTAGATGTACCTGATATTGTGATTTTTAACAAAGTATTCAGGAAATCTATCCATCTATCTATTATCTATACCTGTTTTGGGCTGAGTAGGGTCATGGGGGGCTGGAGCCAATCCCAGCTGACTTGGGGCAAAGGCGGGGAACATCCTGGACAGGTCGCCAGTTCATCACAAAGTCAAAACAGAAAGACGGACAACTATTAATGCTCACATCCAAACTTTCAGACAATTTAGAATAACCAATTGACCTAAAACGCATCCTTGTTGTTGGACTGTGGGAGGAAGCGGGAGTACCTAAAGAGAACCCAGGCAGGGACAGGGAGAAAATAAAAAATCCAAACAAAGGCCCCGGCCGAGCAGCATGTTCGACCCCAGAAACGTCTTGCTGTGGGGCAACAGTGTTAACCAATGCACCATCATGAATGCCGGAAATGCAAAGGCATAATGACTGAGGAAAGTGTTGAAGTTCCCAATGGCCCATCTTTTCTCTCTGATGCATTATTAAACTATGAAGATAAACTCTATGCCAATGCTATGCTATCGCTGCCCAGGGTGTAGCCTGCCTATAAAAGATAAAAGGTGCTTATGGAAAGTCCATATCCATATTTTTTAAAACGTGAAAATAGTGAAAACGTTTACAGACTAACAGTAAGTTGGCCTGTTTGAATCACTGTAAAACAGATCAACCTATATATTTTCACAAAGACAGCATGTAGCTTGCATTGGTACTGGACTGGTATTGGTAATCGACTGGTATTGGTACTAGGCTGGTATTTGTACTGGGCTGGTATTGGTACTGGACTGGTATTGGTACTGGACTGTTATTGGTACTGGACTGTTATTGGCACTGGGCTGGTATTGGTACTGGACTGTTATTGGCACTGGACTGTTATTGGCACTGGACTGTTATTGGTACTGGACTGTTATTGGTACTGGGCTGGTATTGGTACTGGACTAGTATTGGTACTGGACTGTTATTGGCACTGGGCTGGTATTGGTACTGGACTGTTATTGGCACTGGACTGGTATTGGTACTGGACTTGGCCCCAGGGCAGATGGTCTGAAAATGAAAGTGTGAGAGTGAATCAGCTCTTGAATTGCAGAGGCCGGGCAAGTAACAGGCTGTTATAATGAAGTTGTGTGTTATGTAGGACCACTTGATGCTTCCTATGAAAGGCATGATATCTTTTGATGTGGAGCGTCCTTTACTTTCTATTCCTACTAAAGGTTGGTTGTCGCACAGTGCAGAAATGTATTTATGCTTCCAATAGTGGCCCCAAATGTAGCAGGCTATGGCAATGGGATAGATCCTGAAGAGGAAGAGTCAAAGTGGCAGAAGGAGGGAGGATGACTGCTCGGGAACAAGAACTACTTCCCTGAAAAACCAGATGGGGCGGCATGTGTGAAAAACTGCAGTGAGTCAGAAGAATGCACCAGATCAAAACCAAAGATGGGGACGCCAATGCAGTGATCTAGCAAATGTAGAAACCAGAAACAAAAAGTGTCTGAGTGTCTTCCTTCATCCAGAGATATTAGATCATACAAATTTGGAACAGAAGACACCATGTATAACAAGCGGGTGGTGAAGAGCACCTCTGAGGGATGACACGCATGGTCATCTCAGAGGGACTTGGTAATATAACTAATGTGCTGTAACTTCTCAAGTGGGACGGATGCTTTGATGCTGATGGAGTTCAGTATGACTGTGAAACTCCAGGCTTGTGAGTGGGCCTATTGTTTATTTCTTCTGACGGGGATGCCGAGTATTTAAAAACTGTGTTTCAGTTTTGACAGAGAAGAGCTGGAATTGACCTCAGGGAGATCTATCAGGAGGAAGTCATTGAGTAGATAGAGTACGGATGGAATCCCGAATCTGTTTTGGAGAATCCAGCAGAGTGCCTTGGAAACATGGATGAAGATGCAAGGGCTACTCCTGCACCCGAATGTGAGACGCACCGTAAAACAACATGTGGAATCCCACCTGATGCCATAGAGATTCCACTGAGATGGCTGAATGGGGATGATTTTAAAGGCGTCTTTGATATCTGCTTTGGAGAGCCAGGCTCCTTGAGCTGCCAATTTGATTTAACTAATTGCATTATCCACAATGCTATAATGGGGGTAGAATGGCAGTGGTGGATTGAGGCTATGGACGCAAAGAAAGAGGCCAGAGCGCGGAGTGGAAAAGGTGAAAATGAATCTTTTCTTTCCTAGTGCCTATCCCTATGTGGCCAGTACAAAATATGGAGAATGGAATGAACTGAAATGTGCCCATCTTATATCCTCTATTTATGGTTCTTTAGCAGATTGAAGATTTTTTTTCCACATTGGTGACTGAAGGAGAAAAGAGGATGCCAACCCTGAAGAGAAGGCCTTTGATGAGGTGATCTTCAAACACGGAATCAGAGTGAGAGGGCAATATTCTGCTAAGCATTGAACATTTATTGGAATGGAGGGATGATTGTTCAAAATGTCTGTGAACCATAACGAGTCTGTTGGCGTGGAGGGATCCTAAGACAAGCAGTGGGAAAGTGAGAGGTTGAGCTTCTTTGAAGTAGCAGCAAACATAGATAAAGTGGCAGTTTGAGTAGATATAAATGCTTTCTTTGAAATTGTTGCCTAAAGGTGTTTTGTAAAAGAAATGCACCTGGCAACCTGTGTTAAGAGGGGGGGGGCAAAGTGTTCAGGAGAGGGGCCTTGGAGGATAACTGGAAAAGCATTGTGGGGCAAAGGGAGGTGACATGACCAAGACTCCCACAAAAGTTACATGAGGTGATCTGACACCCACCTACGACCATCACCAGTAGAATGTAAAATGGACCAGTTCAGACAAGTTTTGGATTGCGATTTGTAGATTGTGGCTTTGCTGGAGAAGGCTTTATGGTAGTAGTAAAAAAGTGGTTTTGCCATACTTAAGATTGAGGTCGCCAATGAGGGCCAGATAGGCATCGAGTTCTTGCCGTCTTTCAGGACAAACGGAGCAGATTACATCGAAATAGAAGCCAAAAGCGACAAGAAATGGGCCAATGGATAAATCTTTCTTAGTCGGGAACAGCTGACATGAAGACTGCGTTGATAGTATCCCTGGTAACGATGGCTGAGTCACACTCGGCAGAAGGTAGAATGAGGCTGACTAAATTAATGTCTTTGAATTTCTGACCTTAAGCGGGGAGAAATATTTGCAGCCTGGGGAATATATGGCCTAACTAGCTGGAACGGTGGATGCCAGGGAATGTGGAGTGGCTTTCATAGCGGGGGTGTAATCAGGCTGGGAGGATGGCTACGACATATCGACCTGGGTGGCGGTGATGGTCACTAACGAAGAGGATGGGGATGCAGAATTTCTAGGTTGTGAAGACGTATGTCGAGGATTTGCATGGAGTTGACCAGGGAATGCAAGGTGTTGGTGAGACTGTTATCTACAGAGGGATGGCTGGCAGTAGTGAGAGCAAAGTGCGCACGAGAGCCGGATGGTGATGAGATGGTTCTTCTTTCAGGCTGTGGCGCTTTAGAGGGGCCCACTATTTTGGGCCGTTTACGGTCGCGGGTGGGTGTGGTGGGGTAGCCAGCCAGGGTGGGTGAGACTTCTCTGGTCGACAAGGGGTCCGTTGGAGTCAGGACAGAGCTTGCTCAAAAAGCCAGTTCGCGGAGCTGGGAGAGAGGAAGATCTGGGGCGGGAATGGTGCCACGATCTTGAAGGACAGATAGCAGGAAATCTGGTTCATCTGCTGGAGAGCCACAGCTTGCGGCAAGGCAAGCGCTCCTTCACTGGCAGCCTGAGGAATTAGATGCCACACATGCAGGGATCAAACTCCTCTGAAAGAGGATCGAGGTCAGAGTCGGACATGATGCCGAAAGTTCGTGAAAAAAGGAAGAACAAGATGAGTCGGAGAGCCATTCGAGGTGACATCTGACTCAGAAGAGGAGAATATAGTCAATGTTTTCACAGGTATGGCGTGATTGGCTGATTGGGATCGTAGCCGGACTTTATTGTTTTACGGGCATGCCTGGGGTCAGCTGATTGAGGAGCAGAGAGGCGGAATACAGAGAGAACTGAAGATGCATAGAACGCACTAGATAGATTGAAAAGTTTCATTTGATCCCTCTTCAGTCCCTTCAGACCGGCTTCAAACTATTGCTATAACCCCACTTAGTGGTCCGAGGTGCCAGGTGAACAGATTACCATGCCAGGGGGGAACAAATTAAAGATCAGCTTCGTTTACTAACTACACAGCAACTCTTCAGCATACCGTTATTAATTAAACTGGTTAGTTTAAAGTAGAAGTTTGGAGAAAAGTCTCAACATCCTCTGGTTCACCGTTGTCATGAATGCAGTATGTGGGACTGTGTTTCCCAAGAAAGGGGTGTGGTGATGAGAGCCGACTCCGGAAAAGCAATGCCCATCTGATCTATCTATTATTATCTATTGATAATGAATGGATGTATAGGTTTCCTGCATTACTTTACCCACCTCATAGCTTGCTAAATTGTTAGCTTTTCTGGCTTTGAGACGTTTTCCATGTTGCCATTGCCTAGCAGTGGTGTTCTCACTATTTAACCACTTACCCGCCAAGCATGCCATGCAAACAACTTCCCATGTTGTAAACACAAGCTCACGAGTTCCAGAAGTAGTCCTGGTCAAGTCTACGCTAAACATGCTGAAACCCATCTAATCCCTAAACCTTCTTTCCATGTTCTTAGTTGAAGTTTAATCCTGCAGTTTTGTTATTGTTCCAAGTGAGACGCACTTACCTGTTTTTTTTTTTTCAACGGAAGGTTGTGTAGCTAAATAATTAATTTTGCACGGATTAATATTTTTCGAATTGGTAACATGCCTCTCCCAACGCCGCCTACTCACTGCTGCAGCTGTGTTCCACCTTATGCTATGAAGTTACTGGTGGTCTTGGACTTCCTCCCATCTTTATGAATGTTCACAATCTCTTTCTTATCATTCCCATGTGGAACCATGTTGCATTTTAAACAAGTCCTTCCCAAAACTGAGAAAGTTGTTGTATTCCTTGGCTTTTTTATTATGTGAGAAATACAGATTGTTTATATTATAAAATGTATGAACCATGTAGGAATTGTTCACTGGAAATGACATGTGTAATCACTTTTCTTGCAGTGGACACAGGTTTGTTGCATTGAGGTTTACTTATAGGGCTTTATTTTCAAACTTGTTTATTTCTAATTACATATGAGATCAAATACTCTACACATAAATATGGTGCAACTGTTGTAAAATAATACAATTTTAAGTAATTTAACATGTTAGTGAAATTGACCAAAGGTCTACTCAGTATGAATGTAAACATTATTTTTAAATTCAGTATAAATCAGAGTACTTACTGAAATTTGAATGTAACCTGTGGCAACGTGGCATTATCAAAAATAGAAAACAAAAAAAGACAGAAATGGATTGAATGAAAGTGGGTGGTAAAGAAGAAGAGAAAGAAGTAGGGTGGGGGCAGTGGACAAAAAAAAGTCACAGTGAGTGGAGAGAACAAGAGCTTCCTTCTCTAATTCCACACACCATTAAATTGTAATTTCACTGGTTGATATATTTATGCATTAAAACATTACGGCCTCCTACCCAACCAATTACTATGCAGACTGAGCTCTTGCTGTCCACACACGCGGCCTCATAGGCAGGATGTGGAAAGATTATATGCATGAAATACACAGGCTCCTCCACACAACACCACACCAGTGAAAGGAAACTTTAGAGTTGGAAGAAAGTATGAGATTCAAAATGTTGATTAATGTGCTTGTTCCTAAAAAATAAATGAATAATTATAAATAATTGAAAATAAGTTAGTTCAACTAATCTCAAATCACACCAGTATGGATGACTAATAATAGATACTGTTGTTACATAAAGGTAATTTACCAATCACACTCAGTACTATACTTAACTGCAGTTTTGAGGTTCTTGTACATTACTTGGAGTCTTTCAATTTACACTACTTTATACTTCTACTCCACTACAACTATGTGACAGTTTAGTTACTTCATAGATTTGGAATATAACCCCTAAATACTTTATAATTAGAGGTTCAGAAGGGGGCCAAATTTACACACTTTCTAGAACAGGGGTGTCAAACATACGGCCCGCGGGCCGGATCCGGCCCACCAGGAGGTCCAGCTCGGCCCGCCGGATGACTTTGCTGAGTGTGAAAATTACAGAAAGACATAAATTGCATTTCTATGAGAACACGGAGGTTTATGAGTACTAGTGTTTTGTAAAAAATGTTTTAATCGATCCAGTAATTGCTTCAAAAACAGCGTAAATGCGACGTCTGCTCCGGAGGAAGAAGCGCTCGGTGCCACAGGCAGCAGCGCTCGCTGCGAGGGAATCTGTAGAGGAGAGCCGGGGCAGATAAACAGTGGGCTGATGTCTGAGTTTTTGCTCTTTATGTTTCTAGTTTATTGTAGAAAGACCTTAAAATAGGGTTTATCATCCAAAAACCTTCACCAATGATTTAAACGTAAAGAAATATTGTCGTTATGTATGCGTTATTATGCTATGGTTTTACTGGTCTGGCCCACTTGAGATCAAAGTGGGCAGTATGTGGCCCCTTAACTAAAATGAGTTTGACACCCCTGTTCTAGAACAATAATTAATGGAAATAGACATCAGCTGGATGAGAAATCCCTCCAACGTCACTGGCCAGACCTTTGTCCTGCAACCAGATGCTGAGTCCAAACAGACTGCCTGTACAACCAAAGCTTTTATCAGGGGCAGAAACTGAAGTCTCAGACTGGCCAAATCAGTCTGCAGAGTTAAACCCTACCGAGTATTTTACCTGCCGAAAAGGAGACTGAAGACAATAAACATCACCTAAAGGTAGCTGCTTACAAGACCTGAAAAAGAATTGCCAAACAAGAGACTTTTTTTTTCTTTTATGGCAATGGTTTGGAGAAATGATACCATTATTGCGTCAAAGAGCAAAGAAACCAAATATTGCACTTTAACCATTTGATTTATTTTATATTCGTCAATCAAAATGGACTCAATATTGTATCAATAGTATAAAATATATATGTACATATAAACGTTGTAAAGTAAACTCAAAAGTCAGTCTCCGCCCATATGTACAAATATTTTGTCCTTTTTAACCAACATTCTCTTGGTTTTAAATTATAAATAAATAAATGACTCAATGAATAAATTAAAAAGCCATTAAATGCATCATAAATATTGTTCAAATAACATAAAATGTAACGTAAAATAAAATGTTGGTTTTGTTATATGTTGCTTCTGTATGTTGTCATTTCCCTTTTATTTTACTGTCAAATTTAACTTTCCATGTTTTCAATTAACTTACCAACGATTCATTGCTTTCCCTTTGCATTTCCCCCCAATATTTTTTTATATTTCTATTTATTGTTTTTATATTTGCTTTTTTTAATGGATTTCTGCTTTCCTATGAAGATAAGGGGGCTGTCATTCAAAGTGTGTTTTGGGGTCAACTTTTTACCTATTGACAAAGTGCATAGATCAACTATACGTGCCCGGCTGCTCCACCGGTGGTCAAGCTCATTACGCAAACGCCTTGGTCCAGTCAGGAGACTGCTAAAGAATTGAGGTGCCTTGCTAATCTAGCTAAATATAGTACAACAATACAACACTAATTCATTTGTTTGGAGGCTCCAACAGTATGTTTCAAATGATGGCATTCTTCGAGGTTCATTTAAAATGATAGCAAAGTGTTGTATACTGAAAACAGTGTGCCGTCAAATCTATCAAAACCAAAGAAAGATCTACAGCCTTTGTCGGGCAGATGTGCAGTACATGTGCTACTAAGGTCCCCGACTTAACACTCCCCAATTCCCGAGAGCCTATATAAACATCCGTATAGCTATGTTGTCTTATGTTGGACTGACACCACATTCCACACACAATGAGCCGTCCCAATATGGAATAAGCACACTACTTTGATTTATGTTTTGGCAGTTTTAATCCTCCACAGTTTGAAAGTTTGAAGTCAGATTCAGCAAATCCTATTAACCGCATAAAACATGAACATCAACGTTCAAGAATAGGTGGGTGTTTGTGAGAGTTGATAATTTATTGACTGTAAATGAACACTCTTGAAAGTGAAGCCAAAATATTGCCATCTGCCATCTTGTGCTGGGGGCGTCACTTACAACCAGAGTCTGTGCAGCAGTGACCAAGTCCAGCTTCCTGCCGGCCCAAAAGTGAGCACACACCCACAGTCTTGACTGTCTTGGACTGTACTGATTGTGCTTTTAGATTGTTTGCCATAGCATTTGCATTAATTCACCAACTGATTTAGTCTTTAAAACTCAAAGTTGACGAAGCGAAAAAAAAAACTGCAGGGGTCCCCCAGATCTCTCAGAAAATATCAGTTAGTCCTGTTTACTGCAAAAAAAACTCATAGTGGCTTAAAACAGACCATACAGTTAAGTTAAGCAACAGTCCTTCACAGTCCGTAGCTGTAAATCACAATGACATTTGGCCTTTATTATAGCATCAAATAACTAATCAAAAATAAACTGACCAGAAAAATTAATACATTAACAAACATCAACGTGATTATATGACAGAAACCATATTTGGGGTAGATGTATTTTAGAATCCAGAGAAGCTGCTATGTCATCCACATTTTTATGTAGTCTATGGTATAATCCACCCACCAAATCGGCTATTGAAGTCTCTCCAGTTTTAGACAAAGTGACCCATGACTTCAGTTGGAGGTGGTCAAAGGATGTGACTAAAAAATGGATGAGAGAATACATTCTATTGCTGGTGATGATTCACTGCCGGGTGCAACAAAAGGTGTTTACCTGGACAGCAACCGGCTTTAACACTCTCAGTCAGCTGACACATGTCCCGCATACTCATATCCATAACATCTCTGCATGTTGTCTAACCTCTAAGATACCTGGCAAGCCAAGACGTATGCTACTCCAGCACTCCAGTCAACAGAATAAAGATGATTATGTTTGTCAAAGATGTTTTTTCCAGGTGATTTTGGTAATTCAGTAAGATGCACGTACATTTTTATAGCAGACTGGTCATCACTTCATTTAAAGTAGAATACTACAACTGCTGATGTTTTGTTTATGTGCTCTGATGGTTACATATCCACATACTATATGCTCAAAACAATCAAATCTGTTCAATAAAATTAAGAATTAAATTATCTGTTTTAAAACAGTGAATAAAATATTTGAGTAATTCATTCGTTTCCCGGTATTTCTGATTACTTCCAGGTGTCATCAGATCCAATGAGATTCAATTTGGGATAAATGCTAAGTGTCTGACTGCATGTGTGTGTGTGTGTGTGTGTGTGTGTGTGTGTGTGTGTGTGTGTGTGTGTGTGTGTGTGTGTGTGTGTGTGTGTGTGTGTGTGTGTGTGTGTGTGTGTGTGTGTGTGTGTGTGTGTGTGTGTGTGTGTGTGTGTGTGTGTGTGTGTGTGTGTGTGTGTGTGCGTTTGTGTGTGTATGTGTGTGTGTGTGCATGTGTGTGTGTGTATGCGTGTGTGCGCATGTGTGTTTGTGTGTGCATGTGTGTTTGTGTGTGTGTGTGTGTGTGTGTGTGTGTGTGTGTGTGTGTGTGTGTGTGTGTGTGTGTGTGTGTGTGTGTGTGTGTGTGTGTGTGTGTGTGTGTGTGTGTGTGTGTGTGTGTGTGTGTGTGTGTGTGTGTGTGTGTGTCTGTGTGTGTGTGTGTGTGTGAGAGAGAGAGAGAGAGAGAGAGAGAGAGAGAGAGAGTGCTCTCCATTCATGTCACACAATCCATCACAGCAGCTCTTCTTGCGGGTGGATCACTGCAGGTTACAGTTGCGCTCCCTAAGCATTGTGGGATCTTGATGTATGTGCTGTCGACTAGCAGTTAATGAAACAGCAGCTACGGCAGCCGGCCTCCCTCCGCTGCTACTCAATGCTTCTGCTCCTGCCTCGTCCTGCTCGTCTCCACCTCTGTTTCCTCTGTATATTTTTCTATCATCCCTTTCTGTTTCCCCACAAACTGAAGTCTTCCAAAATCAGCACGCTTTGAAAAATGTCTCACATGAATGGGATTATTCTGCCAATTATTTAAAGCGAAGGTTCTACAAAAAACAGATTATTGATTTGTTTTGACCTCACACTTTGCTCCAGTGCGTCGCCCGGCATAAGAAGAGGTCAAAGGATGTTCTTGACATCTGCAACGTTCAAAGACTTTTCCATTTTCTCAGTGAGAAATGGACATCTCTATGACTCTGCTTCAAGAGTCAGTGATTGAATCCCATTTATCCAAATGTACTGTTGTTATAGCAACCACAGCCATGTTAAAAAAGAAAAAAAAAGCTGTTCTGTTTTCAGAATAGGTTTTTTTGTATCTAGTTGTTGTGTGTTCGTCTTCAGGTCAATATAATGTTCGTTGTAGGAATCCTTCTTCTTCTTCTGGCTGAACATAGTTTTTCATCACTCCCCGGATGTTTGGTTTCATCAACCAAGATGCAGAATTAATTTAAAACTAATGAAATACCTACATGATGGTGTTGCTGGATGCATAAGAATATCAGTCCCTCCAGAAAATCTTAAATTTATTCTTTTTTTTTTCTCGACTTGCAATTTTTCAGAATTCATGCAATTTTACTCAAATAACTTACTTAAAACTCTGCAAATTACATTGACATTTTTGAGAAAATCTGCCGCAAAATTTAACATTTTTGATCGCAACAATCACAAAAAAAACTGTGAAATCCTGGAAGGACTTCTAAATATCTGTCATCAACATTTGTACAGAACTACGTTCCTTCACATATATAGTACTTATTCTTTAGTACTTTAGTTTTTTGTCTTGGCCTCGTTAACCCTCATACTTTTTAGCTGCTCTCTGAAGTTCCCCATATAAGTGAAGGAGTAGTGCTGTTTTGTCCCTGGTGTAAAAGTTAGTGAATAAGTTCCCGTCTAATGAGCGTACAGTATTATCCCAGAATATAAAAAAATGAGATTTTAATCATAGGCAAAAATCAAAAGCATATAGCAAATATCCACCGACAAGCACACCATGGAGGCAAACAGCAGAATGCATCAGCCTAATTAGTCTCCACATACACAACCATTCTGTATGTTGGTGGTTATGTAGCTTATAATGGCCGCCAACTTGCAGTCACAGTTCACTTTCTGTGTTGTCGTCACTGTTTGCCTGGAAAGACTTCAGGAAGGTACATCTCCCACCCTCCGACACAAACCGCCCTCAAAACCACAAGCTGATGTTTTAAAATGCAGGTGTTTGTATGCTCTAAACAAAGACAATATAACATGATAATTTAAGTGTTAAAAGGTGCCAGTAGGGTGGATTTTGCTCCTGTTTGACATAAACAGAGTGACACTTTCTTCCAGTTTCCAGCCTTTGTCCTAATCTATGCTAACCAACTACTAGCTGAACAACAGTATGTCCTCAAAGCCCACAACAACAGTAGATTAACAGAGCAGCAGCAGCAGTCCTACCTCCGTGTGCTTCACCCACAACACAAACACTGTGGTTACATGCACAAAACGTAAGTAAATATACTCACACGCAAGTGCGACCAGCAGTGACGTCACCCATTGGTTAAGAAAGCGGCCGCTATGAGGCCCCGAGTTCGGAATTAGTCCGTCACCATCTTTGCAACACCGAAATTAAAGACATTTTATTGACCGAGAACTTTATGTGACTAGTTTTTGGAGCCGACCTCTAGTGGCACTCGGTGGTATTGCAGCTTAAGGCACTTTAGCATCGGAACCATTTTTCAGGGCCGGAAGCTACGAACACTTTTATAGTCAATAGAAGTATGCTTATAATACATGTTTAGAATGAGTAAACAGCAATCCAGTACAAACAGCGATTTCCAAACATTTATTTTATACTGACAACAGATGACTAAAAACAGCAGCTAACACGCCTCCTGTGTAAGCATGCTGTAATATTTAACAGACATATGAGAGTGCTATTAATATATTTATCGAACTTTTAGCCAGATTTTAGAGTGCATTAGTGATACATGACAATAGGAACTCCTGTCTGGTGTTATGTACTAATATATATCTAGAACTACAATAAGATAACTGTACATGTATTACATTATATTACCTATAATTATAATACACAGCTATAGATGTGTAGTGTTATAATTGTTGTTTTCATTGGGTCAGACTTTTTAATTGTGTCACTTCAACAAAAGTGAACACACGTGTTCTCCAGTGAAGAATAACTGCAGGTTATCAAAACCTGTGAACACCACAGCTTTCTCAGGTTCTGGCCTTTGACCTGCGTTGTGTCTGATGCAACATGTTTCCATATGGTAAAGACTTGCCTGAACAGGTAAGGAACAGATTGTGTTACTTAATGATGATAGGAGAGGGTACAAGAGCATCAGTATCTACTGAATAGGAGCTGAAACAGCTGCAGCAGTGGTCAAGAGGTTTGGAAAAAGACAAACCACCAACAATGGAACAACAAAAAGACATGATTTGTCATCATTTACCATCTGATATTGACCAGAAGTGTGCTACGTATTCTTATATACTGCACAGTCCCCTATAAATCCATGCCATTATTAAAGATGACTGATGACTGAGTCAACACATAAACAGTATAAGCATAAACTGAACATTCGATAGCGTATTGTGTTGTGGTTTTGACCTTCCACTCCTTCTATGCTAACTACAAGTATGATGATTACAATTTCACAGTCAACAGTTCAGCAGTAAATACAATACCGAACACATTCATAGTGGTGCCCTTTCCTCCATCACTGAATTCCTCCGTGACTAAGTTGTGTGAGGTCTGAGTTAATCACACAGGCAAAACATTTCAGTAATTACCATACTGGAATTTGTGATGAAACCAGGGTGAGAAATTGACCCAAATAATGACAACCTGCTAACTAAACGCAGACCAGTTCACCCCTGCTGGCTCCTGCCCTCCACTTCAAAGGCAGAATTTGACTGCTGTTTTCACTGGTCCTGATGTCACTGTGCTGCCCTGCTCCTCCTCTCGAACCCTTTAGAAACATTTGAATGCTTCTAATTTTGGTGATTTAAAAGAAAAAGAAAAAAAAGTATTTCATTAAGCTTTTCAGCAAGTTGTTTTAAGTTACCATGCTGCCACTCGGTGATGTCATTAGAAAGCACAACATTGAATTTCACAGTTGCGCTGATGACATACATACATTTCAGTGTCACATTAGGATTTTAGCTCAGTGGAAAGCCTAATACGATCTCTGCATGACATAAAGGATGTGATGTCAAACAACTTCCTACAACTGAACTCTGACTAAACTGAGCATATTTGGAGCAAAAGCCCAGAGGGAAATACTCTCCGACCCCCTCCGTTCTCCAGCTCTTCACACCGAGGGCCATGTCAACAACGTTGGATTATCTTGGACTGTGACTTTAACTTTGAGACTCACATTAGAAACAGAACAAAACTGTCCTTTTATCGTCTTAGAAATATCCCTAAAATCGAGCTGTTGCTCTTTCTGTGGAAGAGCTGCCTGATGATCGGACAGACTTCACTTCGGTGGACATTTTCAAAAGAAAAGACATCTTTTCAGCTTCTGAAAGTTTCTTTTATTTTGCTCTGTGAGGCACTTTGGCATGCATTGTTATGTGAAAAGTGCTATAGAAATAAATCTGAGTTAAGTTGAGTTTATAGTCATGTACAGCAGGTCAGCAACAAAGTACTGCTTACTGTGTCAGTGTTAAAAAGAGCTCCACAAGAAACCATAAGTCAAAGCTACCAGGTAATGAAAGACACCAACTTTATCTTTGGATCTAGTATATCTACAGCAACTATCCCACACTTCAGGCTGAAGTCAATGTGGATGTATTTCAACATGCAATGCCACTGATGGCCACTAGGTACTGGCTCCACAGCCCTTCACTCCAACTGACTCCAATTCATAAAGCATCCACTTCTCTCCAGAAATACTAAGTCTCTTTTTTTTATGACCCTCAGGTAAAGCTGCCAGTGGTCAAATTATTGCTCCATTAAACTGATCTGAAGGCTTCTTGGCACATTCAAGTTTGACTGTGTAATAATACAATATTTTAGTAAGTTTGATGTTTGTAATTGATTACAATACCTGTTCTGTTAGCACAGTTACAGTCATTGACTTCAGCCCTTGTGTGGACAGGTTTGTGTTTCAGGTAGAAAACTAAGAAGTAACTTGGATTCCCCGCTATGATATCGCTTCAGTCTGAGGTAGCAGACATTTTTTCAAAAGCTTGAAATGCAACTTCCTACTTGAAAGGTCCAAACAGAAAAGATGGTTCCAACCTTAAGCTCCAGCTCTGATCTTTAAACCATCGCCATTGCAATACAACGGTGTTGTCACACCTCTCCACCTTTAGATACAGTGTACGGATTTAATGGCACCGTGTAAAATCTTGTTTGTTCGAAGCATCCGAGGGCCTCAAAGAGGGATGGAAAATCAGGTTAGGTTTGCTTATCCTCTTTTCCCATTAATTAATATGAACCTGAATAAAGGCATGGTTGATGGCTAGGAGGATGGGGCTTGTCAACTAATGAGTTGCCAGGGGATACACCATCTACATCACAGAGGCTCCACCTCCACATCCCTCCCCGTCCCTCTTCCCCGTCTGCCCCCTGAGACGAACCGATAACCACAGATACAGACAGAGACGGATGGAGAGTGGCAGTGAAAAAAATGAACATGTGGGGCTCGAAGTTAGCGAGGGAGCTCAGCACTGCAAACAAAATCTCGATGGCTGGATTAAAGAAAGAATGGAAAGACCTTCACAACACACATCTATCTGATATCTAAGCTTGTTTTAAGAAAGATTCAAGGAATGATCCAAGCACTTATTTCACCTCCACAGCAGATTCACCTTACATCAGTCTTCTTGTTGGCACTTCTGTAAAACATCCAAATCAAACTTTAACAGCAGAATGAGACTCACAAGGCAGTGAGTGAACACCTGAAAAATCCAGACTCCTCATCTTTGTAACACAAATCAGGCAGACGCTGCTCGCTCATAACCCAGATTAGATCGCCCTGCCTAACTTTAGAATTTCTGCTCGGTAAGTTGTCATTTGACGTTTAATTAGAAGGTTGCAACACCTGATTATTTACTGTAATGATTATCAATAGAGCGGATCTGTTGGGTGATTGGTTGGATTTCTGTGAACTTTTGGTCAGTTTTTAAAAATCCTTTGGGAGGATCTGGGTAACACCTACAAATTAGTAGTTTAAAAGTAGACATTTTATAGAGTAACACTGTTCAAGCCAATAAGTTCTAAGGCTTTGAATGTTTAAATTGTTTAGTTTGGTCCAATCATACTGTAATCAACAAAGTAAACACAAAAATAACTTCATCATCAGCGAGCCAGTTTTTAGAACCATGAAACTGGATGTAGTGTAACCACCCAGGTCGTGCAAAAGGCGTGGCCATTTCACGTTTTGCTGTAGTGGACCAGCGAGTCTATTTCACGCTTTACCATGATACTAGGTTGGGTGGTGGGAGGCAGATCATCATACTCCTCATTGCCTGGAGCTGTCAGGTAGCAATATGATTACTCTGCTCCTACTTCGACCAACACGTATTGGTAGTAACACTAAAAGGATGCAATCTTTTTTGATTTGTCACCTGAACAAATCACCAAAATAACTCATTACAATTTACTAAAAACATATGAATATAACTTTTGACCATCACAAACAGCAATCGACTTCAAGCTCATCTGTCTGCCACCTTTATCACATTTGGTCTGGTAAAGGTAACTTAACGACTTTTTTAAGTAAAACAATGGGTCTAATTTAATCACAAGGGTGCAACAACTAGTGCAAAGTGTTACATCTTGGAGGCACAGACCGTAAGCGCGTCTAACCTAATATTTTGGTTCATTTCGCTCAGCAGCACAGTGTGCAATATAGCTAGTTGACATGAAATCTAAATCAGAGGGTGTGGTGATTAATAAGCACACTTTTAGCCAGTCACGCCATCAATCTAACTGCTGACATGATCACAGTGATGAAGCTTTTGTGTATTGAAGCTATTTATAAGAGTCAAGTTGCATGCATGTCAATCAAACCAGGCACACCCCCAAATACCTCTCTTTGATGCCTAATTAATAAAGAAATCACTTTCAGAAGGAGCAATGAGAGCATTAGTCAGAGGGAGTGAATTTAGCTAATGACTTCATACATTCAGCTTCACTTTATTCCAACTCGTGACTCTGGAAAAACGAACTGTTAAAAATGTCAGTTACTTCACTACACTAGCCTCTTGTGGAAGTGAAGAAGAACAAAATGACCTCTTAGGGCATTCATTCTATCTTTCTGCCTTTGAGAGGATATTCAGACCTGTTAAGATTACAAATCCAAGAACTCTGTCCCTCTGTCTCTCGCTGCTTCTTATTCTGGTGGCGGTGTGTTGGGGGGAGGGTGTGAGGGATTATTGTGCTCAGTACATTCATCAAGCTACTCAGGGGGAAAGCAAAAGAGTGACAGACAAATATATTACAGTGTCATAGACATCACAGATGCCATGCATAACAAGGCAGGACACATATTTAAGACAAAGCCGTGCTGGTGCTGCTCCGGAGAACAGCCTGGCTGAGAATCTCTCTTTGGTGCCCAGGAGCTTTTTAAATTAGTCTGTATAGGTACGACGGCCTGCTTGATATTTATGTATGATCAGGACTTTGTTTCTTATTTACTTTTTTTCCTACATACACATTATACAAATAAACGTAATCATATTATTATTATTCATAATAATAACACAAGTTTTAAAGTTGTTGGTAGAATTTGGTAACAGATAAAGGAAAAATTGAAAAATGGTTAGGAGTGTTTTTTTGTTTCTTTATTTAGACTTTCAAAGGGTGCTACATAGTGAGAAGTAGGGCAAATGCTTTGGGTTTTCTCTAAGGTGATTTGGCTAAAAACAATTGAAAGCAAAGATCGCAGTTAAAAAGCTGTTCAAAAAACTTACAACATATTTACCAGCAGTTGTTATTATTATTGTCCATTATTTAAACCGCTTTACCCTAAACAGGGTCACTATACAGGAGCCTATACCAGTTAACTTTGAATGACTTTGGCCAGTCAATCACAGGTCCAACATAGGAAGTAAGACAACCCTTCACACTCACATGCAACCTAACATTCATGTTGGACTTTGGAAGGCAGCTGGAGCACCAGCAGAAAACAGCACAGGCACAGGGAGACCCAGGAAAGCAGCAGGTTTGAACCCATAACCTACTTACTGTGATGTGACAGTATTATTGTGTTATTGGATTTTATTGGTGAGGTTGTCCACGTTTATATCGCCTGCTTGACGCAGGCACCAGGCGAAGTATCTAAGATGCACTTTTAGGAGTCAATTTCCAAAACAGTGACTTCTCCACAGCAAACCTACATCGATAAGACCCGCCGTCACATGATTACATTGTCCTGTATAAGTGCAGTTAAATTCTCTTTACAAAGCGGGTCTCTTTTCTTAAGTCGTTATGAATTCTAAATAAAATTTTGCCTTGACCTCAAGATCTTTTCCATCAAAGTCAAGAGGGGACATAATACATCATTTTTGACTATTTGTCTGCAGCCTATGTGAAAGAAGATAACTGGGCTGCTACATTTGTCATTTTGCTCTGCCTCATTTGAATGGACCAAGGTACTAAAATACCAAACAGATTGGCAAAGCTAGTTTCAATTTCAGCGCACTGCATTTGCTGGTCATTGCATTGCCACAAACGTAGGGCTCCTTTCTGTCCACTCATACAGTGGAAAATGTTCCCAGTGTAGAGCTGCTGTCTTTACATAGAGCAGCGCCACACCAGTGGGCTGATGAGGACAAAATACATTTTTATCAATCTCTATCTCTAATGTAACCAATTTGTGGTTGTGCTTATGAAGACCAAACCTCTATCATAGCATTGCGACATACCTAATAAAAGGGTTACGTATTTATAGCAGCATCTGTAGCATATTTCGTGCTGCCAAAGCATGGATGTTAAGAAAGGGGAGGGACAAATTGCCTTCAGTATGTGGTCATTTAGGTTGGGGGAGTTTTGGGTATTTAGCTAGCCGCTTACAGCTGTTGTCTGCCGAGCTGATACAATGGCTGGTTGGGTTGAATACAGATGCTGCAAAATCACTCCAGCGGTCAAATTTATGCAAATAACGCAAATGGATTTGGACATTCTGTTTGGACACATCTTAAGGGAATCTGTGATGTCCAAACTGGATGTGCTGCCAGTCCTCTAGGTCGCCAAGTCCAAACCATTATTGTCTTCAGTGTTATGCTGAATACTTCCTCCAGCAGCGAAACTGTGCCAGTAAAATGAAGCTCTTCCTGTTTCTTTCTCCTCTTCCATCTCTCTATGTGCCCTCCCTTTCATCTTCCTCCTCAAGTTTCTAAGCTCTTAATCAGCCTTTTCTCATCCTTTGATTTGTGTCCACATCGTCACTGGTCGGTTGGTTGAGTGGGTGTGTAAGAGTGTGCTGGTGTATGTAGATTTGTATGGCAGTTAAAAAAAGGAACTCAATTAATTTAAGCCGTTTTAATTAGCCCCGGCCTTGGTTTTAATGTTGTTTCCCCTCTCTCCTCTCACACTTTCAAACAGCACTCATGTTTTAGCTTTGTTCTAATGAGCCTTTCCTTCTCTTTCTCTCTGTCTCTTTCTTTCTGTTGCTTCTGTTTTCTGCAGCTGTCAACATCTCACCACATCTCTCCTATTGTCCTGCTGAAAAACAAATGATGTTCTCACTAAGCACCAACCTGATTTGATGCTGTTTATTCTGTAGGATTGTGTTATAGCCAGCAGTGTCAACAGCAAAGCCCCTTACACCTTTTTTAATGAACGTCTCTGCAGCAGAGGAAACTTGTGGTCATCCTTTCCAGTTTGATGGTTTATGTGATTGGCATTGAAGAAATTTTCAAAGGTCTTAGAATTTTCCTGAGTAACTGACCTTTATTCTTTAAAGTAACGTTGGGCTGTTGTTTCTCTTGGTAGTGGGGATTGGTCTGTGTCAAGTGGCAACCCTGAGTGGCATTGCCAATTGCTTTATGAGCTGCCATTTTGAAGGCTCGAGTCTAACGTTTTGGCCATCCCCATATTCGTTTTTGGAGCTAAAAATGGACATATTTGGGAGAGCTGGGGAAAAGCGAGGGGTGGATCTGACTCAAAACCAGAGCCATACCTGAGGACACTACACCCACACACCTGTACTATGGGATTGCAATGCCTTGCAAAGAAAAATCAATTGACTGAGGGAAGTTGACACTTTTTGAATAGGAGTCTATTGGAGCCAGAGGTTTTTTTGGAAACAGCCCCTTGCAGCACTCAGCTGTATTGCACTTTAAGGCACTTCCACATTGGCTTCACTTTTCAGACCTGGTGACTATGACCATTTTGTCAATGTCCAGTTTATGGTCTGTCTTAGCTTTAGGTAGTAAAGATAGTGGCTTGGCTGTGGGAATGGCATCAAAGAGGATTTAATCAACGTAGGCGTTTTGTGTTGCCGTTCTTTTTTATCTGCTGAAGTGTGGTTGAATGCAGACACAGGATTAGTGGTGTCTCTAAAAAAAAAAATGACGTTGAGAACTGAAGAAGGCACTGAGTTCTATTTCTATTTCAGTGTGTGGTCGTGTGATTAAAACGTTTGTGTCCAAACTTGTGTGTTCTGAGGAATTCCACTGGGGAAAGAGGATTTTGTTTTACTGACACCCAACGGCTCCCTGGTAAAGGTATATGGAAGATCAGCTCCAGGACCAGCTAGCCCAGCCAGTGGTGGCCTTGGGGTAGATTGTGGCCATACGACCTGAGCATCTGGATGTGAATTGGCAGTTCCTGGGGGTGCTCAAAGCTCAAGCAGAAAGGCCCATTTGGAGCAGCTTCTCTCCCAATTGGTGGTAACGTCACCACCCGCTCCATCTCCCTCAATATCAGACATCTCCCTCCACTAATGACTGCAGCAGATGATCTGTAGTCATTCCAGGAGATGAGTGAGACAGATGTTTGAGGCTGGCTGGTGACAAAGTAACCAGGGTGGCTGCTGTCCATGCTGTCAGAGGAGGCATAGACAACTGCAGCCACCATCCTCCAGAGGAAACTTCCCAGATGTGAAGAAGACCATCCTGAACAGGTCAGGCCTCTTCCCAAAGGACCATTGAAACTGGTTCTGTAACACCACCTACATGCCGACCCTTCGTCTACACTCAGCAAGTGAAGGAGGCAGTGACCAGGTGATGGCAGCCTGGAATAACTGCCAGTGAGGGGAGGATGCTGAAACAAGTGGTGTTGGCACAGTTTATGGAGGGATGTCCTGAAGGAACCTCAGCATGTGTCACTGATCCATGGATGACTGTGACAGAAGACCATTTCCAAGTCCATTGGGTGAGAACTGCTCATTTATTTTATTACACTGAATTTTACCAAGTGCTACTGGCAGATTCCTTCTCTCCTAAGAAAAAAAAACAGCCTTCTCCAATCTGTATGACTTGTATCAACTTATCACGGTTCATTTTGGAGTGTTCAGTACCTCAGCAACCTTCCAATGCCTCAGGGACTCGTCATCGACAGCTTCACCTGCAACAAAGAAGTGTGCGGTGGATGAAGAGAGGTACAGTGTCGGAGGTACCACCTGGTCAGAAGGCAGGTAGATAAGACTTCAGCTCAAGCAGCCTGCCAGAGACCCAAGTCAAAACAGGAGGTGAGTCGGCTTCTGGGGCCGGCGAGTTATTACCGACAAAGCATTCCCAACTTCGCTGGCCTGTCCAGCCCCGTATCTGACCTGACCTGAAAAAGTACCTCTTCCTAGTGGCCACTTCGCCCCGCAGGTACACTCAGCGACTGAAGGACACACCGACCAGGTGATGGCAGCCAGGAACATCTGCTAGTGAGGGGAGGATGCTGAACAAAGTAGTCTTGGAGCAGTTTATAGACTTGCTTCTGGATGTGGCTAACTTTTAACACTGATAAAGGCAGTGAAGGTTGAAAAAAAAGTCCAGAAAAAGTCGTACTTTGAGTAAGGATTATGTTATTAAATTCAGAGACATGCTATAGAGGCCATTTATATACCACCCGATCCCTAGCTGGAGAGTAATTGCAGAAATTTCTTAAAGTGAATTTGAAGAGATAAAATAAGTGACCAACAATGTCAAAATTTAAAATAAAATAACATGCAGTCATTTTGTAAGTTCGGAATCTAAGTTGGATAGATATGTAGATATAGAATGCTTTGAATCAAAAATAAATATGGAATGTGAAATATGGAGGAAGTCCTTTTTATCTTTGAGCAACATAGAGTAGATGGCAAGCCTCTCACCACCTTTCCCCCACCTCTTCACTTGCAGCCCAGTTTCTCAACAAACTCCCGAACTGTCAAACTCAAAGCAAAGACAAAACAGAAAAAAAGAAGAGATAAATAATTGATGATGGGATGCAGCTGGGATCAAGTTAATCTCTGGGTGGGGGATTAGTGTTTTTATTGGTGGGAGATGATGCTGGGAAAGTTATTTCATCCCTGTGACCTCACGCTGAAAATGAACACATCTTGTGTATTTCTTCCTCTTTTTTTTTGACAACAGATTTAGTGGTTCTGCCTCAGAACGTAATGTATCAGAGAGCTGTTTCCAAACAGAGAGGATTTTCTGTATTGATCCAAAATGTGACTAAACTCTAATTTCAGTGGAAATTGGTTGGCGTTTGCCCTCGAAAGAAAGATAAATAATTTAATTTGCTTTCTGCTACATATTTTAAGGAGTAAAACTGTACAAACAATTTTAACTGAGGTTTCTTCAAGCCAGACTCCACATTCTATATAATGGTTTTAATAGTACAAACAACAAAACTGCATTACAGATAAGATAAATTCCCTTAAGTAACAATGCATAAGGGGCCTGGCGAGCTACATTATGCCACAAATGTAGTGTGTATGTGTGTAATATATATATATATATATATACACATATATATTTATATTTATATATACTAATATACATATGATAGCTAACATATATATGTGTGTGTGTGTGTGTGTGTGTGTGTGTGTGTGTGTGTGTGTGTGTGTGTGTGTGTGTGTGTGTGTGTGTGTGTGTGTGTGTGTGTGTGTGTGTGTGTTTGTGGGTTCGACAGCCAGTGCCATTCTGTCATCAGAGCGATGCCAACTGATGGCATGTCACTTTTAGCAGCTTGTTATCACTGGGTTGAGACATCATTAGTGATAGGGCACACATAGTATACAAACACACACACACACACACACACACACACACACACACACACACACACACACACACACACACACACACACACACACACACACACACACACACACACACACACGCATATACACAGAAAAACGGTGGAGCTGCAGTCTAATGGAGTGGGGTTGGACCTTCATCCCAGTGCTGGTAGCTGTACCCCCCACCCCCTCCCCATCCACCATAACAGCCAGGGTTCACCTTTGATCAGGACCCAAAATGGCAGCTCTGGCTCAGCTGACATGTCAGACAGCTGCCAATTAGATCAGCTCAGCCTCAGGCGACTGGATTCCAGCCTAGCTGTTTTCCATACAGGCGGTGGCTGAACAGAGGGTTTTCCTGCCCACTCTAATCACGTTCTCTGGTGTCGGAAGAGCAGATTTTCCAAAAACTTGTTGAAAATTAATATTTATCATTGCCAAGTGGGCTTGTACATGAACGAACCAGCATACACACTCGAGATGTGTCACTTTCCATCCCTCTAGTGCTCATAAATTATTTCACATGTATCAGTCTATTGGGCCAGATTTACTCACGGAGGACTGGGTCCATGTATTACAGAACACTCACTGCAGAAATGACCACTGTCAGCAACAGAGTCACAGCAATCTGAAGGTGTGCAATATAAAGATACAGTGTGTGAGTGTCTTTTGGGTGTTTGTCTCACAGTAAAGTACAAGTACCATTGAAGTTGTATGGTCATTTCTCAAGCGGTAAGATTGGATTCTGTTTTAAATATAGCTTAAACAGGGTCATAATGTTTTCGTTGAGTTTCTATCAAGGAAAAAAGTGAAAAAGTCTTAAGAGTCGCCTAACTTTACGGTACGGTACTTTCCGATATACAACAAAAACATTGTCCCATGTAAATACCAATAGTCATACACAGTTGTAAAATCTGGACTCTTCTGTTAGTAGAAAATGTTAAAATATTTAACTAAATACATTTGCACATGCGTTGTGAGACACAAATGACAATAACTGCTGTGCACTGCCTGCAAGTACTATACTTATTCATCTTTAGTTGTGTTGTCACTCCATCTTGCATTCAGTCTCTGTCCTATTTTAGTGACAAACTCTTAGTTTTAAGAAAACCCTGTTTCCAAAAAAGTTGGTAGGCCACTTGGTTTCATCACTTCTTTTAGCAACACTCAGTAAATGTTTGGAAACCGAGGCAACCAGTTGCTGGAGTTTTGAAAGTGAAATGCTGTCTCATTCTTGCCTGATATACGATATTTAGCTGCTCAACAGTTCAGGGTCTCCTTTGTCGTATTTTTCATTTCAAGTTTAGAAAAAGATCATGGTTTTGGTTAAAATAAGTAATCTTACGTAAGTCACTAAACGTGTTGCGTAAGTTAAAGAGGTTGCATAGTGCAAGTAACTTACTTGTGATGATTAAAACAGTTCCAAGGTATATTTTGTTACAAGCTTGGGGAGGAGGGGGAGGTGAGGGGTGTTAAGTTTGTTGTAATCTGCAACCTAATCACCACATGCCACTAAATTCTCCATATTGTTCCTGTAAAGTAGCATATTATCTGTGTTTGTCTGGAGACTGATGGATCTCAGTGCAGAGAAACATCTGCTGACCTTTTAAAAACCAGCCCTTTTCTACTAAAAAAGGCTAAAAACTTAGGAGCATTTTTCTCATTGGATTTGTGGACAGTGTGTCGTCACTTTACAACAGAAAAGGTAAGAATCTACATATTGACTGTGTTTACATTGTTTGTATAAACTAAGGAACTGTTTTTGTTGTGATGCTGGTATCTTAAAATGGTTCATACAGTTTGAACTTTGGACACATTCAGTCAGTTCAGGCAACATCAGTTGAGTGGACGTTCTCACAGGTACTTTGTAGAAGAGGTGGAAATAACAAATTTAGTTATTATCGTAATGTTGTAATTTGCCTTCAGTTGTCTTTAACGGACATCTAAACAAAGCCTGCATCTCATCAACCATCCTGTGTTTTGTCATAAATGGGCTCAAATACAAAGAGCATTTTTCTTCCTTTTAGCACCCTGAAGCAAAAAGCATTCACCATTTTGGTGAGCCACTGATGTGCTGACATGCTCAAAAAGAACAGGCTGAAGATGGACCATATGGATTACACAGATCTAGCCAGAAGGGCCTCTTTGGTGTCAGAAACTCTGAGGCCTCTTGGTTCATGATAGTGTGGTGTGGTGATATGTATAAACACAGAGCTAGTATGGCTGAAACGTTCTAAATATGGTGCTGTGCATGTTGTTTGTCTGTTGCCATCTGAGGGCAGTTGTTGCTCAGACGGTAGAGCAGGTTGCCCGTTAATCATCAGGTGGGCAGTTGGGGTCCCGTGTCCTCCGATCCACATGTGTCCTCAGGCAAGACACTGAACCCCACGTTGCTCCGGATGGCAGGCTAGCCCCTTGTATGGCAGCTCTGCAGCCATTGGTGTGTGAATGTGTGAACTCGAAGTAGTGTAAAGTGCTTTGAGACCGCTAAGGAGATAAGCGCTATATAAGTGCCATCTATGTTACTGATATTACAAAACTCCCAGCAGCTTAACTCTCAGCAGTGACTGCAAGTTATGGCACTGTAATTTAAATGGCATCGGCCGACTCTGAATTACATTCTCAGTCAGAAAAATGCTCTTTGTATTTGGGCCCATTTATGACAAAACACAGGATGGTTGATGAGATGCAGGCTTTGTTTAGATGTCCGTCAAAGACAACTGAAGGCAAATTACGACATTATGATAATAACTAAATGTGTTATTTCCACCTCTTCTACAAAGTACCTGTGAGAACGTCCACTCAACTGACTGCCTGCCTGAACTGACTGAATGTGCTTGTTTATAATGTAAATCATATATTCTGATGAAAATGAAACTTTTAAAACATCAATGCAGACAAAATCAAACACCTAAACACCCTCAGTTCATTCTGCAGCCATGCTAACGGATGTGAGACTGAACTCAGGGACAGAGATCCTCTCAGCTAACAATAGGACATTTTCAATGGAGTAACTAAAGCTTGAAATGTCACCATATTTTGTCACATACTAATTTGCACATACATGAAGGCATCTAATAACTGTTTCCATATATTCAAGAAAAGTTCCAAAGTTAACGGACTTCAACCAGGTTTATCATTAGCAAACATTAGTTAGTTGGCAATTTTGTGGACTGTAAAAAAAAAGAAAAAAGAAGAGGGTTAGACAATTTAGAACAACAACAACACGATCAGGATTAGTGATTGGTTATTTGGTGTATACATTCATAGCTTATTCACAAATGATGTCATTGATCTTCTGACTGAACATGCCACTGCTCACCTCCACTCAATAAACCCATTTAGAATACAGTCCAGAGAGCCAGATCATCATGAGTGCATATTCATTAAGACTCTTTTTAATAAATCAGAGTTACATTCTGCCCCAAAATGTCACTAGATATATTGCTAAGTACTTTTTTTCAGGAAGGAACAAAATCCAAATGTTGTTGAGTCAGCCACACGTCAACCTAATGGTGGCACTAGATGAAACCAACCACCGAAGTCAGTCAGTTTCATCGTCTGGAAACCTTGAATATGTGTTTTTTTGGAATAGTGACTTCTTAAATCGCCATATCAGGCCTTAGTCTTTTCTGTGCATTACTCTCTTGCGAATCAAAATAAAACTGCCTAAAACTAAAACAAAGAATTAGAAATCATAAACCTACACATGGCTTTGTACAGTTCACTTGGTGGCTGGAATTTAGAGGCGCTCCCTTCCTCTTTTCTCATGAGTCACAATCCAGACTTTGAATTTCACACTAAACTTGACCTTTTGGATGTGCTTGCAGCAAAATCTGCCATCAGGTTCAGTCAAGGCTACAGATGTAGCAGGACGTCAGTCATATGTTACTGATGAAGCATCATCATGGTTCCCTAGTCCCAGCCAAGAAACTCTCTCCAATCACTGAGAGTACCATGTTGAGACTCGTCAAATATGGATCGAGAATAGTTAAATTACTCAACGTGCAAAAAGTCAAGATATTGTAAAGGGGAAGGAGAGCAGACTGTGCCCAAAGGACAAAAAGACTCCTTGATAGAAGTGGATTCACAGAGGGAGATTATCTGCACCAAAGTAACGTGTTAGCTTGACCTTTCGGAGACATTTGTAGCTGAGGAGCCTAAAGCTACAGTGGTGAAGTCAGCCATAGACAGGAATGCTATTAAGCCTGTTAAAATCCTTGTCACAGAATTAAGGTCTTTCCCCAGCCCCCGTCCTCCTCGTGTCTCTGTTTGGCTGGGTTTCAACACCATGCTTGAAGCTGTGCTGAAAAGGAACAAGCAGCCAAAATGCTGATGAGATTTCTTGAAGATTGATGTTTTTCAGAGTTCTCTTGACTTGGCCTTTAATAATCAAAGAGCCATCTTGTTTTATGAAAACAGACCGCAGCAGGAGCAGTTTGTTCAATGCATGTTCATATTCAAGTGGCAGCCTCATGGTCAGGATCAGTCACTGAACACTTCAAGTGTAGTTTAACATTCAACTATGAATTCCATAAGCTAGAAAGCTGAAGCTTGAATTTAATGCTGCGGTTCATCAGGATTCCAAACATATGGATTGAAATACCTGGAAGGAAAAAGGATTTTCACTAAGGACTGCATGCATAATCTCAGCACTGCCTTGAACCGTAGGCATATGATTATGTATACAGTGGGTTTTCAGTGGGTTCTAGCAAAGAGGCAGCTTTGATTCAGACCACAAAAGTCCACAAAAAGCAAACAAATATGTGAACACAATTTTTTCTCCCCTTCAGCCTTCTGTACAGACTAATCGCTGGCTTGGCGTAGTGTGAATGGGAAAAACTGTTTTGTTCGCCTGTGTTTCCCCCAAACATGCCTGGAGGAGAATTACTCGTTTTGGCATTTTAGTGTGAACAAAGATCTGTGCAAACAGGCTGAAACACCTGCTGTGGACGCATGTCGCTGGTGCACAAAGGCAGCATTTTTTTTTTAAATGTAGCCAGCTTTATAAAGATGAGGTTTCAAGCTGGGTTTCGGGTGGATTATACCAGTGGTTTTGGTGAACCACACTACGTTTCTTACAAACATTGTAGCTATTAGGAATGGACAACTTTGTCAGTTTTGCTGTGAACTTGCAAGTCAGCTCTGAAATCAGAAGGCAGTCTCAGAGAGAGTTCTTCCACTTCATCGCGGTCTTGCTTTAATGGCTTCTCCACACAGGAGTCCTTTCAAATGGGCTTTTCAGTCTCATGCATCTGGCAGAACAAACATACTTTTACTTTTATAAATTTTAACCAACAGCACTGTTTAGACTGCTATCAAGGTTTATGAGTTAGAATGACAACATGTTTAATGAACTTTAATAGTCGTTCATTGGGTGCATCCAACCGTTGCGTATCCTACCTTACCTTCGTAAGGTCTGCCCATAGATACATATCTGGGCTTTGAAGAGACAGTGAGTGGTGAGGCATCTATGCTTGGAGGTTCACTCACTTGATATGCGAACTCTGCGACTACTGATGTGCTCCTTCCTACCCGGAGATCAATACATGACTGGGAGCAGAAGGCAAACATTACCTCAGGCAAGAGCATAATCAATAGCCATGTGGGTTCTTGCTAATTAAACTGCCACATTAATATATCTCTCACTGAAAGCTACCTCTGTACAAGCGGGCTGGAGAAGAAGTTGGATGGGGGAGATGATGAGATTAGATGGGAAAGGGAAGAGAGGGGAAATAGCTGAGGAGAAAGACATAGTTTATGAATGAACTGGTTCATCAATGACTCGGGTAATAAAACAGGTTGAACAGCATCATACTTTGGAAGGCAACGAGGTTTGTAATAAGACATGTTTTATGTCAGTAAAACCTGAGGTGAACACAACAAAGATGTATGTTGTTTGGTATAAATAAGTATTAAAGGTTGTTCGGCTAGATGTTAATACTGTATACTCCCGAAGCACTTTATTACAACCCTGTTTCCCAAAAAGTTGGGATGCTGTGTAAAATGTCAACGACAACAAAATGTAATGATCTGCAAATCATGAAATGACATGTTGAATAACAAACAAACAAAAGTTTGGAAAAGTCATTGATGTCCATTTCTTCTGATCCTCCTTGAGATGGTTCTACTCCTTCATTGGAGTCCAGCTATGTTTAATTAAACTGATTGGACTTGATTAGGAAAGGCACACACCTGTCTATATAAGACCTTACAGCTCACAGTGCATGTCAGAGCAAATGAGAATCATGAGGTTGAAGGAACTGTCCAAGGAGCTCAGAGACAGAATTGTGGCAAGGCACAGATCTGGCCAAGGTTACCAAATAATTTCTGCAGCACTCAAGGTTCCTAAGAGCACAGTGGCCTCCATAATCCTTAAATGGAAGAAGTTTGGGACGACCAGAACTCTTCCTGGACCTGGCCGTCCAGCCAAACTGAGCAATCGTGGGAGAAGAGCCTTGGTGAGAGAGGTAAAGAAGAACCCAAAGATCACTGTGGCTGAGCTCCAGAGATGCAGTAGGGAGATGGGAGAAAGTTCCACAAAGTCAACTGTCACTGCAGCCCTCCACCAGTCGGGGCTTTATGGCAGAGTGGCCCGACGGAAGCCTCTCCTCAGTGCAAGACATATGAAAGCCCGCATAGAGTTTGACAAAAAACACATGAAGGACTCCCAGACTATGAGAAATAAGATTCTCTGATCTGATGAGACCAAGATTGAACTTTTTGGCGTTAATTCTAAGCGGTATGTGTGGAGAAAACCAGGCACTGCTCATCACCTGCCCAATACAATCCCAACAGTGAAACATGGTGGTGGCAGCATCATGCTATGGGGGTGTTTTTCAGCTGCAGGGACAGGACGACCGGTTGCAATTGAAGGAAAGATGAATGCGACCGAGTACAGAGATATCCTGGAAGAAAACCTCTTCCAGAGTGCTCTGGACCTCAGACTGGGCCGAAGGTTCACCTTCCAACAAGACAATGACCCGAAGCGCACAGCTAAAATAACAAAGGAGTGGCTTCGGAACAACTCTGTGACCATTCTTGACTGGCCCAGCCAGAGCCCTGACCTAAACCCAATGGAGCATCTCTGGAGAGACCTGAAAATGGCTGTCCACCAACGTTCACCATCCAACCTGACGGAACTGGAGAGGATCTGCAAGGAAGAATGGCAGAGGATCCCCAAATCCAGGTGTGGAAAGCTTGTTGCATCATTCCCAAGAAGACTCATGGCTGTACGAGCTCAAAAGGGTGCTTCTACTCAATACTGAGCAAAGGGTCTGAATACTTATGACCATGTGATATTTCAGTTTTTCTTTTTTAATAAATTTGCACAAATTTCTACATTTCTGTTTTTTTCTGTCAAGATGGGGTGCTGAGTGTACATTAATGAGAAATAAAATGAACTTTTTTGATTTCAGCAAATGGCTGCAATGAAACAAAGAGTGAAAAATGTAAAGGGGTCTGAATACTTTCCGTACCCACTGTATGTGAACACAGTTCATCGCTGCATCCACACATGCAGGTTAAAACTCTACCACGCAAAGACGAAACCATGTATAAACACAATCCAGAAATGCAGACGCCTAATTAATATTCATAGCTGATTATCCAATGATCAGCATTGAACTGCATCCTACACATACAGGTCAGTGCATGTTGTCATCAGGTCTATCCTCATTATGAGGTAAAAAAAAAAAACGTGATGTCAGTTACTTTACGCAGCGTGAATGTTGGTGTCAAATGGGTCGTTGATCTCCTGGATTTTCACTCGTCTCTCGAGTTTACTCAGAATGCCGTGAAAAACATCCGGTGAGCAGCCGTTCTGTGGCCAGAAACAACTTGATGGTGAGAGAGGTCAGAGGTTACAATGGCTGACAGAAAGACTTCTGGAACTCAGATAGCTTCTGAGGCGTGATAGATGTGCAAGCTAATGTATATTGGCTCAATCTGTGCTTTTTCCAGCCAAAGACTGAATATAAAAAGGTTCCAGCAGACCTGACAAAAAATAACTGGAGTAAAAAAAAACAACTGTCTCCGAAAAAAACAAACATTGAAAAACACATCGTAATGTAAACAATATCAAAATAAAATGAGATAAAATAAAGTTTTTTCAATGCCACTACTTGTTTCAGTACCAATACAACTTTTTTCAATGCAAGTGATTTCTTTGTCAGTTTCAGGTTTTGTTTTTCAATGCCAAATCTTATTTTAAGTGCCAAACTATACTGTTACTGTTCTGGCTTCATACCATGTCCCCACGAAAGCTGGAAAAGAGACCTTCGGTAGTCGAAGGTGACAACAGCCAGCACTAAAATATTAAAGCTATTTGGTATTAATAAGAGAATTGAAGTAGACATTTAAAAGTAAGACAAAAGTTACTTTCTGGAGACACTAATTACTTTCTGTGTGCAGTAATTAATAAAGTCAACTGAAAGAAGGAACTCATGTCAGAAACCAAATACTAATTTTCACTAATTTGCAGAACATGTATGTATGAATAAAAAAATGTGCCAACAAACTAAGTTGGCTTTGCCTGAACATTGGCAAATACAAAATATGAGTGAGGTACAGATTTCTACATTTCATATTCTCAGAGGGACATACAATTCTGCATCTTGTTCAAGTACAACAGATTTGAGTTACTTTGACTCCACAGAAATGTGACATACTCAAGTCCACGGTTTGATCATAATGTCAACAAAGACAATTAGGTACAAAAATAATATCTATTAAACCCAAATACCACTTTGAGATGAAATTATTGGTTTTATTTTTGAACAATTATAAGAAACAAAAAGTGTATGGGGATAAAAGTTAAATGAACTTTGTTAAGAAAAAATGCTTTAATATTATTCTATGTTACATGAAATTAAAGGATAATTCCAGGTATTTTTCTTGCTTTCACCTTGACTAAAAATCAAATACATGTTGTTACTGCTAACTATTTTGTTAACCCCTGCTTTGCTGTTGAGCTTTTTTAAAGGTGTTGATCCACTTATGTGCAGGTTCGTGTCATGAATCCTTAGATGTGCAGTTCAAAGTGAAGCTTAGTGCTGCTTTAATGTTTGTCACAATTCTATTGTAACTCTAACTTGTAACTTATAGACTGCTATGTAAACTTAAACTGCATTACCATGCATTGCTAGACAAGCAGAAAAAGGAAATATGTGGATTTGATGTTCATATAATTCAAGCTGGGGTGAGTCTGCTGGATGAAGGGAAATCCTGAATGATGTGAGCAAATGAAAGCGAGAGAAAGTTGAAAGCAACAAGAAGAAAGAGAGAAAGAGAGAACACGGATTAAAGACTTTGGAAGTAACAGCCGTGCTAACAAGGAGAGAATAAGAGCTACACGGAAGGGAAATAAGGGAGAAATGGGGAGCAGGGCAGGAAGAAAGAAAAGAACAGGAGGAGACGGAGGGGAAGGAGAGCAGGAGTGTAGTAGGTGGATTAGTGTAGAGCAGGTGGGGTGGCGGAGGAGGCATTAATATGTAATTTATTGGTGATGGATAGAATATGCGGACGGAGCAGAGTGGAGGCGAGGCGAAGCCGGCGTGCCGTGGAAGTCCCTTACGCTAGCAGTATGCGCCTTTCCATTTACGCACTTCATACATACTAATACAGTCACACACACACACACACACACACACACACACACACACACACACACACACACACACACACACACACACACACACACACACACACACACACACGCACACACACACACACACCATCCCTCCCAGCCATCCTTTTCTTCCTCGGCTTACCTCTTCCCTCCAGCGCAACACTCACAGGAGCTGATCTGAATCTTGGCCCAAAAACTACATTTGTCTTTCCCAGTGTGCTGTGCTCAGTGTAAGATGAGAAGACTGATGTCGCTCGGTTGTCTGTGTGCTAACTATGCAGCTAGAGCAAGACAATTAGTCTTAACAGGCTGGAAGCAGAGTGGAAATGACCAACACCTCTAAAGCTTCCTGTTTAAAATGTATCTTGTTTATTTTGTACACAATCAGAAATTCTCATCTTATTCTCACAAAGAAATGTCAAAATGTTCCTTCAAAACTCATCTGCTGAAAAAAAAAAAAAAAAAAAACTAGACCACTGTGGAGAAAGATCAATGAGCAGACTGGTTTCTGTCAATCAGCTAAAATTGAAGTAACACTGAAATGTCGGCAGTTGTATTCAACAATCAGTGCAGGAACTGCAGACTCAGCCACTAATGAAGAAAACTACTATATAGACCAATAATTACAGACAATAAATGCATTGAGCAGCTATTGCTGAAAACATGGTAAACAAAAATGGTACCAGGATTGGCATTTACTGAATATGAAGTCCCAGCATATCAGAGTGCTGTAAACGAACAGCTGCAGTGAAAATGGGTCAGAATTTAACAGAGTAAAAGGGAGCCTGACTTGTAACTATAAAGCATGTTTAACTCCAGTTTGGATTAATTTACAGACGATGGCGGCTTATCTTTCACTGCCAGACTGTATTGTCATCCAAAGTGGCAGAAAAGCACAGAAACTGTAATAATGATCATGTATGATTAAACACTGGGAACAGAAGACAAAAAGAGCAAACAAAGGAAGAAAGGAGGGAGGGAGGCAGCGGGCGGGGGGAGGGGGGGCTGCTAATTGATTAGCAACAGCGAGAAAGTCAGAAGCTTCATTTGCCAAAGTGCTGCTGGAGGTGTAAACCCTCACCACCCCGTCCTCCTCCTCCACAAAGGGATGGAGGCAAGAAACAGGCAATTGATACACTCTGTTAGGCCTTATCAGGACGGCTGTGATCAGCTGCCCCTCCAGGCCTGTTCTGTGCAGTTTAACACCATTACAGAGACAGCTTGTGTGTGTGTGTGTGTGTGTGTGTGTGTGTGTGTGTGTGTGTGTGTGTGTGTGTGTGTGTGTGTGTGTGTGTGTGTGTGTGTGTGTGTGTGTGTGTGTGTGTGTGTGTGTGTGTGTGTGTGTGTGTGTGTGTGTGTGTGTGTGATTGTGTTAAAGTGCTATGAAGATGGAGAGTATATTTGAGGGTAGTAAGCAGCACCATGACGTGCACGGAGCAGAACCAATCAGAACCATCAGTGATGTCATCATCCATCAGTGATGTCATCGTTGGTTTGTGAACGTTATGAATCCTCCAGTTCAGATTCTGTCCGTCACCATCTTTACTAGTTCGGAGCGGTTTGGAGCAGGAAGTGACCATATTTGGACGAGCTGGGGGAGGAGCCGGCGGTGGATCTGACTGATCTGATTGGAAACCTGACGATACTACGTCCCGCCCACCGATAGCTGTAACCTGACTGCACCACAGGCCTGTCAATCAAACAGACACGCCCCCAAAAACAGGTCTTCTTGAATCTTATTTTCTAATTAATTACGAAATCATTTTCAGATCGTCGGCCAAAAAATGTATAAGAGGGAGCGACTTTAGCTAACAACACCGAGATAACTTGTGGAGCAATATTATTTACATTTTTGGAGACAACCTCTAGTGGCACTCGGTGGTATTGCAGCTTGAGGCACTTACTGATCGGCTCCTCCTGAACCCGCCGCCCGGTCAAAGTCCACTTTTATATACAGTCTATGAGCAGGACGAACGTTCCGAGTTTCTTTGCTTGGTCAACATCAGCACCTGAGTTACAAACATTTTTGTGACCACTGGTCCATCATAGAGCCGGCGGCGAACAAATCAAAGCTTTTGTATTTGTCATATCACAAACAAAATCAAGGCTGCATCCAGTTTTCTATGACCAGCAGAGGGTGTTCTGCCAGGGAGGGGAGGCGGAGCTAACGCAACAGGCCAACACTGATTATTGTCTGGAAACCCTCCCATTAACGTTTGGAGAGCCTCTCTGAAGGGCGGAGCAATCGGCGACCAGAGTCGGTGGCTAAGTGCCATAATATTAAAGACAAGCATTTTTTAATACAACACACATTACCATCATAATGTGGCGGCTGATTGGTTAAAGGCTGTTCCAGTAGTTTCTAAATTTCCGTGAGGTCTACACTGCAAAATAAAATAGTGTTGCTTCTTACTGGGAGGCTGTAAAACAACTGCAGAGGTTCAGGTACAAACAACACAATGAAACACGTATTTATTCTACTTTAGTAGTCGGTCAATACTATTTGAAAAACAGCACAAATGTTTTGCACGCACAATGAACTGAAACTGAAGGAGAATGCTGCAGTCTTTTTTGTTTCCTGCTGATGCCTGTGAGGTCAGTAAGAAGCAAAAGAGACGACAGAGATTTGATAAAGGATGTGTTGACTGTGAAGTTTAACCAATCCAAATATTTTTACCAACTTCAAATCAGATCCAAAATGGAACCCAAGTTCATGTAATGTCCTCTGAAGTGATGAAACCTGAGCTGGTTGTGTGTTTGTGCTCGCTGTGTGTAAAGTAAAGAAGGATGAAGCATTTAAAGCCTTTTTGTTTTACTCAGGAAAAATTACCCACCATTATTAATCAGCAATAGAACAGATACTGTGTGTGTGTGTGTGTGTGTGTGTGTGTGTGTGTGTGTGTGTGTGTGTGTGTGTGTGTGTGTGTGTGTGTGTGTGTGTGTGTGTGTGTGTGTGTGTGTGTGTGTGTGTGTGTGTGTGTGTGTGTTCGGTTTCCTTTACACCACACTGACAGCAGATGCATTATCATTCCCGCCCGCACACATTCCTCACAATAGCAACATTAATATGAACACCTTATGTAATGTTGGCTTTAAGCTTCATTTCCCTTCCAGATAAATGAAATGTGCAAGCTGCAGTTTTGTTTTCATGCGCTCTGAATGGCACATTTCACAACCGGAAGATGCACACAATGCTGCTGAGCTGCAAGACTGTCACTACGACATCAGAAAAGCAGGCAACCTTTGTGTGAACAATAAAGCTTCGGCTTGTGTGGATCAGTCTGTGCTGAAAAGAGATCATGTATCACAGTTACACTCAGTCACTTCATGCACCTTTGGTTGCATATCTGATAACAAATTACAAAGCATTAGATCCAGTTTGCACTTATCTGTTCAAGTGTCTCATACTGAAATACACGAGCACATGGATCAATCATTCATGCTGTGTGAGCTGCAGCGCTGAAGAATGAAGCCAACAAGGAAGGACCAAAAACTGCAGTTCCTCAAATGGCCTCTTGAGGCTGGCTCCAAAAGTGAGTCAATCTTTGTCGACCCCATGTTAAAATACTCAACTTTAACAACTGCATGGGGATGAATTGTTTAGTAGAACTTACCCATTTAATTTGTATTAATTTAATTTATATTAAGTATAGTTTTGTCAAATTGATAGCAGGGCTGCTTTGAGTGACATGTGAGTGCATTACACCAAATTAATCTCACCACATGTACAGTATGCCTGCTGCTCACACTCAGTCAGTCAGTCAGTCACACACACACACACACACACACACACACACACACACACACACACACACACACACACACACACACACACACACACACACACACACACACACACACACACACACACAGTCATTATTGTCACCAATTCAGTGTCTAAATGTGAAATATGGACACAATCTCCCCTTCAGTTCCTGAGTTATGCTGCTGAATAATGTCTGGAGAAGTGTTTTTGCAGATCATTATGATGTCACAGTGAAGCTGACCTTTGACGTTTTGGATATAAAATGTCATCACTTCATTATTTTGTCCTAGTAGACATATATAAGAAATGTAGTCATCAGTAGCCTGTAAATTCTTGAGTTATGGTTACTGACGTGTTTTATGAGGTCAAAGTGACCTTTGATCGCCGAACTAATCAGTTCATCTTTGAGTTCAGGAGAATGTTGGAGCCACATTTGTTAAATTCACAGTGTGTTCCTGAGATATTGCGTTCAAAAGAATGGGACAGACAGAAGAGCTTCTGGAAAACGTAAAGCCTTCGGTCACGGCTTTCACCACCAGAAGGATATCGAGTCCCAAATGATAAATTATTAAAACATATATATCTCAAACCATTAAAACTTCATCTCATGGAATACATTCTATATTTAAAAAAAAAAAAAACACTGATGTAACATGTTTTATTTCAGTCAAAGGGGAGTGATTCTTGAGTAGGTAGATGTCACAGACTTTACATTCAGTATTGACACTGCTGAATTATTTTTTTGCTGTCAGTCCTGAGGGGATAAAAAAAAGATGCTGACATGCGTTTTTCAATGACAATGGAAATATTCTGCTAACAAAAGAGAGCATTGTATTGAGCCCTTAAAACAGTCTTAGTCTCGCCGTCAGTCTGAGACACGCACGCACGCGCACGCGCACGCGCACACACACACACACACACACACACACACACACACAGGTAATGCCGTGTCTCCAAGTTCCAGTTTCTACAGTTTAGAGGCGAGTCGTGGGATTATCGTTACCGTTGGTTTTTATTGCCACATACTGAACACAGAGAAAACTCCCGTTCATCCCTGCAGTCCTTCCAGCTGCTGATTCTCTTGTGAATTCTCTCGGTGACGGCTTCGATTCAACATTACAACATCACAGAAAAGGACAAGGTTGCTGCGACGTCACAAATATAAATGAAACAGTTGCCTATGAGTATTTTTTCCCACCTATAAACTGAAGCATGTCTTTACTCCCTCTCCTCCTCTTCACACTGAGGCTCCCTCGTTAATTTCTCTACTTCGGTGGCAGAAAGTGATGCGCTGAGTGGTCATTTCACCCTGGCTCTTCTCCCAGAACACTGATTTGACTGATTGGATTCAGAAGCCAAAAATCAAAAGCGGGCTTCCTGTAGTTCTGCAGCAGAGACATATACTCAGCTTAAAGTTATTTTTGATGCTTTAGAACTGAAAGTGAGAAGTGCATATTTAAGTCTCTGTTGTGATATTTTGGTCTGAGTGTCAACAGTTCATGTGTTCATCCTTCATTTCCTTAATTATGTTCATGCTTCTTTGGCTGTCAATCTGTTCTTTTCTTCTTTAAAGAAGGGCAGATAACTTTGAGAGGCAGATATCTGCATGATATTACCAGTGCATTGATTTAGCCTGAAAGCCAGAAAAAAAGCTTGCTTTAGAATAAACCAATGAATGAACTCTAAAGGTCCTAGTTTTGTACCCAGTACAGGTGCAGCGCAGATCCAGGCGCGTTAGCCTTTTGGTGCATTGGAAGGGGCTTTTTTCCGCGCTTGCACCGATTTGCAAGTTTTGTGGCTCAACATGAACCCGGCTGCGCCGAGATCGGCGGAACGGTGCAACAAGGGGTTTAAGGTTAAATATTTTGGTGTCAATGTTGAGGTGAACTTGCGCCTCTGCCAGCTCAAACCAGGCCTAAGTGCAGCTCAGCCGGCAGAGGGATGTTTCCTCGGCTTCGGTGGACAAAGCTCACATGAACAGAACGACCCGAAATCCTACAGACAGCTTTGATGGATGTCATATGTTTTTCCCACTTACATAAAAATTGTAAACATGGTCTTTTAAATGCAACCTTCTGATTCGGTTAATCATATACAAAATGAAGCTGACTCCTTTCTAATGAATTGGATGTACATCAGGCATTTGGCATGAGTCATGACGCAGTAGCTAATCTCAGCCATAAAATATAGGCGGCAATTCAGGTTAACTACAAATGAATTGCAATTAAATTGCACATAAAGGAGTAGCAACTAAAAGCTTTACACCTACTTTCCTGTTTTAGTAATCCAGCCAGTCGTTCAAAGCCACGAACTGTGACACTGCGTCATTTACGCCTGTAAGGTTAGAGATATTTATGCACGGCAGCTTCGGCCATTTCATTAATTATTTAATTATTGTAAAATAAATTATTCACACTCAAATCCCCGATGCAATTCATTTATTAACGCCACAACATCAGTGGCTCTTAATCAGTGTTGTTCATAAACGAAGTGCATTGACAGTTTCAAGCGTTACTCCCAAACTTATACTGTTTTAAAACCTTTTTGAATCTGCCAAGTTTTACTGCAATACTGTATATGTCTAATACACTATGTTAACATGTTAATTAAGTAAAGAAACTTAAATTTTGAATAGGCCCACATTCTTTTTGACCATTGTCATCTCCTGCTCATCCTGTTTGCTGCTACAGACCAGTTAAAGGCTGAAGTGAGGCTTCTCCCAGCTGTCTGATTCTACTTCACAACATTAGGATAATGAGACGATTAGCACCTTCTTCTTCACACATGGGACATGTAGGAGTAAGAATATTTAACTCTGCAGATTAACAAATACATTACTTAAGAAGGTGTTACGCACAAAAACGATTTCTACAGGAAGCAATGCTGTGAAACTAGGAAACACTGCTTCTTTATCAAAAATCCAAAGTGAAGCAGCGAAAGAGAGCCAGCAACTCTCTTCACTCTACAACACAGCCAGCAATCAATACATGACTTCAGCATTTTATAAATGACAAAATCAATATTTCTTTTTAAATATTTTGCTATTCTAATCTATTCTGCTGGGCACCTCCCAGGGCAAGAGAGCAGAAATAGATAAATGATGCCAGCATCTGGGGTAAAACACATTCAGATGCCAAACAAATATATTCCTCTCATTTTCAAGAGCATGACTTAGACAAGAGAATAACCCAATTCATCACACACTGGACACAAATCAAAAGCAGCACATTTTCATGGAGGAAATAAAACATGTCCCGTTTCCATACAGATGAGGCTGAAGAAGTGGCTGCACTCTGATGTGCACTTTTGACTACTATAACGTAATTGGTAGTGAGGGCGTAGAGGTCAGGCCGTGGATGTGTGTGTAGCTGCAGCAGCTCAGAGTTCACCCCCCGAAACAAACCTGCAATTAATGTCCACCTTTACCTTCGTAACCGCTATGTTTCCCGAACGCCAACCAAACACTGCCTGCAGATATTGTAGCAAGACTTTGAAATGTTGTAAAATACTGTCTATGAACAGGATCAAATGTAAAGTTTTGTAGAAATGTGCTGGTCAGCCAGTCCGACACTGGTGCCGTCTAGAAAACCTGACTATTGCTTCAAATGAAATTGTTCTACAGACATTCGTGGCTCTAGAAGACAAATCCGACACTTTGATGAATCCCACCAGCACGGAGACATTTCTGACTCTGACTAGAATGTATATTTAGTGGACTGACAATAAATTCAGTCCAGATATTCAATGTTATTCGACCTTGTGACCTTTTATCAACCAACATCGTCAGGTCAAAACTTCAGTTTCTCAAACACTGTAGTTTATACCCCAAAATGTTTCAAACCAAATGTTCATGTGTTTCTATGAAGAGGGTTAATAATGAACTCTCTTCTTACACCTCTGTTCCCTGACTTTAACTTTTATTTAGGGAGAAATGCTGTCTGAGGGATAAACTCAGGAAAAAAGTATTTTCCCTGATTGTTGCAAAACCAAATACAAATACGAACATGAAGCCAACACCTCGGTGCATTTTTCAACTGTGTCACCAAGAACAAAATGAGTGCCATCAGCGATGCTGTGAGTTAGAGACGAACCTCCAGAGGAAGACCGTCAAACAAATATAACGTCAGATGATGACATTACACCAGCAACAGTAGGGTTCTGTTCAAACTAATGACAACATCATGAGCCTCCGATGGATTTTATATCTAATGTGTTCTCGTTCCCACTGGGTCAAATACTGATGTTTGATGAAAGCCATTCGCGTCTTATATGGAAGCACAAGGTGTCATGTGTCTTAGTTTAGGCACCAAAAACAAGGTGGTTGTGGTTAGAATAAGAGCCCAGTCTGGGTTAAGTGTGACATGGCCGCCGTTTGGTTAGGGTAGGGCACAAAAACGACTTGTTTGGGATGAAGAAAAGGTCATGGTTTGGCGTTTGCTTTTTCATGGTTCTCTCTCCTGGGTGAAAGTGACCTCTGACCTCCTATCGACGCAGTGTTTTTCGTCACATGACCTTTTTTGACCCGCCTCGTCATGCGTGGACATAAGGCACCTTGTGTGTACCTGTGTGTGTCCCTCCGACGCCAACAGCTGTAACAAAATGGCAGTATTTGGCGCCCTGGGAGTGACAACGGTTTGTGATATCACGTGCTACTTTGCGCATGCTATCATGCCAAAATAAGATATTGAACAGAGCAAAAATATACCCGCTGAACATGAGCAGGCATCATCAGTGCGAGTGTGTTGGTGCACTTATACTAGTATTAAGGTCACTGTGCATGCCTCACAGGCCCGCTAGCATGTTTACAGCCTCTTTGTCTCGTTGTAATACCTGCAGCCAGACCTGCAGGTGACTGTTTCACGGGTTGCACACGGTTCAGTTCTCACTGAAACAATAATGTATTCAGAGATGCCTCCATGAACACAAGACGCTCGCTCTGCCTGTTTCTTCTTCTTTTGTATTCTGCTCTCCGTCACTTCAGATCTGCAGTCTCCATGCAAGAAACGCTCTATTTTACCACGAAAGAAAGACCAGCCAGCGGTTTCAACGCCACGTTGTAAGACAGTGTGCCCTGAAGTCGAGTGGTGCCAACAGACGTGTAAAGGAAACTAAAAGGGTCGGAATCTGTCTCCTGGCAAAGTTTTCTCTGCAGCCATGGAGGAAATGAGAGTTTCTTTAATCATGTATCCTCCTAATAATCTCCTGGTCTCAGGCCGACAACTTGAGCATCCATAACCAGCACACTTCAAGGGGAATAGGCTTATGGAGGGAGACACGGATAAGGAACGAGTAAGGGGGGGAAACTGTGAGGGAGTGAAGTACAAAAAAGAGAGAAAGAGTGAGAGAGAAAGAGAGAGAAAGAGAGAGAGAGAGAGAGAGAGAGAGAGAGAGAGAGAGAGAGAGTGAGAGAGAGAGAGAGAGAGAGAGAGGAGGGGAGGCTATTTGAAAGAAAAAAAAGATTTCCCTGCAGTATAATTTGCTGATACAGACTATACAGTGATGGAGAGAGCAAGAGAGAGAGAGAGCAAGAGAGAGAGAGAGAGAGAGAGAGAGAGAGAGAGAGAGAGAGAGAGAGAGAGAGAGAGAGAGAGAGAGAGAGAGAGAGAGAAATCCCCAATGGGAAGGCTAAGAGTAAAAATAAGGGAGAAAAACTAATTAACTGATGAAGTCCCGTTGTGGGCACACACACACACACACACACACACACACACACACACACACACACACACACACACACACACACACACACACACACACACACACACACACACACACACACCAAACTAAAATCTGAAAAGCTCCTGCCCCCTGCTGGCTGCTCTGCGTCTTTCACACTCAGTTTGATGTGATCACCAAAGTTAGAGAACGGTAACGCTGGAATCATAACGACCCAGTTTTTGAGTAAAGAACAGAGTCTGCTGGGTAATTAGCAAGAGACAGATAAACATAAACATAAACACACACACACACACACACAAACAAGTAAACACACGTCTGGGTGAGGCCTGCTACTGTGGAGCCTGAATGCTGAAGGCAGGGCGTGTTTGCATTCAGACACATTTGCAACAGTGACTGCCACCAGAATGATTTTTCTCCTCGGAGCAGCGAGTCAGGAGAGTCAGCCCCAAACAGCGCTGCTTCCTGTCATACATACAGGCATTGGTTTCATTTATAGACATCGTGGGTAGTTACTTCGTTTTATTATATTTCGTATATTTAGTAAAAATATTTAATTATTATTATTATAATTTATCAGCACATGATAAATATATTTAGTTGTATTCATATTATGCAACTTTATACTTCTATTTCGTTTGTTCTCGGAGGGAAATATTGCACTTGTTCTGCACTACAACTGATGGAACAGTTGAAGTTACTGGTTGCTCTTAACGATCTCTTTATTTTGGGTGTTCTGGTGGTGAAGTGATGAACACGGTCACATCGCAGCAGCACGGTTCTTCAGTGGAACCTGCTGGGTGGAGGATGCAGGTTCTCCCGGTGTGGGTTCCTTCTCCGGGTGCATCCAACACATTTTAACAGACTAAACGATCAGTTTCTGACTTCACTCATCTTGTGACACATGGCTGTTCCAACAGATGTTTACCCTTATCACGCAAATATCTCTTACAATGTTCAATACCCCCCGCGTGTGTGTGTGTGTGTGTGTGTGTGTGTGTGTGTGTGTGTGTGTGTGTGTGTGTGTGTGTGTGTGTGTGTGTGCGTGCGTGCGTGCGTGCGTGCGTGCGTGCGTGCGTGTGTGTGTGTGTGCGTGCGTGCGTGTGTGTGTATATACTTACTACTCATGTGGTGCAGGCATAAAAAACCAACATCCAATTTAAAATCACCAACTAACCTACCGCAACCCGGTAACCAAAAAGGTGAAATAGACACGCCGGTCCACGACAGCAAAGCGTGAGATCACCACGCTTGTCGCCGTCTATGCGTGAACGTTACATGTTTTCCTGTAGTGGGTGAAAATGAAACCTACTGCATGCTTAGAGCCACGTGATTTACAGGAAAGTGAAACTTTCAGCAAAAAAATCATGGTTGAGGTTACTTAATAAGCACATAAAAACATGGATTCCAACTTCCTCGTTCCCCACGGCAGCGTGGCTGTAGTGCCGTAGTGAACCAGCGTGTTCATTTCACGCTTTGCCGTGATACTGGTTGAGGAGCACACGTGTGTTTGGACTGCGGAAGGAAGCTGCAGCATCCGGAGAAAAACCCACATAGGAGCATGGAGAAGATGCTGCACACAAAAGGGCCTCCGCCATCCAGCAGCTTCAAACCCACAACCCTCCTGCTGTGTGCTAACCCCCCACCCCCACCCCCGTATCGTAACCCCGCGCAGTTTAGAATGAAGGTTTGGTTTGATGTTAGTGAACATAAGTCAGTGTAATGTCCTCTGAAGTGATGTGTGTTGATGTGGTTAAAGTGTTCCACTTCTCAGCGAGCTCCCTGCTGATTCCCTGATATTCTTTAAAAAATTGAGTCGTGTTCAAGAAACAACAAAATAAACCCCACTTGTCCTCTGTATTAAGGACTTGCGCAGCGCTGAGCAGAGCCGGGGTGTGTTGGAGGACACGGCACCGAGGTAAGTTTGTTTAGGCTATCGAAGTCAAAAGCACCGGTCAGCCGCAATTATCTGAAGTTCAGCAATATCCCCGGGCAGCGTTCATAATCACGCAGCGCGAATGAGAGAGACCTTTTCTCCCGCAGCTCCCCCGAGGCTCGTCTGTAATATGGGTCATTTGAACAAAAGGTTCCCCATTTGAAGTTTTTATACTCTTAATACTGTGCCAGATTAACTGGCTGAGACTCCTTTCTTCTCCACACATCCCTTGTTTCTATTTATGTAAGCTGGGTAGCAGGCTCTTAAAGTAGCAACTCACTGCTATTTTCTGCCCACCAGCAGCTCTAAAAGTAGCTGCTCACTTCCCCCTCCGAGCAGCCTGTGCTCTTTTAGAGTGGTGTTTTAACCACGTCTGAGTCTGAAGCTGCAGAGCATCCCCGAGAGGATACAAACTTCATTGGGAAAACAATTCCTAACGTAAGTTTGGTGTTGTTTTTGTAGATTTATTACATTATACACTAATCTTCTGAAATTATATTAAGATCCATCTCTGTGATCCAAACAAACATGTGAGGGATGACTGGGAAAGCAGTGTGACATCACATTACCTAAACAGAGATATTTCAGTGTAAAGAAGACCGAAATCTCACTTCATGTCATTTCAGAGGGTTTGAACCAAGTCAACATTTGGAAATCACACGCTGCCGGGGGATGTTGCTGAGTACATCGCGCTGATAAAAATCTAAAGAAAAAGTGAATACCTCTATATTCTGCTAATATTTAGTTTTAATGATGCTATTTTACTGACATTGCTGATATAATATCACAATACTGTTAATTGTGAGTTATTCCCTGTGCAGAGTAGGAAAAGAGCCCTCAAACCCCAAGAGATTTCACATGATGACACTCTTGAGTCCTTATCACTGTGAGTGACTCTGTAAAGTGTGTGTGTGTGTGTGTGGGGGGGGGGGGGGCGCACTGGAGTCAAGCCTTTCAATTAGCAGTTCGGTTTTCTCATTGACTGTATATAGAAATCGATGTAGTTTACGGGTCCGAAAAGTGAAGTGAATGTGTTAAAGCGCAATAACAGAGAAATGCAAGACGCCTCTTATGAAATACAAAGTCTTTTTTTCCCCACGTCATAGTATCATCAGCTAACTTAACTCCCTGTTTTCAGTGTCCCTATGTTCCTTCTGAAAATAATAAATTTGTCATTAGCCCAACAAGAGATGTACAATATGTTTGGGCGGTGCCTGGTTTGATTGACATGTCCGGGGGGCAGTCAGAAAAGGTGGCGGTGCATCGTGTCCTTCGGTTATCAATCAGATCCATCCCTCATTCCTTCCACAACTCCACTGTCTTGTCCAAATATTCTAACTTATGACCTCCAAATAATCAAAATGGTGAAAGCCAATAATGTCAGCCTCAAAACATCAAATCTGCAGTTCACATACCTGTGTGACATCATGGTGGACATCATGGTGGCTTGTTTTGGGTTTATTCTAGCCACTTTTTTGTTTCCTTTGCATTTTATTTAATCTGCCCCAAGTAATGTTATAACATAATGACCTTTACTGACATTGGGTTCTTCAAAAATTCTTCAAAATGACACCTTTTTTTTTTTTTTTTTTTAAACCTACAATTTATCATGTAATTACAGTTCCATGACAGCTTGTTGGAGTCGAAATGCTGCTTCCCACCCATATTTAAAAAAATATTTATTTAACATTCACTGAGCCAAGTTCTGTTTGATAAGGTTGGTTCAGTATAACCTCCCACCAAACGACTCCTCTTGACCTTTTTCACAGCAGACGTTTGGATTTGTCACAGTTGGTAATGCACAGGTGTATTATTGATGACTCAGTTTCATGATGGGTCCCAATGACCACAACAGTGAACAAACAAAAAGAGGAAATCCACTTAATGGAATGCAGCCATCACGATACACCTGCCCCCCTCCCTCCCCCACACAATTGCAAATCAAAATGTCTGCTGTTAAAAAGGTCAATGAGGCAATCAGTCTTTAACTTTTCCAACCAGAGTCTCTAGAGGTGATCGACTTTAACTCCTTGGTATAAAAAAAAAACACCTTTCCAACACGTGCCATCACTGGTCCAGCTTCATGTTCCTATTTACTTATAACCAGTAAATAAAGGTAAAAAAAAAAAAAAAAGTTATGTATGTTTGAGTTCCCAAGCTTTTTTTTGAATAAAATAAAAGATGAAAAAGGTTTATAATACGTTTACTAAATCAAAAAGTCCCTTTATCTTTGTTCTCTGAGGTTCATTTCTGCTGTGACAGTATAAAGCACACATACAGACCTCACCCTTTTATTGGGAGAGTGCTGGTGTCTTTGTGTTGACATGCTGTGGCTGAATTGCATTAAATGGCATTCTGGCTCCATCTAGTGTTCATCATCTGGTAGTGCGCGCCTGTTCAGCACCCTGGAGAGCTCCCTGTGAAGAAACCTGCAGCGCTCCAGACCAACCACAGACAACACAGCCAGGCTGCTAACACTTTTCACTGTGTGGTCATTCAACTCATAGTCCTGCCATCTGCAGAAGTTCTCTGATGACTCTGCAGTG